>NW_026645489.1:1530369-1860739 GCF_949987535.1 Balaenoptera acutorostrata
CTGGTTCATGGCCTAACTGCTGTTTGTGGCCACCGGTAGGGCCAATGGCTCTGCTGGAAACCTCATTGCACCACTAGCTTCTATTGTGAAAACTGCTTGGACTTTCACCCCGAGGCATTCCAAACTGCCCTCCCCCTGCTTGGCGGTCATCTGTGGCAATTTGACATTGCCCAGAGTGCTAAGTGGAGGCCAACAGAACTTCATGAAAAGCTAAGAAGAATAAGAAAAGCTTACAACCTAGCTCCTTCGTGTGCATGAACGTGAGAACAGAGAGACCATAATCATGATGAAAATGTCCTGAGCACTTCCTATGTGCCGGCTTCTGTTCTGACCCCTCTGTTAACTCACTTATCCTTACAATAACCCCGTCAGGTGAGTGTCACTATCCCCACTTTGCCCATGAGGCAATCCAAACACAGACCGAAAAACCTTGTTCCCCAAGTTGTTTACAGGGGACCAAGGATCTGAACCCAGGGAGCCTGGCAGCAGAGCCCGCGACACCAGGCCCACATAGCAAACAGCTCTTGGGGGACAAGTCTAAGTGTCAGCCCCTGCACTGGTGTTGCAATGAATGAGTCGAGATGGGAGGGGCATTATTTGGATGGATTTGGGCCAGGTGGGCTCTAAGGACATGGCATCGGCCCACGCCCTCTGTCCTGAGCCCTCCCAAAATTTGAGAGTTGGCCTTCTTCAGGCCAGACAGCCCCCGTGCCACGTGTAAGTTCCGCCTGCAGAAGAAGTCCAGGCCGGCACTCCCTGGGTGGACCGGGAACCCGAGCAGGAAAGAAACTAAAGTACCGTCTTGCCCTTTCTTACAGCACTTATCCGCGGGACTCCAGCTTCGCCTCCAGGCCATTCAGAACAACGTGGACCACCACAGCCTCAGGACGCTGCCGGGCTCCACCCAGAGCAGTGCCAGCCTGGCGGCCCTGCGCAAGTGGCTGCAGTGCACCCAGTTCAAAATGGCCCAGGTGGAGATCCAGTCCTCAGAAGCAGCCTCTCAATTTTATCCTCTATGAGCGGACTGCTCAGCTCTCAGCGTCAACACTCTGGTTTAGCAATAATGGGTTTCAAAACAAAACAATTCGATCCAAGCAGGTTGGGGAACATATTGGTACTGTACATTCTCTTTCTAGTTTAGTAAAAGACGTGCAAAGGCCGGAGAGGGCCAAAATGAAGCTTTCTTGCTACACATTTCTGATGACTCCTTGGGCTATCCGATTAAGTGTTTCCTTACATTATTTTTTAAAAACCAAATCATTTTTCTTTAACTAACTTCTATTTTTTTTAAGAAAAAAAAAATAGACTGGTGGGTACTCACAGAAAAGTTGTATAAGTCCCCCTGTTGCTATTTTTGATGATAGAGAATAAATAGGGTTTTTGAAACCTTTGTAGTGTTTTTTCTTAAAATCCACTCTTGGCAATGCAATAAAAAACCCCGTCACCATAAGCCAGTGACACTTGACTGAAGCTTTTTGTCATTATCCTGGGAAAAGCGGCAGCTTGCAAGGACCATTACAAAGTGCACTTAGAAATTAGGTGGTTAAACTGTGCCAACTGTTTTCTTTGTTTTATAATATCATTTTCCAGGACTGTCCAGTAAGTTTTATTATTTTTAAAACTAGTTTTTCAACTCATTAGTCCTAGGCTGTACTTTCTCGTAAGCTTTATGACAACCACTTTAGTTTTGTGAATAATAAATTTTATTCTTTTGTTAATACTTGTATACAATTCAATTTAAAACTGTAGATTGCATACTGGACCAGACGATTCCCCACGCTGGCACAGAACACTGCACCTGGAGCTGTGTTTCATAAAACGGAATTTTAATAGTGTTAAGAGCACCAAGATTTATCAGCACTTATATTTAGCATTTGACTGTGCATTCACAAATGATATTTCTCTTCTCTATCCCTGTAATGCACTGACTAAAAGAAGACTTGATATACATTTAAGCTGTATATTGACATGCTATTAAATGCATTTTTTATTATCTTTGTGAGCCTGGGGTTTTTTAAAATCAGTTTATAGAGCTAGAGTTTGGTTCCTGACAACCATTTCTTCTAAACTTTTAAAACTTCTAACTTCCATTAAGACTAAGTACAATTTTAAGAGGAAAAGGCTTTCTTTAAGATCATTTGGTGAGAGAAATACACAATTTATTTGAAGTCCATTCTCTAGGAGGGACTTTGAGGGCATGAGACTTTTTTTTTTTTTTTTTAATGTTGGTTTTTAAGAAGCTTCTCTCTTCTTCTGGGAAGTCTGATATCTTAATGCTTCTCAGGGGAAAACAAGTCCTCAAATGTTAAGTATTTCACATGAGTTCTAGAAAGACAGGGTGGCAGATCTCCATTCTTAATGAAAACTTGTGGGGAACCAATAGGTCCTTATAGTAAGAGTACAGAAATGATTATTCTTCATATTTTGCTAACAAACTCTTTGGAAAGGCCTTCCCCTATTCAGAATTCTCCTCTGTCCAAGTCGTGCTTGGTTATGCTTCTGTGCACATTTTGTCTTGTATTATAAAAAGTTGCGCATGTACTTATCTCGCTTGTAAACTGTGACAGCTTTGAGGATATGTCCTGTCTCTGTATCCCCAGGGTTTGGCTCATAGTACATGTTTAATTAGTGTCTATTGAATTGAACGGATTTGATTAAGCAGCAGGTCTTTCTTGAGCTACCCAGTGGGCTCAGCAAGGGCTAAATTGTGACTTTCTCTTTTTTATGCAGGGATTCCTAGAGGGGGTTACAGAAGCAGGCTGGAGCAGGCGGCCCTGGCTGCTCTCCCTGGAGGTTTAACTGACTTCCCCATCTGGGCTCAGCTGTAGGCCCAGCTCTTTAGTGGTCCTGAGCCCACCCTGCCACAGGTGGCCAGGATCTTGGTGGCCCTATTCTACCAGTAGACAAGGTCCAGAGTCATCCACAGCTTCTTCTCCATCTTCTTTGCCCAGTTCCTTGAATGAACTTCTGCCTCAATTTCCCTTTGTATTTGCATCCCCCCAAGGGCTGGAGATGACCCTTTAGCTCAGCCCTCTTGACTGGGTCGCCTCTAATGCTTCCTGCTATCTGGATCTGTTTCCTTTTCCCCAGTCACAACCTGGGTCCTTGGTCCCATCCAGGCAGGTCTCCCTCCTTGCCCCTCAGAACTGTGGGACCAGTTTTCCTACCAGCTTGACCAAAATACTGCCTCTGCTGGGACCCTGCCACTTCACTGGCTGATAGAGACCAGCAAGCTTCTCTGGCTTACACTCACTCCCCCCTGCCCACTTCATTACCCAGTATCCTCATCTTCTTTTGTTATGTCATTGTGGTAGCCTCTCCAGCAAGTGGGGCTCAGGCACTTAGAAGAAAAAAGCCAGGAAAAGAAGGGACAGATGGAAGTTTAGCAGGATTGGCCCTTACAAGGAAGAGGAGAAGCCATTCGCCTAGGTCAGGAGTCAGACAACTGCAGCCCACTGCCTGTTTTTGTAAAAAATCTACTAGAACACAACCACACCAGCCATTTACACATTGTCTCTGGCTGTGTTTGTGCTACAACGGCAGAGTTGAAGGGTCATGAAGGAGACTGAATAGTCCTGAAAGCCTAAAACATTTACCATCTGGCCCTTTACAGAAAAAGTCTCCTGACCCCTGGCCTAGGTGAAGGCCACTGAGGAGCACTGAGTTGAACCCTTGCATGGGTATATTTTCCCCAAAGCCTCAGGGTTTTTGAAATTGCATTACTAGTGTTTCCTCGTCTGTAAAATGTGGACAGTGACACATTCTACCTCATAGGGTTGTTGAGATGATGAAATAAAGAATGCAAGGAGAGAGCTTAAAGCAATGCCGGGCACATGGTAAGCACTCAATAAAAGTTATCGGTTACTGTTTTTATTCTCATGTTAAAGCCTAGAGAAGTAAAGCTCCTTGCCCAAGGTCTACAGCTAGTAAGAGGCAGAGCCGGAACATGACCCCAGGTTGTCTGACCCCAGGGACTGGGCCCTCAACCACGGTCCATATAGACTCCTGCTACCCCACACTCCAGCCCCGGGTGACAGCTCTGACAGCAGCAGAGAGGGCAGAGAGACTCCAATCCAGATTTGGCCAGTTCTGATTATTGGCTTGGAGAAGAGCCAGGAATAAATTCAGTTTTCCTTCCCTCACGGAATCCTACTGGTTCCAGGATGTGAACAGAACATTCTGAGATTCCCAAGGGTGGAATGGGCCAAAATCTGCAAATGCATAGATTCCATGATTGTTTGCAGTGAGCATGCCTCTTACTAGTTGGGTGACCTTGGACACGTTATGAAACCTCTCCGGACCTCTGTTTTGCCTTATCTGTAAAATGGAGCTGTCTACCCATCTCCCTGGGGGGATGGAAAGCGCAAATGAGTGGAGGACCGAGGTGGTGCTTGGGAGACCGTACCAGACTCTATGGACCTCCAAGGAAACCTGTGCCACCTTATGAAGACCAAACGAGGGGACAGGTCACAGCTGCAGCTCATCTGGTTTTTCCTTCAGCCAGTCCCTCAGAAGCAAGACCTACAGGACCCATGGGAGCTGAAACACGCTCATTAACCAAGGGTGTCCAGTCTTCATTGTATGCCATTCTTTACAAGCATGCCATTCTGCCTGACAATGGGATATTTTCAGCAAGTCTCTTCCCTAAGAGTCTCATCTGAGGCCAAGTGACCGCAGCAACTTCGTCTCTATTTCCAAGCTACAACAGGACAAATAAGGTTGGATTGGATCAGAGAAGATGGGTTATCCACCAAGACTCTTTCGTGAGCTGGGACTCAAGGGCTTCTGGCATTAATCGGACGATGCAGATCATTTAATATACCTCTTTAATAGAATTAATTTGCAACTATGTATTTTGGGCAAATTGGGTGTTTTAACAGTAATGGTCTTAAGAAGAATGAAGGGAGTGGTTGGAACTCAATGGAATAGAACCAAACTATGTTTTTATGAGAGTCAAACCCTCTGGGAGAGGAAGTGTTATCAGTAAGAGGCTGGCCAGTTCCTTCCACTGACAGCAGTGAGCCTCTTTTGAAGGGGGTTCAAGAGAAACCACAAGAGCCACCGTTTACTGAGTATCTACTAGGTGTTAAGCACTTCACAAACATTATCTTTACTCCTCTTAGCCCTCTCTTCCCCGTTAATATTCCCACTTTGCAGGTGAGGCAACTGAGGCCCAGAAGTTAAATGACTCATCCAAGGTCAAGCTGGCAGTAGTAGCATTAGGACCAGAAGGCCATCTGACTTCATCAGAGCTTCACTCAGTAAATGTTAATTTCTCTCTCCCTTTTTTTGGTTCTGGCCTCTTTTGGCTAAAATGTGCCAAGAGCATGGGATAAAGCAATGTGAGGGCTCTTTTGGAGGAAGCTCAGTCTTGTTGGTTTCTCTGTTTATAAATCATCTATAATAAATTTCCATCGAGCCACTGTCACTTCATCTGACAAAGGCATTTTCTCCTTTACTTTGGGAATTCATTTACTTGCCAAAAAATTATAGCTCACAAATTAAATCACATTTAGTTTCCCACTTAATCTAATAGTTTTATGGCAAAGAATAAAATTTTCTGAATTCATCAGATTGAGATGATGAACTCTATTAGATTAGGGGTCTGAGTTCACTCAGCCCTGTTGAGACTTGCCCCTAATTCAAATAATCATAGCTACCCTCTGTGTGGGCTTACTGCATGTCAGGCACTTTAGATACAGTAATCTCATTTAGTCTTCTCAACAGTGATGTGAGGCAGGTACTTCTGTTATTAACCCCATATTACAGATGAGGCAACTGAGGCATGGAGAGACAATATCTGCAGGAGTCAGTAAGAGGCAGAGCAAACTTTGAATCCAGATATGTCTGCCTCCAAAACCTTGGCCCTTTCTACTACATAATTCTGGCAGGTCAATGATAGGTAGAGTCCTTTGCTACTCACCTGACCACAAGGTAACCTAGAATCACATAGACCAGAAGTCAGTAGCCGGCAGCCTGCTGGTGAAACTTGGCCCACAGCATATTTTGTTTGATGAGCTTGAACTTTCCATTTCCCCTTTCAGTTTGAATACTTCCGCTAGAGCATGCAGTCTCCAGTTTTGTACCGTTTCCCACTACTGACCTCTGCCTCCCAAGCAGGAAGACCCCACAGCCTGTCGGCAGAAATCCTGTTGCCTTTGAGTTGGTGCTTCACTCATTCACCTGCTCCACCCTGCAGGCTTGTGAGTTTGCCGCCCAGTTTAGACCAACCGTCTCATTTTACAGGCCTAAGAGGGGGTGGGATTGACCCAGTGTCACTCAGCGAGCCAGTGGCCAAGCAGGACTTGGGGCCGTGCTCTCAGCCCCACAGTGGCCCACCTCTCCCTGGCATCACTCCCCCCCCCATCTGCATGGCCATGGGCCCCCTCCACACCCCGACCCATCAGTTCGACCTCATTTCTAGTCAGGGCTGGTCCCTCCAAGGTGAGCCCTGGCAGCACCTCTTCCCTGCAGGGTGCACGGGACATTGGCGGAAGGCACGGATCTGGTCGAACAAAGAACTGGCTTTTTAATCACGCAGTTCAGACAGGGCCCCGCCCGCAGGCCGGTGGAGAGGGGAGCCTCCTGGGGCTGCCTGGCAGATGCCCTGATTTCCGCTCCTTCAAGTGGTCACTTGGAAAAGAAAGGAACAAGCAAGTAATCAGGCGTGAAGGACAGAAACACTCCAGGTGAGGACAATCACGCTGCCCAGGTGGGGTGCTGGGGGATGGTGGTGGGAAGGCTCCGAAGAGGGGATCGGCCAGTTTCAGACAGCACTGTGTAACCAGAGCCTTCAGCTAGAGAGCCCAATGCTGGGCTCAGGGCTGGGGGGGCAGCTGGAGGGGAACACAGACACAGGCTCTGCAGCCAGGTCAGTTGGGGACGTTCCCGCCGACCTGCGCTATGACCACCGGCAAGTACTTCATCTCACTAAGACTCAGTCTCATCAGCTGCAAAATGGAGATGCTAATTACTCTCTGCTGACGTTTTTGTGAAGAGTAAAGGAAATGATGTCTGTCAGGTACTTAGCACAGAGAGGGAGTCATAAACAGGAATAAGAGTGAAACTTTAAGGAGCCCTCGCTACTCCTAGGAATGCCAAGCTCTGGGCTAAGCAGCCGACATTCACACAGCCATTTCTTCTTCCAACTGTAATGCCATGTGACAGCTGGTGTTTTGCTGAGATGAAATCACAGCTTGCAATGGGACCTTGGCTCCCATCCTGTGGAATGCGGCATTCCTACGCTGCTGGGCTGCATGTGGTGACTCAAGGCTCCCCCGCGTTTCTCTGTTTGAATGAGCAACTGGGAAATCCTCCTCCATATGGTGTGTTCTCTCATCATTGGGACTTCACATGGTGTGAACACATCCTTGTGTTTGTAACGGGGATAATATTTTGAAAATAATAAATGGATATGTCTTTTGTTCTTCTCCAGGAAATCGTGTTCCCCAGCCTAGCTCCATGCATGGCGTGGGTGGCAGGAGGTTCAGATGCAGGGAAAGTTCTGGTCAGACAGGATGAGGGAATGGAGAGCCCGCCTCTTCTGGACCCTAGTGGACTGTTGGCCAAAGAAAAAGGGAGACAAATGTAGGGCAGGGCAGAGAGGCCAGGTGGGCATGTCGGCAGCTTCCCTGCTGGGGGTGAGAACGTTGTAGAAATGCCCTGATGGGAATGTCCCAGGGATCCCCACCGCATGGTAGCGCACAAGCCTCCAGGAGGAGAGCCGGCAGCCCTGGGCAGCCTCGGGGCTGCAAATAGAACCCCGCACCCCAGCTCCGGCAGCTGTCTCCCGGCTTGCGGGAGCGTGCAGGTCCCAGAGTCCCCGTGGCTGGAGCTGAGAGAGCGGGAAGATGGGCAGGGCCTGTGGTCAGGAGAAAGAGCCTGCCACAGTGTGGACATTTGCAGCTGGAGGCGCCGTCACCCTCGGAGACCGGAAGGGCCCAGGCACAGTTCAGCAGTCACCCGTCCCGGAAGCAGCCCTGGCCGGCCACGAGACCTGCCAGGACCCCGAAGGTACCACGTGGTCTGAACCTGCCTCTCTGCCTGTGCCCGAGACCACGGATACCCCCTTGGGGGCACAGCTGGGAGCCTCCTGGAGGGGAGCGGGACTGAGGAGGTGGCTCACAGTTTGAGTATCTGTCCCAAAGACACAGAGTCATCCAAAAGGAACTAGTTAAACCAGAAGAGGCCCAGACACCATCAATTTGCAAATTCAGGTTTTTCTACCGCCTCAACCCCCCTACACCCAGTGAGGTGGGGCTCTGAACAGTTTTGGGAAATAAAATGCTGTTTCTTTTCTTGACGCTGCGTGTACGGTGTTAAATTTGTAACCCACAATTAATCAATCAATTAATCCTACAAACGTTTCTGGTGTCAGTCACACTGGGGGTCTAGAGACCTGGCAATGACTAAGACCCCAAAGCAGAGTAGGCCCCTGTCCTCACGCATCTTATATTCATGTGGGAGGAGAAAGACAGGAAGTGCATACACTTCTCAACAAGTGTCCTTAGCTGGCGACAAGTGCTGTATTGAAAATAAACTAAGGCGATAGATTAGAGAAGGACTAGGGCTGGTTGAAGAAAGCCGCAGGTGATAACCAGGGAAAGAGTGGCTGAAAAGACCTAAAATGAGAAGGTGCTGGCACATGTGAGGAGCTCAGGAAGGCCAGGGTGACGGAAGGGAAGAGGTGATGGGGGCGTGGGTGCAGGAGAAGCAGGGGCCAGGTCAGGAAGGGCTTTGTGAGCCAGTGTACGGAGTGTGGCTTTTCAGTATGAAAAAAGTCATGGGCAGGTTTTTAACTCATGTATGGTCTGACTTAACGTTTTGTAAGGATCCCTCTGGCTTTCGTGCGAACGATCCTGGGGGCGGCAGGGGTGGAAGCAGAGCGCCCAAGCAGGGGCTGTCACTGTAGTCCAGGCAGGAAGTGATGGTGGCTTGGATGGGGGTGGTGGGGGCCGAGTTAAGCAGATGGATTTAAGTGTTTTGGAGACTGAGTTGATAGGCCTTGCCGGTTAATTGGCCACTGACAAATGATCACCCCTGAGAACATGTCCCTTTTGAGAGGCAAAGAGCAATAAAGGCTGACTGTCAGGGTTTGGGCTGAGAAACAGTGGTGGTGAAGAGGCCAGGTGTGGAGGTGAGGACGATAGGGTGACGAGAGGTCGTAAGGAGAGAGCCAGGAGTCCTTCCGGGCTCTGACGAGATGCCCGCGTACAGCAAGTGTGCAGTTGGACGCACTCAGGTCTGGGGATGATTGGGAAGTGGGGACCGGAGGTACGAACGTGGGAGTCAGGCATGTTTGATGGGGTGTGAAGCCCAGGACTGGATGAGCTCTCTGGGAGGGTGTGGCAGACAGAGGAGGGGGATTGCACGGTGAGGCCAGGCAGCGGGGAGGCCGGCCAGCCACGGCGCCCAGCCGGCTTCTTTTCTCATCACCCATGACGACTAAAATGGTGCTGTTTGTCGTCACCGGGCGGTGAACACAAATGTGGGCCTGAAATCTCAGTATGTATTCCTATGATCCAGACATGTTTATTATACTCTTTTTTTTTTTAAGTTTGACTAAAAATGAAATCAAAAATTAAGTTCTCACAGAGAACATACTTACCGCTGAGAATATGTCCCATTTGAAAGGTTGAGGGCAAACCTCCAGGCAAAAGTCAGTGGCATGAAGCCAGCCCCCTGGAATTCCACAAAACAAGGGCTCCTTCCACCAGACCCTTCTCAGCGCTGCTCTTTGAGGACAGCTTCAGAGCGGCCTCACTGGCGATCGTCTGTGTGCTTAGCTGTGTCGTCACGATCCTCTGGACCCCTCTGTCTTCCTGGGCAGGGATTGGACTTCCGTGGGCTGCGCTCACGTCAGGGGTGCAGTGCCCCCTACTCAGACATCCCCCAACCTGCGCGCCCACCATCAGAGCGCCTCTTTCTTTGTGGGGGGGCCTTGCCTGACTCCCTTTTCATAACTGCATTATCCCCACGTATCAGCGAGTCTGGAAAGGAGGACATTTCTTTTTTAATTAAGGGGTGTAGGGCGGGGACCTGAGGAGCAACAAACAAAAGCTCCTGATTTCTTCTAGTTCTAACGGTGGAGACAGCAAGTTACCTCTTTGCTCTGGGAGGAATTCCTGAGGGCCTCTTTTATCTGGGAGTCAGTAGATGCTCATTTCCTATGGGAAAGGGTGGCTTGTGTTTGTCTTCGTAAAAAAAAAAAAAAAGGAGGATGCTTTCCCACAGGAAGCTCCCGGGAGACGAGAATTAAGCCTGAACCCTATCCCTTCTGGGGTTCACTGTTAGAAGAGCTTCTCTATTGGCCCCAGGTGGCTCTGGCTGTGGTTAGCCGACAGGAGAGGACCCCCATCCCCCTGAGGAAACTTAGTGGAAGAAATAGGGATGTGGCATGAGGGCAGGAGCACAGGGCTGAGGTCAAAGGTCAAGGGCTTCTGTTGAGGGAATGACTCTGAATGACCGACCTTGCAGCCAAGGCAGTGGTGACGAGGCCCACCAGGGGCCAGGGAGGATGAGAGCCCCGTGCAGCCTTGTGGGGGCAGGATTCTGCTTCCTGTGCCTGAGAAGCCATCCCAGGAAGACCCTCTTGAGGCCACACGGCCACCGATAGAGAGCCATCAAATGCGAGGCCAAGGGTGCCTCAGGTCCCCACGCCCAACGGCGAGCACTGAGCTGGGCCTGGCGGGAAGCAGGCTGTTTGCATCAGCCAAGGGGAGTCAGGAGGTCCAGGGCTGCCATGCGTATTGTTCTGGGCAGCCCTGCAGGCCCCTCTGGTTTCAGGGAGTCCCTACTACCCCTGGGGGGCCTGGTGTGGGCTCCTCACCTTTGGTGGAGGGGCTCCCTGAGTCTGTGGCGAGGCCTTCTTGAAGACTGAGAAAGGAGGGGCCGCCTGTGTCTCAAGCCCATCTCTGATTCCTTCCCTGGCACAGGGGGGCATCCTCAGGGCCCAGGTGCCAGTGCTGACTGAGAGGGCGATTTTCCCCTCACCCACATACACAGAGCTCCCCTAAAGTCGTCCCATACATGAATGTCTCACAGGACTTGGAGAATCTTCTACAGAGACCCAGGAAGCAGGGACTGGGTGTCACGTGATGGCCGGCTTGTTGGGGACCAGGGGCAACCCTGAAGGGTCTGAAGTCTGGAGCCAGGTGTAAGTCCCCAAGGGATGGGTAGAGAGGACAGGAGAGCGTCAGGCTCCTGCAGGCTTGGAATGAGGACCCAACTGCTGTGACCTCAATCTGGTGATGCTGGGACCCTTCCAGTCCCTTCCATGTGCACATCCTGGAGAAGTAGCTGGCCAGGGATTATTACTCTTATTTTACAGGTGAGAAAACTGAGGCTCTGAGAGGGGAGAGGACTTGCCAGAATCACATATTAATTGATTCATGTTAATACTAAATGAAGTAAGTCAGAAAGAGAAAGACAAATACCATATGATATCACTTATATGTGGAATCTAAAACATGCCACGAATGAACCTGTCTGTGAAACAGAAACAGAATCACGGACATAGAGAACAGACTCATGGTTGCCAAGGGGGAGGGGGTTGGGGGAGGTCGGGGTCAGCAGATGTAAGCTATTATATATGGAATGGATAAACAACAAGGTCCTACCGTATAGCACAGCCATAAATAAATAAATAAATTAAAAAAAAATAAAATCTGTGTAGCACAGAGAACTATGATCAATATCCTATGATAAACCATAATGGAAAAAAATATTTTTAAAAAAGGATGTATATATATGTAGAACTGAATCACTTTGCTGTACAGCAGAAATTAACACAACGTTGTAAACCAACTATACTTCGATTAAAAAAAAAAAAAGAAATCACAAAAATTGATCCATGTTAGATCCATGAATCCCTGACTCCAGCTTCCAGGGGCTGGGGACGCTGAGTGTCCCGTTTGCTTTTCATGGGCTGGGAAGATAACTGGATGTAAATCTAGCTGGGATGGACCATTTGAAATCTGAGGGCCTGTCTGGGTTGGAAGGGCCTAGAACTTATAGCCACACAGAACTCGGTCTGAATTTCAGCTCTGCCACTTACTGCTTCTTTGACCCTTGGTGAGCCACTGAACCCCTCTGAACCGCAGTTTACTCTTCTGCGAAACAGGGATGATCTACATCCTCCTAGGCTTGCAGGAAGCCTTAAAAGAGATGATGTATGTGAAGTGCTGGCAAGTCGACCCTGGGTGTCCCTCCATCTCCACACTGGTGTCAGCGGCTGTTTGCATCACCACCACCAAACTGCTCCTGGGGGTGGGGCCCTACCCTGTTTCTCTGAATCCCCAGGACACAGCATGGTCAGCACCTAGGGTAGGAGTGGACGCAGGCTCTCCAGGGGTTGACAGGTTCACAAAAGAGAGGAGAAAGCTTCTGGAAGTGTCCACGGGAGAGGGCAGACATGAGAGCTGTGCACGCAGGGCTGTCTGTGCCGTCCAGAGGAGGCAGAAGTCACTGGGCTCCGTGCACCTGTGGGCTTTTGGTCCATGCGGTCAGGGAAGAGGCAGCTTCTGAGAGGATCTGCACAGCACATCAGATGTGGCCATGCAGCCAAGCCAAGGAGTGGGGGAGGGGAGCCTGAAACCTGCAGACGGGGAGGTGTGCACGTGGAGTGGCGCTGCGGGGAGAGGTGTGGGATGGCTCGGGGAAGGGCAGCCAGGCCAGGGAGCGGTCCCTAGCCGTCAGTGGGGTAGGTTTGAGGAAGTTCCTGTGGGCAGACAGAGTCTGGACGGAATGAGGCAGAGTTTGGGGAAAGTGGGGAGTGGGACCAGCATTGGGGGCTGGGACAGCGGAGGTGGAACTGGAGAGCAGATTGGAGGGCCAGGGCAGGACCCACCGGATTTGAGGGCGGGGAGGACTGGGACCTCTAGAGGTTTCCAGCTGGGACCTCAAGCATCGGGGAAGCTGAACCCCAGTGTTCAGTGTGCTGCCTGCCACGTATCAGATGCTCTGTTAGTATTTGGGGAATGACTGAATGGATGAGCAAAAGATTGACAGCTGAAGTCAGGAGCCTGAGGCTGTACATTCAGGAGAGCCGCTCCCCAGCAGAGGTTGGGGAGGAGAGGTGGCCCGAGGGGTCGGATGTGCTGGATAAGGGCAGTCACAGTGGCGCCCGGAGTCTGGGCTGGTGGCACTGTTTGTGCCAGGGATGGAAACAGGAGACAGGGCATCAAAACTACTATGTCAAGGAATTGTTCAGGTGCTTTCCTGACAGCTACTTTGGGAAGCGGGAGGAGGGAGATTAATGGCTCCCTCCTGGGCGGGGGGGTGGCAGGGGAGGGTGGAGGACGGAAATGGACGTCCAGTGGGGCCGGTCACTCGGCAGGTGGGGTGGGTGGGCAAGCCCAAAGATGAGGCCGTAGCGAGGCCACCACCTGGAACCGAGTGCCGCCGCTCCCTCCACCTCACAGGACCGTCTTCCGTGAGGTCACACACGGTGAGTCTCAGGGCGGCGTCTGAGGGAAGGAAGGAGGAAGAGCCGTCCCCCACTGGCCAGGGGCAGTCATTCCAGCACACCTCCGTGCGGCCACCCCGGTCACCTGTGGATCCCACCGTGTCCCACACCTGGGTGGCGGCAGCAGGACCCCGAGCAGGAGGGTGGAGGCTCATGGGTGGGCACGGGGCTGGCAGGCGGCCGGGGCACCCGCTGTTGTTTGCCGTGTTGGTCTCCATCCGGAGCTGGAACCGTGGCCGAAAGCCCCAGAAAGGAGGGGTGGAGGTGGGAAGTGGCAGGGGGACTGTGCCGCTCTGGGCTGACGGCTCCCCAGCACCTGTCCTCTCCTAGGCTGGTGCGCTTCCTGCCCGCCGGGCACCTGCAGGGGTCAGCAGAGCCTCACAGCCAGGCCTGGTGCTCCCTGCCTCACGCCCTGCTGGCCTCGGGGTTTGCTGCTGTGAGTCTGGCCAGGCTGGGGTGCTCGGGAGTGAGTACGAGGCCGGAGGTGTCCCACCGAATCTTCACCAGCCCCCAAGAGGGGACCCGGGTAGGTGGCCAGTGGGCGGAGGAGCTCTCCCTGTGGCCTGCGTGGCGGCCTTTGATTAAGGACAGCAGTGACAGTGACAGCAATGACGGCCACCACCCACTGTGCGCCTCCTGTCTGCGAGGACACGTGTCAAGTTTCGGCTAATGACAGCTCGTGGAATCCCAGGTGGAGGTCGGGGGGGGGGTGCCACTGAGAGGACAGCCTCCTGACTCTCAGCGGGGACTTCCACGGCTCCCCTCCGCTGCCTTGACCCCAGATGCCTGAGACACAGGCCCTTTCCTCTGGAGCCACTGCACTGAGCCGACATCCCCCTGGGCTGTCAGCTTGGAGAAATTCCAGGCCCCCAACTCCAGCACACAGGGCCCTCCCAATTGCCTCCACGGAGCTGACTCTGAAGCCGTGGGGAACCCAGGCAGAGGTGATAGGGTCCAGCAGCACCCCAACTGTGGGGAGATAGTCTGGGTTGGGGTCCCCCTCAGTTGTGTCCAGTGGCTGCATGCTGAAGACACCATCCCGTCTGCCAGGCACTTTTCCGGTTTCAGCTCTGAACGTTCCATATTTTAGGAAAACCCCCCAGTCCCAGGCGAACTAGGATGGTTGGCCAACCTCCTCTCACCTGAGTCAAGGATCAAGATGGCCGGGTTGGGGATGAGGGAAGAGCTTGATACCTTGGAATCCCCATAAATGCCAGCCTCGGGGCATTATGATAAAATCATATAGAAACCAGGCAAGCAAAGTACCACGGCCAGCCAGGTACCCAAGGTACCCGGGTCTATTAGCAGGGCCTCAAGGAAGGACCACACCGCCACACTCAGTCCGCTCTCTCCTTCCCCACTCTGCCACAAATGACAACTGACAGCCATCTTTATAAGTATATTTTTATTGAAAATAAAAAGGCATGGTGCTTTCTTCCTCATGAGTATCATGGAGCCCCCACCCCAGCGCTGCCGGTCCTGCTTCCTGTGCAACATCTCAGCACAGAGTCGACATCAGTGGCTTGTTGGTGGGCAAGATGGCACCGATGTGCATATTTGTCCATTGAGACAGAACTCCTGGGAATAAGGGCCAACTTCCCGGGCACTCTCGGCACATGGTTAGGAAGGCAGGTCTCAGGGTATTTACATTCATGCATTAGATATCTCACACTACCTGGGCTGTTTAAATCATACTTTGTACAGATTCAGAGAGTACAGTAATTATATATATATATAGATATAGATATCTCTTTAAATATATATATAACTATATATAATATATACGTCTATATTTTTACAGCTATTAGTCTTTCTTCCAAAACTTGCTTTAGAAGCTTCTAAGGAACACCTGAAAACTCTGGGAGATCTATATGCCACTCTAAAGTTGGGCTCAACTAGGAGACGGTTGAAAAATATCTATTTGAGAAAATGCAGAGAAGGAATGTGCATTTCATTCTCGAAAGTTCAGACTAGTCTGAGGATTGGTCCGTGTTTAGGGGCTGCAGATACATTCTTTAAGTTAAAGTTCTAAGCTCAAACACCAGGCTGGGGCGGTTTTGGTTGCTTCTGTTACTTAAGCTGAAAATCCAGTGGGGCTCTCCCCCTGCACCCGTGAGAGCTGTCTTCCAAATGGCTGGTTCTGGGTTTGTTCTCAAGTGAATTCTGTTTTAAAAACTGGGCCCTTCTCTCAGTTTTCACTAACTGGTGAGAGGAGATTTGACAAACCCAATTTGGGGGAATTTATGCACAAACGTTAGCTTTTCATGGAGCCCTGGCTGTGTGTCTCCAGGGAAGGGGATACTGGCCCCAGGGTGATGGATGGATGGTACACCGGGGTTCCTCGTGGGGAGCCTCGCCGGGGCTGGAGGATTAGGCTAATTGCAAAATCCGGGCCTCCTAAATTGAAGCTCAGGTTGGGGAAGGTGGACCAGTAGGTCTGTGCAAAAGCCGGGCTGTGACCTGCCCCCCTCAGGGTCCCCCCGAGACTGGCTGTCCAGCACTCCACGATCCCTTAGCCCGGATCCTTCCCTCTGGCTGAAGGTGCTCTCCTATCACTTCCGAACCCAAGATGGCATGTGCTTAGGGCTGGGGTCCTGCCTGGGTCAGTGTTCAGGGATCAGAGGGGACTCAGCAGGAGGCTGCAGGCAGTGGGGGAAGTGCGCTGGGGTGGGGTGTGCCCCGCTGAGGACCCACAGCCTCTGGCCTGCTTGTCACCCAGATCTGCATCCTTGGGAACTGCAAGGCATGAACCATGACTACTGTCAAGTGCTCACCAGGGACGAAGGCCACAGGTGGCCCTGTGCTAAGGTGCACGGGGAGAGCAAAATCCAACCCACACCCACACTCAGGCCTCACGCGCGGGGAAAATGGAAAAGCAGGAAAAATCCTTTCTGGGAGAGTCTGCCCTGGACCTGTCCTCAGCCTATACCTGCTGACCTGGGAGCAGGACCTGGGTCAGGGTCACAGCGCACTCACCTTTTCCCCTGCGCTCGGCCCACAGACAACTCCGTGGGCACCAGGGCTCCTGGACAATGGATGTTTCAAGGTTCAGCCCAAATGGGGACTGGTTTTCAGTCTATCAGCCTCCCCTGGATGGGAAGGTCTCACCTGTGGCCCAAACACCCCCCAGAGAACGACACTGATGGCTTAGGAGGCGGTCAGGGTCCCCAGGCTAAGTCCCTACCTAGCCAGCCAGTGGAGCCGCTGGCTGGGTTGGGTCCCTTCTCAGCAGGTGTGTGGCAGTGAGGGAACCGCGGGGCGTGTTCTCCCAGCGCTTGGGCTGTGCAGAACCACAGGCTGCTGTCTCCAAGGGCCTAGCAATGCGCCCACGGGGCAGGTGGCCGCTTGCCAAAGAGGCTGGCAGATGGGGGTCACCGGGCCAGTAGAGGGGGGTCACCAGGCCTGGAGGGACCCTCTCCTCACATCTCCTTTTCTTCCCTTCATCTACCAACCACTCCGGAGGGCTCAGCACTTTTAGAACATAAAAGACATTCAAAGCAAGCCACAGGAAGAACACTGCCTCCTTCTGGGTGACGGGAGGCCTGGGGACTCTCAGGGAAGGGTCTGGGTACCAGGCCTCAGGGGAGCATCAGGGGCCCCGGCGCCAGGCAGGGTGGGCCCAGCCCAGAGGGCCGGCGATGGGTTTGGCACAAGTGGTGGCCTCTGCCGGGGGAAAGGCAGGGCCTGGCTCACGTGGAAGCGTTGGTTCCTCGAGGGTCAGGTGGGGGAATGAATCTGAGGACCGGCGTAGTGGCCCCTGTCCTTCCAGGGCCCCGGGCCTGAGATTCAGTGAGTCGTTTTTCCCTGGACGGCCAGACTCCACCCCGGGGTGTGAGTGGGCCCCTCTGCTGGGTCCGGAGAGGACTCTGCAAGCTGGGCTCACGGCCCTCCGTGGCCGGGGGTCAGCAGTCAGGGGCCCCAGGCGTCGGTGGGGACGGGGTGGGGAGAAGGCAGGCCCTGAAGACTGAGACAGCTGCAGATGGGGCGGCGGACAGATGTGTGGGAAGCACCTTTGAACGGGGACGTCTCACAGATGCGCCCATGGCTTCTGTTGGGAACAGCTTGGTCAAGGAAGAAGCAGGCGGGCTTCCTGGGGAGGAGGAGTTTCCTTTTGGCTAAAGGGGGATGCCTCCCCGCCCCGGCAGACAGACTCCCTGCCTTCTCAGAGCGTGTGCTTTAGACAGCAGCCCGGAGACAGTCAACGGATCAAACGCAAGACAAGGAAGAGACAGGGCCGCGGGTGGCAGCGCCGCCCCGGGTGCTGCACGCAGGTGAGCCTGGCTCAGCACGGTGTCCGCTGCCCCTGCCCATGGACTGACCAGGGGCGAGGCTGGGCAGAGTATGGTTTCTCCTTCGGGAGGCTCGAGGCCTGCAAGGCAATGAAGTCCCGACAGGCCCAGTGTCAGCTCGTGTCCACCTGCTTTCCTGTGTCCACTAGTGCCGCCGAGGTGCCTGTCTGGCCAGCGGCCCAGGGCCTGCAGACTCACACCACGGCGCTGTTCACGTCCACCCCTTTGCTGCTGTGCGAGGAGGTCATGGGATACTCAGCAACACCGGTGCCGTTTTCCTCTTTCCTCAGGGGTTTCCTGGGGGCCGGTGCAGCAGCGGGAAGGCAAGGGAGGGGGAGGCAGGGGCATTCATTAGTTATCGATGCCTGCCGGGGGGGTATCTCACCCTCCTAGTTTTCCCGCCAGGCTCTGTTCGAGGTCAGCACCCTTGGGGTGCTAGTCTTCGTGGGACTCAATGAGAAGCGGGATGTGGTCTTAAACTAGGGTGACAATATAATGTCATGCAAACGTAGCTGACAGTGAAAGAGGGGAGCCGTGAGTAATGGAGCAGGGACAACAGGCATGATTTGGACTGTTCTGGACAAACCAGAATGTACGCTCAGCCTAGTAGGATACTGGTCAGGCTTTGGTAGGTCTCTTTGATTATGAGCCAACAGACGTGACGATGAATATTTGGGGTGCAGACGGTTAAAAGAGGAGAGGTGCTAGTGGTTGGACTTTATAATCTTATCTCTGTGTGATCAAAGGCAGGTGGAAAATGTGATGAAGTGGATGGTGGTGCTGGTGGTAATGGTGGTGCTGGTGGTGATGGTGGTGGAGGCGGTGACGGTGATGACAGGGGTGGTGGCAGTGATGGTAAAGGTGGTAGTGATGGTGGGTGGAAGCGGTGGTAATAGTAATGGGGGTGGAGGTCCTGGTGGAGTTGATGGTGGTGAAGATAGTGATGGTCATGGTGGTGGTGATGATGGCCATGACAGCGGTAATAGTAATGGTGGTGCAGTTGATGGTAGTGGTAATGATGATGACGGTAGAGATGGTAACAGTGGTGGTGGTGGTGATGGTGAATGTCCGGACTAAACTAGTGCACCCCAGTGGTTCTCAAACACTTCACATCGAGCCATTTGAAACTCACTCCAGAGGCCCTTTAACCCCAGGAGCCATTCCTCTTACAAACGCAGGGCATCGGGAAGGCTGGGAGGGAGGCTTTGAGAAGGCTCGTGCCCACTCTCTGAGACTCTGAATTCACAGCACTGTTTTCTGGCCTGGCTCAAATCCCACCTCCTCTCCTGCATGGTTCAGGAAGGCTTCGGCCCCCAGCCCCAGGCCTGAGTGGCCACAGACTCCCAACAGGTCCATGCCATACATGCTGTGTAGCCCGACCCCATGCCACAATCCTGCTGTCTCTTGAGTGGATCTGAGGCCCATGAGGCAGCAGCTCAGACACCTCCTGTATCCCCAGTAACGCTGGGGCTGCGCCTGAACTGGCTTTCATTGTGTGTTGTCTAAGTTGAATGCTTGCGGTCATGGTTGAAAGCCTAGGGATTGATTGCATCTGCCTTCTCAAATGTCCTCAGAGCCTCCCCAAACCCATCAGAAGAAGGCCTGGTAGGTGGTGACAGTTTGATGCCTATGGGATAAGGCCCTTGGTGATTAGTTTAGGGGAGGCAGGGTCTGTGAGCGGGTTATCAGGAGTTTCATGGGGTGGGACTACCAGGCCTGCTCAGAGGCAACATGGCTATCAGCCACACACTTTCTCGTCCCCTCTCACAACGGTCCCCTGAAGAAGCTAAGCCTGAAGTTACGAGATTCATTTCATGGGGAAGCTGAGGCTTAGGGAGAGCTGTGACTTGCCCAAGGACCTCCCAGCTAGTTTGTGGCGGGACCTGGAGCACCACCCACTACTACCATGTCCTGGTCCAGACATCTTTCTGCTAAATCAGCATCCTGCTGCTACTGATGATAAAGGAGGCATTCCCCCCCCAAATGGGCTCTGTGGTCCAATCACCTTAGGAAGGCCTTCCTCCATCCTCCTCTTGGAGATTCCCCAAAGTTCTCAAGAGTCCTCCCAGAAGCCTGTCTCATTTTGCTTTAACCCAGCACATGCTATGTTCTAGGGTCTGAAAACCCCATTTATGTAGATGCTCACAAACACTTTCTGGAATTCAGAAAGGGCTCAGACAAGTTGCCGTGTTTGTGATGGGCTCCTGGAAATGATAGACTCTGAGTTGACCTCTCCCCCTGGGCCTTTCTCCCTCTGTCTCCTTTACCTTTCCTCCTGTCCCACCCACCCCTTTCCAGGGGCCTCAAGCAGCTCTGACCTTGCTGGGTGGGCTTGATTTCTGACTCAGGGAGTTTTACCTGGTCTGGAAAATGGGGTGTGGGGATGCATATTCTTACAGTGAGATCCTTTGTTGCTGCCAACATGAGGCCACCGATGGACTTAAGTGAGATTCCTAAATTCATCATTAATATAGAGGGATTTCATCAGAATCAGGGTTCCAGAAAGTAGAGGCAAAAATCTCTGGGCCCAAAGATTTTTCTGCTTTTCTCCCTAATAAATATTCAATCTTGGGCTAGGTCTGAAAAATCAGCTGCAATGGGTCCAGGGCAGGGGAGATGAGGCTTAAGGGCCTTCAAGGGTGGATAATGAGGGACTTCCCTGGCGGTCCAGTGGTTAAGACTCTGCGCTTCCACTGCAGGGGGCACGGGTTTGATCCCTGCTCAGGGAACTAAGATCCCTCATGCCTTGTGGCGCAGCCAAAAAAAGAAAAAAAGAAAAAAAAAAAGGGGGTGGATAATGAAGAGATGAAGGGGGTCTGGAACTCACAGGGAAATGGACAAAGCCTGGGGGGCACAGAGTTCCTGTGCTTTTTAGGGAGTAGGTAGGAAATGAGCAGGATTCCTTCTGCCAGGAGGAGAGGAGAGATTTCTAACGCAGGCTGCTGGCTGGGAGACCCCTTTGCATTCCCGGGGCCTTGGGGGCCTTGGGGGGAACTGTGGCTCAGAGGGCATGGCTGGAGGGACACTGGGGACAGGGCCAGGAGAGAGCTCCAGGGCCTTCTCAGTGACTCAGCCAGCTTCCCAGACAGGAAAGGGGGTCTCGGCAGGGGCTCCACCCAGCAAAGAAGGCAACATTTGGTGGGCGCAGCACTGCCTCAGGAGCAGTCCAAGAGCCTGGGTGCGCTGAGGGGAGAAGTGGCTGCCCCAAGGGCTTTTCTGAGAAGTGAACTTGGTCTGCTCCCCTCCCCCACTGGAGCTGAGCCCCCATCCACTCTGCTCCCTGGGCTGCTGCCCCAGCCCAGTCCTGAAGCCCTTCCGGGGTTCACTGGAGCCCGGTGGAAGCTGGAGCTTTACCAACGGCAGGACAAGGCTCTGCCTTGAACCCCGTCTCCGTCCTCTCTCTAGGCACGGCTCTTCAGGGTGACACTGCAGAAGTGCTGGGAGGAAGAATCAGGCTCAGTAAACCCAGCTCCACCACTTTCTAGCCATGTGACCTTGGGCAAGCCACTTAACCTCTCTAGGCCTCAGTTTCCTGGTCTATAAAATGGGCACAATAACAGTGTCCATTTCATAGGCCCGTTGGGAGGATTAAATACGTTAATGCGTGTCAAGCCCCTAGATGAGCATCTGGCGTACAGTAAGTGCTCCATAAGTGTGCGTTAGCTCTCAGTACTGCGGTTGGAAAGGGGTCAGCGGGGAGCAGTCACTGGAGTGGTCTCCAGTCCGTATAGACTTCCCACCTAGTGTGCACCCTGCAGGGCTCCTGAAGTGCTAGGGAGGCTTGTGCGGACCCAGCCGGGCCCCTCCGGGAGCCAGCTGGGGAGGTCCCGCTAAACCAAAGAAAGGCCTTTCCACCCGGTTCGTGTGGGAAGAGATGGGCGCAAATGGCTGCCTACATGGCCTGGTTCCTAAAACCAAGAGAAAGGGAAGTGAGCTCTTCCTTGGCCCTGTGCCCGACTCCCAGCTGTCGGAGGGTGAGGTCTCCCACCTTGAGACCCCACGCCCACCCCACCCCGGCCTGGCGCACAGGGGGCCCCCCGTTCTCTGCTTGGAGGGCGGCGCCGATGGCTCACTGCCTGCAGAACACCGGCTGGTCCAGCCTGGGCCGGGCGGAGCCCTCTTGGTCAACGCTGGCAAGGCTGCCACAGGCCCCACCCGCAGCCCCTGCTCTGTGGGGTAACTGGAAGCGAAGAACAGCTCTGAGGGCTTGAGGGGGGGCTGCCGGCTGCTTTCTTGTCTCACGCACCCCACGGAGGGTCATTCTCAGCGAAGTGAGGTTAAAGGTCTCAGACCCCCTCTTCCAAAGGCATTCATCCTCCCCACAGCCCACTCCCGACACACACACACACACCTACGCACAGACGCACACACACATACCACACTACACGTACGTCACACCCCCCCCATATACACACACAATACACAAACCCACACATACATGCACACATATACATATACACTCATACATGCCCACACACACACCCATACATACACATACTACACACACACATATACACATACATGCACACATATACACTCATACATGCCCCCCACACCCATACATACACATACTACACACACACATACACACATACATGCACACGTATATCACACACACACACCCATATACACACAATACACAAACCCACACATACATGCACACACATACACTCATACATGCCCACACACACCCCCATACATACACACTACACACACATATACACATACATGCACACGTATATCACACACATGCTCATACACACACACCACTATACATACATCACACACACACCCCCATATACACACACAATACACAAACCCACACATACGTGCACACATATACACTCATACATGCTCTCCCCACACCCATACATATACATACTACACACACACATACACATACATGCACATGTATATCACACATACATACATGTTCACACACACACACACACACACACACACACACACAGGATTCCACCATGAGACGCCTCTGTAGACTGCAGATTTCTCCAAACCTCGTCAAGAAGCCAAAGACAAGCCTTTCTGGGCCACAGAGGGTGTCCCTGACTGTGAGAAGCAGCAGCCCCATTTCCCACCCCGCATCCTCTGCCATCACCAGGGGAAGGCGAGCCAGACACGTGGCTGATGAACAACCTCACACTCCAGTCGCGTCCCCTGTGCTCACCGTCCCCCCACCAACCACCAGGGCGTCCTTGTTCGGCCACATCTGCTGAGCAAGTCGAAGGATGGCACTGGGGAGGCTCTGGGGCTCATGCCCGCCTCGGGACCCGGCTGGCAGGACAAGGCATCTGGATCTTATTCTGAGTGCAATGGGAGCCATCAGAGGACTCCTTGTATCGGGGATTCCCGTCTATCCCCTCACCCTGCCCATAACCTTGACCCAGCATGTCTGGAGAGACGAGTTCAGGGAGGATGGAGCTTCTTGGTGACAAAAGAAGAAGGCCTAAGAAGCAGGGACCCGTCTGAGCCTCCCATCTGCTGGTGCACCCCGCAGGGCTCCTGAACAGAGGATCCCGGGCAGACAGAGCAGCTGGTCCCTACAGCCCGCCTCCTACCACCAGGATGGGATTTCATCACCCACCACAGCATGTGGACCCCTTGGGGCGGGGGAGAAGCACAAATAAGCCCAAGTAAGTATCTGAGCCCAAGGCAGGTCAGGACACCCTGCGCCCCAGCCCCTTCTGGGCCCAATCTCTTCTTGGAGGGAGAAGTGTGGTGATGGTAAAAATAATGAGAGATACTGTGGCATCTGGGACTCAAAAGAAATCTGCGTGTTGATCCCACCACTGGGACAGCCGAGAGGATGGCAGCGTGGCTCAGGGGAAGGAGTGCTGGCCCAGGAGTTAGAAGGTTGAGTCTTGGTCCTGCGGCAAAGCACTGGAACCAGCTCTCCGAATCCGGCGCAGGTCCCAAAGGAAGTAAGATGGTTTCTGAGCAGCCGAGGCCATGCATCTGTGCTCAGCACCGATGCCAAAAGGGTCCCTCCTCGGAGCATACTACTTCTAACTTAACTCACGGTACAGCCGGACATGATAGTCTCAAATTCCAGCCAGAGAGGTTGGATTTGGGGGCCTGTGGGGAGTGGCATTGCTATAGAAGTGGCAGATGGGAAAGGCTGGGTCTCAAGCACCCAATCACTGCATTAGGCCCCCACCTGTCCCAAGAGGTGTTGGTGCAAAAGATAACCCCAGTCTCAAGACCCCAGGGATGCAAGATGCATTCGAGGTGAATTTCTTGCTCCTGGAAGTTCATGGCAAGTTGAGGCTGGATGAAGAGTTTCCACTCCTGTTCTGAATCCCGGACCCAGCCCACCCTGTCTTCCTCTGGCCCCTGCTCTGACCCCAACTAGGCAGTTCAGCAGAGGCCGGGGAAGAGAGCACTGGGCTGCCGGGTGTGTCCTCTGGGGCGGAAGGGGAGGCAGCAGATGGCAGGGCCTGCCTCCTCTGAGGCAGTCTCAGCCGAGAGTGTGTCATGTACGGGTGGCAGGGAGGCCAGGAGGCATGGAGAGTGGGCTGCTGAGTCAGTGTGCGTGCACTGGAGCTTGGGTACCGGGCAGGGGCTTGGCGGGAGGGGCCGGAGATGGCGGACGGTCAGGAAACTGACGAAGGGGTGAGGCCAGGCATTAAAACCGTGCACACGTTATTCACTCTACTAGCAGATTCTACTTCACTCACCCAGAGGGAGAGGAACAAAACGACTAAATTTACTGAAATTCTACATAGAGTTTGTCATTTTTAAAGGCAGACTCTGGCAAGTCTGTACAAACAAGCCTCCATTCGCACCACAGGAAGTCATGGAAGAGTTACCACGGGCCAGGCGTGTGCCAGGCGCTGTGGAGGAGAGAGAGGAGATGAGTGAGACAGGACGACCACTCCCCCGTCTAACGTGCCTGTGTGTGCCTGTGCGTGCGTGTGCACAGTCACTCACGCACTCGTGCACAAGCACATGCACATGCAAACACCAACATTAACCGACCTAGAGCAGAAAGCGGAAATGTAAATCCAGGGAGAGCTACAACTCTAGCACTTGGCGGGGAAGAAAGATCTACCCCAGCCCAGGGCATCATGTCCGAGGAGGTGTGTTTGAGCTGGGTCTTGAGAGAGCAGTAACGACTCAGCTGGAAGCCAGGAGGGCAGCTCCCTGCGTCCTCAAAGGATGTGAGAGGAGGGCTGGAAACCTCTGTGACCTGAGCCACGTCTTGTCCCCATCCAGGTCTCAGCTTCCTCCTACGACCATGGAGGTTTATTCTGGCTCAGACATCACAGGAATCTCATTTGCCCTCCTCCATGGCATTCCAGCTGCCCGGGAACCAGGTCTTCTTGACTTGCCATACACTCAGTAAGAGCTAACCCTCTTCTGGGCCATCTCAAAGCTCCAAAAAGAACGTCAATTCTAAAAAGAAAACTAACTTCACTAAACTGACTTGCTATCAAGTCTATGATTCAGGAAAGATCTTGAACAAATTCCACGATGGAGTCAAGCTAAAGAAATAAAGAACTGGAGTGGGAGAAGGAGAGGGAGAGAGCTGAGTGCAGCAAGTTCCCAGAGGGGAGCTTGGAAGGCTGTTGGAGAACGCAATGGCTGTGCATCAAGCCCAGAGAGCTACCAACCACCTGGAGAGGAGGACGGATTCTCCAAGACAAACATGGAACTGACAGATTGATCACCTGATGTATTTGACCATATTGGGAAGAGGCATCACTAACTCCAGGGAAGGAAACAAATCATAGGACACTCAGCTGTGATCAATATTTACATTATCACTTACTAAGGGAGACACTGGCTAGTCACTGAACCTCTCACTGGAGACACCTATAGGAAGTGGATGGGAAGCGCTTTGTACGTCTGTGGGTAGTGTTAGGGTCCTGAACCTTGTATCTGCTATAGTTAAAAGTCAATTGATAATGTTTCAAATTGAAAGAAAATGTAAATAGAGTATCCACATCACTTAGAACATGGAGGGAAATACCAGAAGGAACAATTAACACTCAAAAGTGGTTGCCTCTTATGAATGAGATTTGGGGAGAAAGAGGGACACTCAGAGGGCTGCTGGTTTTCTTAATAGGCTGTGACTCATTTGACATTTTTAACTATGCGCATGTGTTGCTTTAATAAAAATAAAAATTAAATTAAAAAGTGATAATGAACGTTCAAAGCCCTAACCATACTTTCTAACCATAAAGCCACCTCAAGAGGCACGCACGGCACTCCTGACACTTGGGGTAGGGGAAGCACCTCTCCCACCCCCTTCTCTTCCTCTCCCTCATTACCCCGAGGTTCTCTTTTTTCCTCTTCATAGCACTCAGTCTTTTAAAGCACTTCATTTATTAATTTGCCAGTGTGTGTATGTTTGTTCTGCTTCCCCCAGAAGGAGGGGGTGGGCAGGGACCCAGTCCTGTTTATCGCTACATCCCTGACATCTAGTCTAGGCCCCAGCACACAGTAGGTGCTCGATAAATATGTGTGGACCAGCACTGGCTCACTGAGCAGCTTATGCCAGTCAGTGGGTTCTAAGGCCCATCAAGGAGACTTGGGTGTTCAGAAGCGCCTGTTCTCCTGGAAGCAACTCAACCACGAAAAGCTGATGCGCACGGGATCCCAGCAACGATGCGGGTGCCCAGGCACTCTCAGGTGTGCACACCGCAGCGCACTCCCAGGGAACAGCATGCTTGCTTATTGTCTGCAATTAGCAGCCTGCAGGATGGGCCAAACTGTTCTGCAGCCTTTTATTGGTCTTTCAGCCAATACCCTGTAAATTAGAAGGAAGTGGCTGTCAAGTGGCTTAATGGCAAATCGATGGCAGAGGGTGAAGGACCCGTGCCATGCACGACCAAAGGAAGCAGGGTGTTCTTCTTGTGCCTTGGGAGTGGGGGTAGCTCAAGGGAGGGGGCTGGGAGGGGTGAGGCCATCTCTGCAGCACAGGTCTCTGCATGAAGCGCGTGGCCGGCAGAGAAGCTGCAAACCCACCTAGGAGAACGACCTCACTCTTGAGGGCCCACAGGCCTGTGGGGTGCCACCTGGCCCTCCTTCCCAGGCACTGGGCACCCCGCACCTTGGAGCTTGATCTCCATGCCTCTCGCTGACTCCGGCTTGTCTGAGGTCCTTGTCCCGCCCTGGATCAAGAGGTTCTTCTGTCGTCCCTGTTCACAGAGCTTTGGTCTTCCCTCCAGGCAGTCCTCTCCCATTGTAATTCCTGGTCCTTCGGGGGGCAATCTGACTAACACCCACTTCTTCCCCCAGGGATGTGTGCAGTGAAGGCAGAGGCTGTGCCTGAAGCACCCACCACCAAAGCGCCCAGGCCAAGCACAGCCCTGGCACCTGGCCCAGTATTTACACGTCCGGGCAGTGGAAGGACCTAGTGGCAGTGGTCCGCCTGCCATCCCAGGACAGAGAAACAAAGGCTCAGGGAACTGGACAGAGACTTGAGGGACCCTCACTTTGAAGATGAGGGCAGTGATACCCACTGAGCTGGGCTGGGGCTGGGAACAGAACACGGGGGTCTTGACTCCCAGTTCTGGGTTCTTTTAACAGCTCCAGGCTGTCCTGTTGTCTGATGACAGGTACATGCCAGGCCTGGGGTGGGGAAGAGGCCTGGATGGAGCACGAGGTCCAGAACGCCCAAGGGCTCTGGGGCCTGACCATCCAGTGGTCACAGCAAGCTCAGAGTAAGGAGCCACTGGAATATAGACCGCGTGGGCTCCCCATGGCTGGAAACCCTCCAGAATGTGGGTTATTGACAGGGGACTTGGGGGCCACTGCACGTGTTAGTCCCACTGACTAACACGTGGGATGCCCATCTCCTTCCAAAAAACTTCTCAAGACCCCAGATCTAGGTGAGGCGCCCCCTCCTCTGGGATCCCCCAACCTGGATGCCCTGTGAGCACCTTACCTCCCAGCTCAGAGTTGGGACCTTGGGAACATTTGTTGAGTCACAGGATGAAGTGTGAGTCACTGAGTCTGTGTGTGGAAAGTGCTAAGTAGACCCCACCTCCCATCAAGGTCAATGCCCAGTGAGGGCACCATGGGGGTGCTCCTTCTGCATCTGCCCCCCCATCTTCTCTCATCCCTGCGGCCACACCCCACATGCCAAGCCGAGCTGGCATCTCCAGAATCATCTCCTTCCCATCCCAGCTGATCCTAGAACCATCCTCCCAGCAATCTGGCTCCAAAAGGCTGTGTTGTGGCCATTCATAAAGATCTCTTGGAAATCCTCCCCTAGGACTCCAGGCTGTGAGAGTGTTTTTTTTTAAGAAAGCAGGGTCTATCACTGAATTTTCCTTTTAATGGTTTTATAGCGACATGCAATGCTTTTGTCTCCTGAGAGAAAAGGCATGTTTCAGATGAATTATTAACCAAAAAGAATTGACTGTGAGCAAGAAATCTTCCATTTACTCGGGAGAGAAATGCATACAGACAGCTGCCTGCGCCAGGCTATCTCTTACAGAGGTCAACTGGGGGAGCTGGGAGGGGGCATTTGCTCTCCTGCACCGGGTGTAACTTCTGCTTGCTCCTTCTCCCCCAACCCACGAGAGGCTGATCCACCTTCCCCAGGTCAAGCTTCCTTCCAGGAGGGTTCTGGGAGAACTGGCCTCTATTTCTGCCCCCACTGACCGTGAGCAGCAGTCCCTCCGGTCACTGATTATCCGTCCTCCTGTGCCAGGGATGCCCTCTCTGGTCTGTGAGGGTCTGGACGGCAGAGGGCTGGGTCTTCACCCAGAGGAGGCTGCTGATCTTGGCGCTGGGGCAGAAAAGGGACTGTGCTCCGTTTACTACGTGGGCCCGGGAGGCTGACACCTATGCAGTGTCTCCTGGGCTCCTCTGTTTCTTGGGTTTGGCCAATGGGAGGCACCTTCAGGAGACCTGGGAGCCTGGAGAAAGAAAGGGTGGGGAGTTTTCTCCCCCGACTTGCTGTTTTGGGGCTGCATCTCCAGCAGTTCCAACCACAGGTCCTGCTGATTAGCCCTTCTTTCGAGTCTCCGGGCTCTCTAGGTTCCCTGTGTATTATTTCCGTTGTCCTAGGGGTGCTAAGAGCTCCCACTGCTTTTAGTCCTGAAATGCTTCACGAATTCCATCGCTCGGTGGACCTGCCCACACCCCCTGGAGGAGGCCCCGCCCACACCCTAGGAGGAGGCCACGCCCACACCCCTGGGAGGAAGACCCGCCCACCCTCCGGGACCCTCCGGGAAGGAGTCCCAGCCACACCATGGAAGGGACCCACTGAGCCGCCTGGGGCGAGTTCTCTGTCTTTCCAGGCGGCTGACAGACCCGGGAACCAAGAGCCCAGAGCCGGCGGAAGGAGACGGGAGGCCCCTCCGGTTTCCCCGAGGGCGGTGGGGGCGGGGCCTCCACACACGTTCTGTGAGGGCCGCCGCTCCGCCGAAACAAGGCCACCGCTGGCCGAACGCCACAGTGCGCAGCTGTGAACGTCAGCTTCTTCTGATAGGTTCGCCCTGGCCTCCTGCCCTTGGAGCAGGTAGCCCGTTTCTTCAGGAGAGTTTGGGGCAGAGAGAGAGAGGCGGAAGCGACGCTGTATCTTTTGGAAGAGCCTGAGCTTATTAAAAAGATGGTGCAGCCTGACTCTGGGGGAAGGAGGGTCCTTGAGGGGACTAGTGCCCCGTTCTCTGGCAGTGCCCCGGGTGGATCTTGCACACTGTTCCCCCAGAACCTTCAGTAGCTCCCTGTGTCTACTGAATCACGGGCCAACGCTCCGCCTGGTGGGGCAGACGCCTCCCCCGTCGGGCGCAGGGCTCCCTCCAGCCTCATCTGCCCCGTCACGGGGGCTTCCTGGCACCTGGTGCTTTTGCGCACACAGCTGCCTTTGCCTGGAATGCCTCCCCTGCTCTGCTTCTTAAAATCCTCCTCCGGCTGCAGCAGGCTCTCAGCTCAAATGCTGTTTCACCCCCATCAGAGTTCACGACTTCTGCCTTTCCTGCCTGGTCACCGGGACACTCCCATGCTGTTGGCCTGATGCAGCCCTTCACCCTGTGTGCCTGACCATATATGCATGTTTTAAGACTTTTGACTTGATATTTTACTCTTTCTGCTTTTGAATTATTAAAGTGAAATCACACAGAACAACGGACTAAACGGGTAAAGTTAAATAACTTTGGTCTTACGATTGCTCTGAATAGATCCTCTAACTTTGGGCCTTAGGGAATTTTTTAAAAACTTTCTTAAAAACATATTAACAATCCCTATGGCCCGCTGGCGTTTTGCAACATTATTGTTTGTCTTTTGATTTTATCTTCCCCTAACGTCCCCCAAGGCCAGGGAGGCCATTTTTTTGGAGGAGGCTAAGAACTGGAAATCAAAGGACATAGCCAGAGCTACTGTATTGTAACTGCAGGGGGTATCACACCGTGGCCTACTCTGCCGTACTTAGGGCCCTGGACACACCTCAAACCTCCTCAGGCCCCAACAATAACCATACTGAGCTGCACACCCCAACTCAAGTGAGATGGTAGTTAACAGAAATGTCGGCAAGTGTTATTGAAAGATAATTGGCTGTTTGGATCATTCATGATCCTGCTGGAACACTCCTATTCATCCTTCAAAACCCAGCTGAGGTGGCACATTCACGGAAAACCTTCTCTGAGGCATCGCTACCTCTCCTCCCAAGAGAACCTCACTCGCTCCTCTGTCAGCCTTCTTCCTCTGTCTTTGACTATGGAAACAGTGAAAGTTGGTGCAGTACGTGGTGAGCACGTACTGTACGCCAGGCACTGCAGAGTATACATATTATGCAGGCCATTCACAGAAGGCATCTCACCATTCCCCAGGGTGAGACCGTTACTCTTTACCCCCATTTTACCAATAGGGAAACTGAGGGCCAGAGAGCTGATTTCCTCCTGGTCACACAGCTTGAACTGGAGTCTGAATTTAGATCGGACTCCGAAACTCAGTTCCCACTCCAAACCAGCATGGTACCCCCTCCAGCCGCTCCATCACCCACCCTGCAAGGATTATTTCCATACTCCCAGGCCTGGAGAGAGCTCTTGACAGCAGGGCCTGCGACTTACAGATAGGGGAGCTTTATACTGCATCGAGCCTGACATATAATTGGCGCTCATCAAATGCTCGCTGACCCCCCTAAAATGGCAGGGGCGTAATATCTGAGATCAACTTTAAATACTTCAGCAAAGAAAAAGATACAAAGAAAAGGAAAGAGAGTAAACATTAGCCAAATCTTGATAACTGTTGAATCAGAGTGAAGGTAGATGGGCGTTCATTGTACATTCTTTCTGCTTCTTAAATGCTTAACAATTTTTATTATTAAAAAAAAAAACCCAAAAACAGAATGGGGGTGGGCAGAGGACCCCTGAGCCCAGCTGGGGTCCCCTCTGGGCTCAGCGCTGGGTGAGCACTCACCTCTTTATGGCTTTGTAGCAAATGATGACAAGCACAGTGAGAAACACCAGGGAGGCACAACATACGGCGATGATGATCACCAGCCCTGACCACCAGCTTTCCTCAATGGGACACGAGGTAGCGTTGGGAGCTGAAAGAGACGGGAGCAGCCTGAGTGTCCCCTGGATGAGTGGGTCCCAGCCGGCATCAGAGGTGGACCGTTGTGGGTGACACCACTGCCATCCATCACCCGGATGAAGGCTCTCCAACCTGTCCTGCTGTCCCCACCCCCGCCCAGCGGCAGGTGACATCATGGTTGGCCTCCAGCCAGGCAGCGTGCTCCGAGCTGGGGTTAAGCACCGCACCCCGGGCCATCCATCCTCCCTTGGCATGAGCTGACAGCAGGGTCGGGTTTAATTTCCCATGAAAAATAACAGAACATCTCATTCTCTCAGTTGGGGCATTAAATCTGCTTCCTCTGAAGGTGAGGGTGAGGAGCAGGGCTCGCAGAGCACACTGGGCGGGGCAGAGAAAGGGAGGCCTGTCAACATCCGTTTCGTAAGCTGATTTTTTGCAAGAGGCAGATTTTCTCCCTTCTTGGGTTTGGTCCATGTGGTGGGTTTCCGCAGCTGTCTCAGCTTGTGGGCGGCCACAATTTGGAAAGCATATGACATGGGTGCTGCAGGGCCCCCTTGTCGTTACTCAGTCCGTGGGGTCCTGGGGGTGAACCTGTCCTCCCCCTTGGCATGAGCTGTGTGGGTGGACCCACACATGGGTGTAGATGAGGCTCGCAGCAAAGCCGGTTTCCTCTGCTCTGAGAAAAGCAGAGACATCACACAGCCTTATCCCAGAGGCTCTGGAATACCTAGACCCACCTGGAAAGAATTGCCTGGAATTGCAAAAGGAATGGAAGTGAGGGAAAGAGAGAGAGGAAAAGGGGGAGGGAGGGAAAGAGACAGGGGGCTGGTAAGGGAGGACAGATGGACAGACAGACATACAGACATTACTAGTTTGGGGCAGTTCTTCAAGATGTGAATATATGCAAAAGAATCAAAACTATGCCCCAGACTTAATAATAGGCACCTCGAAGGGTACAACAGTGACAGATTTCCGAAAGGAAAATGACAGGGAATAGTGACAGATTTCCCAAAGGATACCATGGGTGGCTTCATTATTAAATTACTATTATTGATGATGTTTTTATTGTTATCATCATCAAGGTGTAATTTACATATAGTGAAATGCACCCATCTTAAGTGTACCATCTGATCAGCTTTGACAAATGCGTCCACCAGTGTAAGCCACACCTCTTATCATGACATAGAATATTTCCATCACCCCAGAAAGCTTCCCTGTGCCTCCTTCTAGTCAATCCCTACCCTGTTGGCAACCAGCAAAACCCTGTTTTGCTTTCTAAAGTCACAGATTAGATTTGCTTGTTCTTGAAATTCACATAAATGGAATCATGCAGTGTGTATTTTTGTTTGCTTCCTTTGTATAGCAGTGGTTCTGTGATTCACCCACATCGTTGCATATTTCAGTAATTGCTTCCTTTTATAGCTGAGATGTATTCCATTATATGTATATACTGCCATTTGTTTATCCTGTTCACCTGCTGATGGACACCTAGGCTGTTTCCAGGTTTTGACTTTTGTGAACAAAGCTCCTGTAAACATTTGCGAACATGGTATAGGCCTACTTTCTTGATATAGATATGTGTTCCTATTTCTCTTGGATAAACAGCTAGGAGTGGGATCACTGGATCCTATGGTTTGTGTATAGTTAACTTTGTAAGGAACTGCCATGCTGTTTTCCCCAAGTGCTTGTACTCTTGTATACTCCCATTGGGAACAAGGAAAGATGGAGAGAAGGGAGTGGTTACAGGTTACCAAACTGTTACCAAATTGTGGCATTGTTGCATCTGGATTAGGAGATCCAGGAAGCCTTTATGTGCTTCCCAGGGAACAGGTACTAAAGCCCCATTAACAGATGCAAGGTCCCCAGAGGTGGAGCTCAGAGCCTCACAGAGACCAAGCAGATTCAGAAATGCATCCTAAGAAATGACTGGGACAAGGATGTCACTGAGCCACGTGGCTGCTCTCAGCCCGGTGAAAGCAGGCCTTTAGAAAGCCCAACACTGAAAAGATAGAGAATATAGAATTCAAAAGGGGAATAAACTCTAGAATAACAGAGAGGCAATCCAAAAGGATTCTCATTTTTCCCCATGATGAACTTCTTCAATGCTTTTTCTGTGAAATGTCAAACACAAAATCCTTCCCCCTAATTGTTCATCTTGGGGTGTCTCTGGCTTCGCGGAGTCTCCCCAGGGTCACTGGGCACAGATATTCCCCACAGCAGTGGTCATTGCTGGAGAATCAGAAGAGCAACCAGATACACGGGGTCCCGGCCCCAAATGGTTTGCATTTTCACTGCCAAGGGAAGCAGTTTTGTTTTCTGTCGATTCTACCCAGGCTATGACACCTCTGGACAAGTGTCCAGGGCCAAGCCCGCAGCCCCTGGGAACCCTCACACCAGTGGCCCACAATTTACGCAGCACTCCCATGGCCAGGGCAGTCATCTACCAGTGTGTGGTCTCAGCCAGGGGCAGCACCCCTCCTGGGGGCATTTGGAAATCCGGGGGTGGGGGCTGTCTTTGGTTGCCTAGCAGCTACGGATGTTACCAACAGTGACCCGGATATTCCCACACAAGGTAGACTTGTCCCTCCAGAATGCCACCTGGGCCCCTGCTGAGAAGTTCCATCAACTTGAAACAGAAGAAAGGGTTGATTCTAAACTTCATTTGGAATTAGATGCTAAATTTCAGAGTGCCTCTCTTGATGTTCTTTTCTTTACATTCGCTGTTAATGAGGTGGGAATTTCCTTCTTGCTGACTTTTGTCAAACACAGTTGATAATGAAAGCAGGGAGGTTTGTTCTAGAGGGTCCTTCTGCAGAGGGTCCCCCTCTAATATTCAGCAGTGTACTGCTCACCACTTGCATGTGAGGAAACTACCCCAAGCAAAAATACTACCAGATATGAAAAGAGGCAGGTGTTTTGTGAAACAGTCCAAGGCATAAATCTTGGATTTTGCCAAGAAAACAGCTATTGTGTTCAAAGAATGCATCCTTATTTATCCTTGCTTGACTCATTCTTTTTACATTAGAAAAGATCAGGAGATGTTGGAGTCTGAGGAAGCCTAGGAGGTGTCATTTCAGAAAAGAGAATAAATACTGAGGCTCAGGATCAAGCAGCTTTCCCAGGGGCCAGGATTAAGACCCCAGGATCTGTAGGCTGCAGGCCAGGTCTGCCCCTGCCTGAACTTCCTTCTCACTGGGCGTGGCCAGTACTACTTTCCAGATGTGATAAGACCGTTTACCCTGTGGGCAGACTGATGGCTCATATTCGAGAAGACAGAATCATGAAGGTTCTCACTCATTCATTCATTCATTCACCAAACATTTCCTAATCACCCTCTGTGCCTGGCACCGTGCTAGGAGCTGGGAGTTCAAAGATGAATTAGATGTAAACTGTGCCCTTCCCGGGTCTAATGCCAGCTGCCCAAGACCTGATCACCTTGCTCAAGGAGCCAGCAGGCTCCAAGAGGAGAGGAGACACAGGAGGTGCTGATGTGCAAGGTGAAGGTCATTTGTGGCCGAGGAGAGGAAGCCACTTGGCGCCAAGGTTCAAGGGGCAGGGTGATGCCTTGTGAGAGGCAGGTGGTCAGACGGAGGAGGAGGCTGAGGCCACCAGAACGTGAAGTCCCAGACACGAGGCTGCCGCAGCGCTGACTCCTCTGTCACTCCCCCTCGCTCCCCGCCAAGTTCTGCAAACACGACAGAAAGGCAGGAGCTGTCATGATATATCAGGGGTCACGACACCCTCTCTCCTGGGACTCAATGAGGCTTTGTCTGCTGTATTCATTAAACACTCCTGATGCCTGTAAAGATAATGGGACTGACAACCAGAGAGCGATTTAGAACAACACGGACTCAGTTTTGCTTTTTCAAGTAGCCGCTATCTTTTCAGTCAAGAAATGCATCGTTAAAAGCTTATATTTGGGACTTCAGCTTCTGGCCAAGACGGAGTAACAAGGCCCAGAGTTGGCACCACTACCCATCCCCTCCCAACATCTAAAAGATGTACCAAATATACAAAACAATGGTTTCAAAACAATGGACATCAAGGGAACAAAAGGCAGTGAGAGACAAGAAACAAAGGAGGTGGGAGTTCCCTGGAGGCCTAGTGATTGGGATTCCGGGCTTTCATTGCTGTGGCCTGGGTTCAGTCCCTGGTCGGGGAACTGAGATCCCACAAGCTGTGCAGCACAGTCAAAAAACAAAACAAAACAAAACAAAAACAAAGGAGGTGAGCTGTACGGCTGCCCCAGCTTACTGCCTGGAGACGGTTTCTAAATATCAGTCCTGGAAGGGAGATGCCGCCCAGGTCCGGCCCACTCAGAGCATCAAGGAAATGGGGCTGAGAGTAAGCAAGACAGACGAGGCCTCTCCCCAAGGGAACTTGCAGAAAAGCAGAGGGAGACAACAGCACACAAGTTAATTCCAGCCACAAATAAATAATTACAGATTATGGCAAGTGCTAGAAAGGAAATGGAGAAGAGGCCAAGATGTCCCCACAAGTGTCTGGAAAAGAAGCAGCTGGGGGCAGAGGGGTCACTTTGGATGTCCCCACCTGAACAGTATCACGGGGGCTGAGCAGACCAAGGAGATTCCTGTTGGGGTGCGTGGACCTGCCTGAGGTCCGCTGTCACAGAGGAACTGCGTGAGGTCAGCTTCTCTCTGGGACAAGCGCCTTTCCTGTATTCCTCACTGGGGTATTTGTGTCTATCGAATGGGACGACAGGGACAGCGTTCTCGAGGGTACCAGGAGTAGCACCATCATTTGCGCAGCACCAACTCTGAGGCCGCTATTAGTCCCCCTTCTGCAGTGGGGACACACAGGCAGGGGCCTGCCAGGATCGGAACCAGGTGTGCCTTGTGACAACACTCATGGCCAACTCAACGCATATTTGCCTTCGACCTGGGACCTGCCATTTCCATCTCTTCTTCAGAGCCCGCTGTGCACTGGAGATGTTTGATTGACAGGAGCGGAACTGAGTGGGGCATGAATGAATCAAAGGAACAGCAAGTTGGGTGGAAACAACCTTAGTTTTGCAAGATATTTTTCAAGGATTGCTAGGAGGGAGTGAGAGCCACGTTCTTTGTTTTAACCTGACGTTTCCATTGTGAGATGGAGGCTGTGATTTATCCCTGGCTCGGCCTCTGGACCCGCATGTGGCCACCTGCGGAGGCCAGCCCCACGCTCACGTGGCTCAGTGTTTCTTGAGTGCAGCCTGATTGCCAGGCCCTGCTGGTGACACCACGGGCATGCAGTAGCCTCTAGGGCATCCTTAGACGTCTCTAACTTTCACAGTCTGGTGACTCATGCCCAGGCTACCCGAGTGGCTTCCCGACTGATGCCCAGGAGCTGGCCTTGGTCACGGCCAGGTGAGATGTGACCTGCACAGAGAGCTGCCACTCTGCTTCCTGCCCCTCGCAGCTCAGCTCCCAGCCCACTGGGCAGATCACAGCCACTGAGCGTGGGCTGCAGTGTCAAGGGTCCCCTGGGCTGCAGAGACCGGTCTCCTTCGAGGGGCTGATGTCTGTAAACATGCTTCCCAAACCACAGCGGACACGCTCAGCCTTTGCTGCGGAAACTGAGGTCAGAAGCTGGCCCGGGCCTCACGACACGGCCAGGGACTTGTCACCCTTGGGTGTCAGGTGCTGCCCTGGGCTTTGGGAGCAGATGCGAAGGGGGCCCCACAGCCCCGATCCGAGGGACAGTCTCGGGGCACAGTTGGCCCTCAGGGTGGGTGGGCTCCGTTTCACTTCCACACCCTGCCGCCCCCGTGGAGGGTCTTGAGGACTCTGCCCAGCATGTCTAGGAATCGTGTACACACTGCAAGTTGATGGCGTGTTTGAAGAGCCTTTAAGAGGATGTTTACTCTCGTCTTGCCTCTGCCTGCTCGCCTAAAACCCCTGTTGGTTTTGTGTGGCTCACGAGGACAGCAAGGGGTCCAGGAACTTTGCTAGTACATTTGTGTGGTGGCAACACCCGGCCCCCAGACCCTTCAGACAAAGGAGGACACGAGGCCCGGAGGAGGGGAGGGGCAGACCTGGGCTTCCCGTCCCCCAGCCCTGCTTTATGTGCTGCCCCCAAGGACCGTGAAGGACCTGGATTCTCAGAAGTCCCTTCACGGGCTGACGGCCCTTTCCCTTCACTGCCTCGGGGTCCCCAGCCCCACCTCTGTTGGGCTGCTTGACAGAGACTCCAAATCCAAGGGCGACGGCCCCTCCCTCTCACGCCCCACACAGAGCCCATTGTCTCCGGGACACAAGGGACCAACTCAGGCCGCTGCTCTCCATTCACGGGCACAGGCCTCCACCGGGAGGTCTGTGCCAGGGGCGTCCACCCCTCTGCCTGGGCCAGCTTGGGGTGAGGCGCTCACTCGTTTCCTACCGGCACGTTGCCAGCGTGTGTGGCCGGACTTTAAACCGCAGATACAAGCTCAGACCTTGATGCTTTACACAACGCCCTGCAATCAGCCCCTATTTCTGCAGAGAAAGGAGAAAAGTCTCCTTTGAGTTGCTCCCGATGAAAACAGTGAGCATCGGCACCTCAGCTTGGGGGCTCCTTCCACCCCGTCTCGGCCACTGGGAATCTGGCTTTGGGTGCAGCACAGAGACCCCCCTTTTCCCTAAGTCTTCCCCTTTCCTCCCCCAGACCCGAGGTCCCCACAGCAGGAAGCCCCAGGCTGCCTAGTAACAGCAGGCAGAAGCCGTGACTTCCCTGCTCCTGGGGGGCCGCAGCAGTTTGCCTTTTCCAGAAGCCAGGGCCCCTCCGTCTCCACCCTGCAGGTTGGACACTGCAGCCTGAATGGGGGTCCCTGGCCTCCAGCCCAGGGCGGCCAGGGAGGGGCAGTGTTCCGGGGAAGAAGTGCTGTGTCGGGCCCGCGCGGAGGGCCATCCGTCTTGCCTACTACCCCTCCCGCGGTCCTATCGCTGGTCTCCACCGCCTCCCACACCCAGCCCAGGAGCCCCCTTCCTGTTCCTGCCAGCCGGGCTCTGGGGGCTGTTGCAGCTGAGCGTTCCCTGGCTCTCGTCCGCTGTAGATGGACTTCGTTGGTCTACGGAAGCGTGGGAGGCCTTGGCCAGCCTCTGGTGAGGGGCTCCGCCAGAAGACAGACCTCAGTTGGCCACCAGGACTCCAGAGGGCCTGGAGCCACAAGGGCCAGCCGGGCTGGACATCTCACTGGGCTTCACAGGGAGGGCTGCCCAGGGCCCCTGGCCCTCCCCTCCCTGCGCTACCAGTGGCCCCCCGCACATCCTCTCCGCCTCGGCTTCTTTTCCGCCACTGCTACGTGTGTGCAGCATCTCTCAAATCCCCACCTCCTGTGCGGGAAGCATCCATCGGTGAGCTGCCCCCGTCCTGTCCTGCCCTCCTCCCAGGCTCAGGCCCCAGCCCGGGGGTCAGCATGCCCTCTGCTCCGCAGCTAGGCCACCAGCGGCCAGTGTGGCTGAGAGCTCCGACCTCCTCTCCACCTGCCTCTCCCTGACTCCTGGGGAGCCCTGTCTGGTTATCACTGTCACCAGGCCCCTCCTCCCTGCGGTACCTCCCCCAGCTCAGCACAGCGGCTCTTCAAAGGACCTGGAAGGATCTGGGGTTAAATTCCAGATTCCGACCCTGGGAAAAATCATATAATTTTTTAGATTTAAGCTCTATTTAAAATCCACTGTAAACTGGGAGGAAACAACAGCACCCCCTCCACGGGGCTGGTGCAAGGATTAAATGAGATATGAGATCAGAGAGCTCGCAGCAGACACCCCTCGGCTGCCCCTGCATCCTTCCCCTTCTCCCTCGCAGAGCCCCAGTTCTCCTCCTGTGTCCCTGATCCCCTCTACAGGGCCCAGGCTTTGGGGAGGCGGGACCAGCCCAGGAGGTGGGTTTTCAGTGGTCTCAGCCAGGCCTGGCTGTTCCAGCCCTCTGCCCCTAATTGGGTCAGAGGTGGGCACGTCATGCAGTTCTGGCCAATGACACGAGGGGAACAGTCTGCTGGGCGCTTCCAGAACTGTCTCCTTGCTGTTAGAGGCATGGAAACAGGCAGGCCTCTTTCCCTGTGGACACTGCCATGCCCTTCTTTACCACCAAACAGAGCAGCTTTGGGGGCGCTGAGGGTGCCGGGGTGCAGGGTGGCTGGATTGCAATGCGAAGTAGGGTGGCCTCCAGGGGCGACTTTTGAGCAAAGACTGGGATTTGGTAAGGGAGTTCATCATGCAGGTACCTGAGGGAAGAGCCAAAGCAAAGGCCCTGAGGTCACTGCGGGCCTGGCATGTTGGCATGACGTGGGCAAGGGGAGGACAGGAGGAGATGAGATGGCTCAGGGTCTGGAGGCCCTGAGAGAGGTTTGGGCTTTTACACTGAGAAATGCGGTGCCACTGAGGGGTCTGGAGAGACGGGTGGTGAGGTGTGACTTACACGTTGGCTCAATCACTCTGTGTTTAGACTATAGACCATGTGTGTGTGTGTGGCAGGGGGTGTGTGCCAGTGTGGGAAGCTGGGAGGATACTGCCGATAGCCCAGGAGAGAGCTGACGGTGGCTCAGATGGGGGTCAGCAGTGGAGGTGGTGGGAAAAGGTAGATTCTGAGTATGTTTGGAAGGTAGGGTTCACAAAAGCTTGGATGTGGGTGTGAGAGACAGAGAAGAGGTAAGTGTGACTTGAAGGATTTGGGGCTGAGCAAGCAGAAGGATGCAGCTGCCATCAAGGGATGGGGAAAGCTGGGGCAGGACAGGCTTGCTGGGTGTGGAGGTCGGGAGTAAAGTCTGAAATTCCCATCACACACCCAAGGGAGATGGCAACCCAGCAGCGGGATCTAGATTCTGAGTTCAGCAGCAAGGGCTCTGCTGGAGGCATACATTTGGGAGCTGTCGGCACCCAGTCCCGAGAGGGGATGAGATCATCAAGTGAGGGAGCGTGGGCAGAGTGGAGAGGAGGGTCCAGGCCTGAGCCCTGGGGAGCTCCATGGGAAGAGGCCAAGGAACAGAGAAGGAGGCAGCAAAGGAGGTTGGGAGGAGAGGCCAGCAGGGACAGAGGCCAAGGCGATGTGGGGTCCTGTGGCCAAGTCAGAGCAGGACGTCAAGGAGGAGGGGACAGTCCGCTGTGTCCACTGCAGCTGACGGACAAACGCCACGAGGCTGAGAGCAGGATGGGGCGGGGGGGCGTTCCAGGGGAGCAGAGAAGGTGAGCTGGTTTTCTGGGAGGGCAGGTGAGTGACTGGTCTGGCTGGGGAAGGGAGGAGCTTGAAGGGCCAGTGATGTGAAAGCGAGTCCAGTTCCAGGTTGGCCACTGTGCCCAGCCGCCTTCAGCTGCCGTGGGTGAGCAGCCGGGTTTGCCCAGCGTGTATGATGAAGTGGGTGCACCCGGGGAGCGAAGACAGTGCTGGACCAGAGGCGGAAACTGAGGCACACAACCTGGTCACGTGAAGACGCCCAACTGCACTTGGGTGGGTGGTGGAGCTGGGATTTGAACCCAGACATCTGGCTCCAGGGCCAACCCTTAACTGCTACACAGACCAAAAGCCAGCGAGCAAGCAAATCCAGAAGGAGCAATGCCGGGTGTGGAAAGGGAAGATCGGTGTCACCTTGGGCTTTGGGGAAGCCTCTTTGAGGAAGTGACATTTTGGTTGAGCCCTATAGGGTTAGGGAGAGGGGACAGCCCTATGGAAAGGTCCTGTCTGGGTTGGCCTAGGCTGCAAGGGAAAGAATGGGGAATGGGCAGCTGGTGCCCCAAGCCTCTTCTTAACCCCCCTGGTGATGGGACCACCCCGCTAAAGCCCTGGTGAGGGGCTCCGGGCCCTTCCATCTGTGAGTCCCAGCTGGTTCCCTGAGCTCCACGAGATGCTCACTCCTCTGATTTATTTATTTCTGCCCAGCGTGGTGGCAGTGTGGCTGCTTGTCATAAAGGACACGGTTCTCAGGATCGGCTCCTGGTCGGGGGGGGCGGGGCATTAAGAAAAAACCCAATACATTATTAATAATTGTCTCCATTGTTCCCGTGCCTAATTAGGAAAGGAAAATTATGAATTGGATTGAAGTGTCTATGGTGGGGTCAGCCTTGGTGTTTCCTGATGCCAGGGAGAGGCCTGGGTGGAGGCCGGGCAGGAGCTGAGAACAGCAGGCCGCTGCCTGGGGCAATTAATTTTGCCTCTGATGGAGACTGCAGAACACGTCTCCCCTTGTTCTTCGCCCAAACATCCCTCTTTGTGAGGCTCCTCAAGGCCGGGACTTGTACTCCGCAGCACTGCTGTCTTTCACGAGCTGCAGCCCACCCCTTCTCTGTGCCCTGCCCTGGGGACCCTCCCCAGATCTGCTGAGCCTTCGGTTCCCGCCCAGGGCTGCAGATGCACTGCTGCCTGGAAGGGCTGCGTTCAGCCAGCTTAGAACAGCGCAGCGCTGTCCAGAAGTGAGGAGACGGTGCCACAGGGGAAGGCTCTGGGGGACCACTTGAGCCCACCCTCATTGCCCCGACTCCTCATCATTCGAGGACAAATCCATTCACTCACTCAACACCTATCTGCTAAGAGCCTACAACATGCCATGCACTGGGCTAGGTGCTGGGGAGAGGAAGGTTGGCAAAGACACACAGGCACACTGCCCTTGTGGTACAGTCTGCTGAAGAATGGACACCTAATTCACTAACCACCAGCTAAATGCACATTTGATTCCTGCCTCACCGAGATACTGGGCATGTGCCTTAGGTACAAACAGCAGGAAACTACAGAACAAAAAATAAGAATTCCCCGAACGTGAAGACCCAACATAGGTTGACGGAGCACAACGGGCTCATCTTCGTGAGAGGCTCATGACCTTGGGACAGGAACATGCTCCTGATGGTTTATGTTAAATGCCCAGCAGAGCCCCAGCACCTAGTTGATACTCAATACATGTTGGATAACTTTCTCCCCTTCCAGGGGGCACTTAGATGATGGGGTCCCATGACTGCCCAGTCAGGTAGAATCTGCTCGGTCCAAACAGCTGTCATCACTGTGAAGAGGGGTTCAGGATCAACTCAGACCAAGGGTCAACAAACTCGGGCCCACAGGCCAAATCTGGCCCACCACCTGCTTTTGTAAATAAAGTTTTATAGAAACACAGACACACACCCATTTGTTTACATATTGTCATGGCTGCTTTCTTGCTGCATCGGCAGAGTTGAGTAGCTGCAGCAGAGACTGTATGGCCTGCAAAGCCTAAGTTATTTACTCTCTGGCTTTTTACAGAATGAGTGTGTCCACCCCTCCCTAACTTCCAGTGGTCTTCACCTGTGATTCTCAGACAAGCTTAGAAAATTGATCTGAGAGACCCCTGAAATTATACCGCATATTTGCATTTTACAAGTAAACGTTCCACTCCTTCCATTTTATATTTTAGAAAGTCCCTTTACTTCAAATGTCACACCAATGCCCTGGTGGGGAGGTGTCTAGACATGTGACACGGGGCTCTGTTCTGTCTGGGAGTTTTAACAGTGACAGTCTTGACTTGGCCACACCGCACCTGCTAAGTGGTCAGTTGCCAGGGGGACAACATTCCCTGGAAGGCTGGTGGGGAGCATCTACTGTGGTAATATGCTAGGTATCATCCGGGGCCCTGCTGCAGGGGCAAACAACAAAGGGCAGGGTTACCACCATAACGTGTTTGGTGGTTCTTCAAGTCAGGTCTAGGGCCTGTGAGTAGAGGCAATGGGGCTGGGGCAGATGTAGGACTGACATCCCCAGGAGCTGCCTACACTAACTGTCCTTCAATGGAGCAGGCTGATTCCTAAGGCTGGGACAGCCCACCACTTTGGCGTCAGGCTCCAAGACGCTTCTGGCTCCTGCTCTGATGAAAGGCTTAGTCTCAGCTTAGCAGTGGCACAGGCGGCTCTGTTCCATTCCTCCTCTGACAGTTCTAAGTGCACAGGAGAGTCTCTGGCCCCTCCTTCCTCCCACTGGCCCCTCTCATGGGTACATCTCGCGGTCTTTTTATTAGTTGGGCATTTGGACATCAGCTGCTGCAGCTGCCTTGCCCAGACTTGGCTGTGAAGGTGTGGGCGGTAAGGCGGGAGCTGCTTCCCACCTGTGCTGAGGTGCAGGGGGCATGCAGCTACCTTGACTTTCCTGGGCACCTGTACTTTCTTTAGAAGACTGCCTGGGGCTGCTGGAGTGGCCAAGTACAGGCGGAGAACCTGGGAATTTACTCCCCCAAAGCCCAGAGAGTCCTCAACCCGTGACAGGTACCAGGTGGGACAGTCAGCCTTTGCCACTGGCTGGGGACAATGGTGAGACATCACTAAGCCTCCAGAGCCCCCTGTGGGGTCAGGCTCAGGCCTCCTGGACTCTCACTTGGCTTCCTCCCCACCCTGTCCCCCCTCCTCTGTTGCCTTCCAGTCTCCCCTGGGAATGCCTCCTTTACGAATCCTTGTCTCTGAGGACAGGTTCCACATCAGGAGCCCTAGACTCGAGGTCACCATGGTACTGAAAGATCGTGGCCTGCCTTCTAAGGCCTCAAATAAATAAAATTACATCCCAACGAGATTCATGTGTGATTTCTATGTTCTGGAAGATTCCTTCCCAGAACCACCCTTTGCTAGTTCTCTGGACTGAGCCTAAGTCCTGTTTAAAAGGTCCCTGTTGGGTTAACCTAAGGATGATTTTTGTCCTGGATGCGACTACAAAGGGACAGTGACACAGCTGAAAAAGATCACTGCTGCTCAGTTGGTCTTTGTTAAAAAAAGGAAGAAACCTGCAATGTCTGTAGCTTTGGGGCAAAACCATAGTATTGAGAAGAAAAGAAACCTATATGGATGGTCCATGGCTGTGCTCTGACAGAGTAGCCACTAGCCACATGTAACTACCTAAATTTAATTAAATTAAGTTAAAAATTCAGTTTCTCACTTGTACTAGCCATATTTTAAGCGCTCAGTAGCCACATGTAGCTAACGGCACAGATACAGATCATTTACATCATTGCAGGAAGTCTACTGGATGGCACTTCCAGGTGTCCAGGGTGACGAGAGGTGAGATGTTCTGCTTCGCTTTCCAAAAAGGCAGCCGAGAGTAGTTTTCGTACCTCATGGAAAGCAAAATAAGATAGCCACACATATGACGACTGTGCTCTTTTCAAAGCCCTTTTTTCTTCAGATTCTTTTATTTCATTCTCATTTCTCCTCCCCCCCACAAATAGGCCAAGGCAGGAACTATGAGCATCATTTTATAGGTAAGGAAACTGAGGGTTCCTAAGGATCAAAGAGGCAGAGCCACAGAACCACTGGCAGAGTCACAGAGTCAGAGCTTCTGAGCTGTAAGGCCTCCGCTGCCACTGCTGGGAGGTTCCAGGACAATGAGAGCAGCTGGGAGGCCCAACAGGTCAGCTCTCTGAAGAGCGGTAAGTGTGCTGGGGCGCAGCCTAACACCCACGCTTGGCAGGCACACTCGACAGCCATGTGGCTTGGTGAGTGGAACACGTGACCCTGAGTGGTCACTCTGTCTTTGAGATAATGAAGCAGAAGGCTGCCCAGTGGCTCTGCCCTCCGTGATGAGCAGCTGTGCAGTGGTTTCACTGCAGGGAAATGGGGCCAGGCCCACGAGAACCCCACCATCACACTCCCCGTGGACAACTTCCGTGACGCTGGCCTGTCTGAAGGATGGGGCAAGCGACCCTGGGCGGAAGGTCTCAACTTGGCAGCTGGCTCCTGCCTGGGAATTCTGTTCTCTTTCTGGACAAGCAGCTCATTCCCAAGATCAAGGCCACACAACCTGGTGGCATTGCTTAGAAACCCCTGGAACTTTTGAAAGTCACTTCACCAGTCTGGACTTCAAATGCCCATAGGCCAGATGGGAGTGCTGAGCTTGGCCTAGAGCTGGGCTCCTCAGCCTCGACACTGTTGACATTTTGGGCTGCATCATCCTTTGCTGTGAGGACTGTCCTGTGCACTGGACACGCTAGCAGCCGGCCTCTACCCGCTGGATGCCAGGAGCAGCCCTCTCCCAACTGTGATGACCAAATGTTCCCTGGGGAACAAAATCTCCCGGTTGAAAACCAGGGGACTGGAAGGTCTCCAGGGCTGTTCCCTGGCTCCACCACGTGGTGCAGAGATAGATGCCTCCAACGCGGGCACGGCCAATAGTGCAGCCCTGACCCGCCTCCCAGAGTCCAGCACACCAGTCCCAGCCAACGGAAGGAGTTAGGCCTGATGGCCTCCCAGCTGGAACCTGAGATTCCAAGCCAACTGCCTCCACGACGACCCCCAGCTACTGAGAGGCTGCCCAGCGGAACTGCCCGTAACAGCATCCAAGAAGAGGCGAAGGCATTATTTTCCAAAGCATCCATAATTCTCTCTGCCAAGGCAGGAGACAATGTGCCCTTGCCACCCACAGTCCAGTTCATTCTAAATCGGAGAACAAGGAGCCCATTCACTCTTGGGAGGGGCGGGGGGCAGGCCGACATCTCTTCCAGGAAACGGTAGCCTTTGGCCTTCTCTGATTGCTGGTGAGGGTGACACAGAAACTTGCGAGCTGGGAATAGGCACTGCTCATATTGTCTTGTTTTTTCTCTGGTGAAAGAAGGGGACAGAAACTAATGGACGTTCCTCCCTGACCCTCCAGGCAGAACTTTGTCATTTTTCCTGGGGAGGAGACTTAACGATAGTGGTTCTTCTCAAAAGCCACTGGACACCGTCCCTTTCTTAACTGGAGAGATGATACCACCCTCTTTTCAAACAGGACTCCCTCGAGAGTGGAAGGCACAGTGGAGCAGGGTGTCTCTGTCCGGTTCCTGGCAGAGCAACTCAAAGTCCGGGTGCAGGAGGTCCAGTCCAGGATGCATTAAATCCCACAAGGTGAACTAGGAACAACTTGCCCATCGTACAAAGGTGCTGTGATCGCCATCTACACAAAGTCACGGCCACTATCGCCTGCGTTCACACACGTCAGACCTCTAGACTGGGCCTGCCAGGCTGTTTCTGAGCCTTCACTAGTGTTTTGTGTTTGTCATCTATTGGCAGACAAGCAAATGCCTAAGGTTTCAGAAAATTTTATGGAAGGCTACTTTTATGTCTTAAAAATATTTCAAGGAGCTTAATACAACTATAATGATAATAACAGCCCTCCTTTGCTAAGTGCTTGTTAAGCCACGTTGCGTGCGTGTGTATCATCTGATTGAGGTCTCCTGACCCATCAGGAGACATGGGTGTCACTGTCCCCAGTTACAGATGCTCAGTGAGGAGAGGTCACCGGAGAAGCCAGGATTCCAGGATCATCTGATGTCAAAGTCCGTCTTCTTTCTACCACATCCTATTGCCAACCAGGCAAAGACCACTGTTACTGGATTTTGGCGGCAGGGTGCCTTGGCCCGGCTGGAAGAACAGATTGGAACATTGCCGGGGGATGCCTCGACCTCAGACCCATGGCTTCCATGGGGAGTGTCCCCAGCCACACTCCCAGCCTTCTCTAGCCCTTTACTCACTCCTCTTAAGGGTGGAGGGCAGGACTTACTCAACCGAAGATCCGTGAGACGTGCACAAGACCTGGGAACACAATCATGCCCACCCTGGACCCCAGGAGTGATGGAAAAGGGAAATAAAATTCTCAGCAAGGGAGAGATTGGGAGAAACTTTTTATACGACATTCAGGATAAATACTCCCCTCTTTAATTCCTTATAGTCACAAGCTCCCTGGACACATTGTTCCAAAATCCAATGGCTGTTGAGCACCTCAAGAACCCAGACACTGTCGCCTGTTCTTTATTTTTCATGACAGCTGGCCACACAGGTCACCATAATCAACTGTCCCATCATCTGCCTTTGACAGGGACATCAATGGGGCCTTGAAGCAAGGGCTGCCTCATACAGACAGGGTGACACTTTAGGAACCAGCTGTGTCCACCTGCTTCAGAAAATCCAAGGTACCACAAACAAATGCCATGGTAGCCACGGCCCTGGGCAGAGGCCAGCTCTGCCTCAGCCCCCTCACCTGAGAATGAGGTGGAGTCTCAAAAGCTCTTCTGATGCTGTGATTTCCTCAGTTCTAGGGAATCTGAAGTGTAAAATATGATCAATAACCCTGAAGGTTCTCAAGACATCCAGACGCTGGTCAGTGAAAGGAAACGGAGGCCTAAGGGTTAGCCCAGGTACCCAGTTTCCTTCCCCAGAGGCTACTGGAACTGATTTCTTATGTGTCCCTTGAGACAGCAGGTCTATTGTATTTGTACATATTCCAAGTGAGAATACCATTTATGGACTGCATATTTGTGTGCCTCCTAAACTCATATGTTAGAATCCTAACCCCCAAAGTGACAGTGTTAAAAGTTGGGGCCTCTGAGAGGTGATTAGGTCATGAGGGTGGAGCCCTCATGAATGGGATTAGTGCCCTTATAAAAGAAACTGTAGAAAGATCTGTCGCCCCTTCTGCCATGTGAAGGCAGAGCAAGAAGGCACCTTCTATGAACCAGGAAAGGGGCTCTCACCAAACACCAAATCTACCAGCAACTTGATCTTGGACTTCCAGCCTCTGGAACTGTGAGAATTAAATTTCTGTTGTTTATAAACCACCCAGTCTATTCCATTATAGTAGCCAGAACAGACTAAGACAGCATCCTATACATACACCAGGGATGCTATCAGATATAATATATATTTCACTTAATATATTTTGGCAATGCTTTCATGTCAGTATGAACAGAGCTGCCTTTTTAAAAAAATTGCTGAATGGAGTGCCAAGGTATGGATATGTCACGATTTATCCAGCCAGTTCAGAAGAGGATGTTTTTCAAATGCAGGACCTCAACTCTTTGTCATTTGCTGCCAAAATTAATTTGGTAGCAAAACTTGAGCTGTGGGGAAGTGGGTTTCTTTATGGTTGTGATTTGTCTCATTTAGTGTGAATATCCACATGTTTCACTGCAGGAATATTATTGGGTGCTGGACTGCCTGGAGGTGTTACTTAATCCATTGATATATGATATATATTGATATATGATACTGCTTTTGTAAAATCTGAAGCATTCTGATTTCCAAAACACAGCCAGTCCCAAGTTTCAGATAAGGGATACGGAGCCTTTCCAGTACTTCTGTTAGACAGAGACGGTAAACCAGATGCCATGGGCTCCTGGGGCCTTGCGTCCTGTCCCAAATTCACCCAGAGGCCAACTCAGCATCTCCTGCCCCCAGCCCCCGGGGCCAACCCACAGGCAGTAATGAGGAACGAGCATTTACCGAAGATTCCCTAGAGAAGCACGAAGGGATCACCAAGCTTAGCAAAGAACAAAGACTCACTCCAGTCCCTCCAGGCCCCCCCTGCCCCCGCCCCCCCAAGTCCTTCCAGCCTCCTTCTCTCTACTTTTCTCCCCTCCCAACCCCACACTGCCTCAAACTGCCCTCGTCACCTCGAGGACTCCACTCTGAGCCTTAGCTCACACTTCCATTCCACAGCACTGCGAGGTGCTGATTTTTAAGAGAACACAGAAATCAGGATTTTTAAAACGTGAACTATCTTTGATGACTACATATTGTTTCTTTCTCTTTTTAAGCACTGGGTGTGGCCCGTGAGGCCACAGCCCATCAGTGTGGTATCTGATATGGCTGCCATTCTCATCCTTCTGGGGGGCAATGACCCAGGTGATGGCCTCAGTAACGGATCAGCTTTAAAGATTTATTCCTCTGGGAATAAAGGAAGGAAAGGAAGCTGTCATCTTGAAAAACAGAGAGAAAGTGAATGCAGCGTTCTTAGGTCCTGGGGCTGCAGGCGGCCTCTCCCATGCCTGTCTCTCTCCCCAGAAGATGTATCCAGTCCCAGGGCTTCAGACACCAGCCAGGTGCCAGCCACACCCATATTTACGGTTTTAGACCCAGCATCTTCCCTGAGCTCCTGACTCAGCATCTCCACTTAGGTGGTCCACAGACCAGCTTAGACTGTCCGTGTCCCAAACCCAACTCTTCACTTTTCACCCCTCAACCTCCTCCTTCTCCAGTCATCCATTCACCCAGCTGCTCAATTCAGAAACTTGGGGGTCTTTCCTCACATCCCCCCTCCCCTCACTGTTCCCTCCATTCAATGCAACAAAAGTCTCGTCATTTCTTCCTTCGAATTTGGCCTCCCGTCCCTTCCGCCCTCACCTGCCCTCTTGACAGCAACCTCCTAACTGGTCTCTCCCTTCCCCCATCCATCCTCCACACAGCTGCCAGAATCTTCCTTGTAAATTGTAAATCAGATGCCTAACTTTGCTCCCCGTTTTGGCCACGCAGGTTCAAACCCTTATAGGGAAGAATCTAGAAACTTTCCGGGCAGTGACGGAACTGCCAGAGCCAGCACAGAGTGGGATAACTTCCAAGGGGAGGATGAATAAGTTGTGGGATGTGCGTTTAAAAAAAAAAAAAAAAAAAAAAAGCAAGAAAGGAATTAGCGGTATTACTTAATGGCTGCACCTCGGAGACAGCAGCACTTAATAAACATCAGCCAGCACCACGCTCACACTCCTATAGTCTCTCCCGGAACGAGGAGCAGTAAATGTCAGAACCGGTAATCCCACAGGGCTTTAAGGGGCCCGCAGAAAGCATCTTAGGGCTGAGAAAGGAGATAAACTGCTTTGCTGGTTATAAGGTCCAGAATGTTCTCAGAGATGAGACAAAAATCTTTTGTGTATTTCTCACTGTAAAGGAATGCAGGGTTCTGGCCTGGGGGTGGGGCCTGAGGGAGGGGGCTTTGCGCTGCAAATCAGCTGTGGCTAAGGGCTGGGGTGACTGATCCCCCGCCGTGTGCACCCCTCAAGCTCTCCAAGTCTCTGAGGTGAGCTGGGCACTTCAGGGCACCGGGCTCTGTCTTGGTGGGAACAGGAGACCAGTTGAAATGGGGGACAAAGGGAATGAAAGGAACAAAAGTGGGGAAACACTGAGGGAAACATTTAAAAATCTCAAAGGTAGGAGGACAAAATTGGGTAGGTCTTTATAGCAAAGGGTTCTGCCAGATTTGGGCCAAGAAATTGAGAGCATGTTGTGTGGTACCTAACTTGATGGAGATGCTCCTTGCTTCTAAGTGATGTAGGAGAAGCTGCTGGGGTCCCCCATGGACCACGGGGGCAGTCAGTGATTTGGAAGCATAAAAGGCTGCCCCCTTGCCTCACGGCTTCCTCGATGGAGCTGCTCACATCCTGAGCTCCCTGTGGGTTCCCCTGAAACCATACCCTTGATTGGCTCCTTCCGTTTCGGGTCCTGTTTCCCTCACTTCCCTCCTGAGAACCCTCCTTCAATGATAACACACCTGAACCCAGCTCAGGCTCTGCCCCTAGGGCACCCGATATAAGACAAGATGACCAATGAAAGTCAAGAAAAACATGATGCCTATAAAGACACAGCCTAATACAAGTACCTGACCACATAAGACCATGCGTCAAAGTTCAATTTCATACATCAGCATTGACAGCATAGGGGAGAACAAAAGTCCTGGTGATGGACAACCAAGGGCCCTGTCCTCCAGCCAACCAGAATGCCAACAGGCATGAATGGCATCCTGTCTGTGAGCAGGCCACTGTGAAGCAGCTCTGTGGGGTGGACGTGGGAATGAAGTAGACCCATCCTCTGCCTTCCAGGGGACTGTGAGTTGGTGGGGTCATCAAAGACCACTAGAGTCACTCAGCAATGTAAACACAAGCTCTCTAAGGACCTGCGCCAGGTCTTGCCTATTCTGCATCTCTCTGTTGTTCGCAAGGTGTTTCATAAATGGTTGATACATGAATGTGGACTAGCCTCAAGCCATTATGCAAAGTGAAACAGAATCATCGAAAGAGACAGTAACTGTCTTCCAGGGTAGCGATGCGGGTCACTGAGTCTTCCAAAAATGGAAAGAGTGAACTCTCCTGGGGACACCGGGTTAGGACTTGAAGTCTGCCTGCTTCAAAACAAGGCTTGGTGGCTAAGCAGTTTCTCAGCAGGATCCCTATTAGTATTATGGGGAGGGACTTTGTCGTGTCAATTGTCCCCTGCATGACATTTATTATCCCTGGCCCCCGACCATCAAATGCCAGCAGCACTCACCCACCCACCCCCAAACAGGAATTCCCCCACTTTTCTAAATGGACTCTAAGGGGCTGATTTACCCCTGACTGAGAACCACAGGTAGGATCAAAGTCAGCTCAAGGTGAGAGAGGGAAAGAGGGTGTCGGAGGGCAGGGCACTGCCTGTGTGTGTGTGTGTGTGTGTGTGTGTGTGTGTGTGTGTGTGTTGGGTGGGGGAGATTCATCTGAACTTGGAAAAGTATGAACTTGGAGTACGAGGGAAAGGGCTGGAGAGGGAGGTGAGGGGAAGGAGAAAAAGTGCCTGTTTCAAAGAATCAAAATACTCTTGAGTAGTCAAGGTAACTGCATTTCCAGCACAATCAGAGTTTAGAATCTCTTAAACCCAGCAATTCTCCTGGCCGAGTAAGAAAGGAAAAAAACCCAACTCTTCCCCAGGCAGCCCAACAAGCCAGCTGGAGCAATCCATTCGTAATCCCAACTTCCAGACCTGGAGGAGGGGAGGCCTTCCTGGAAGAGGAGTGACCAAGAAGAAGTACTTGCCGTCACCACCTGCTCTGGTTGTTGGCAGAGGCCCCAGTGCGAGCATCATGGTCTGGAAGCTTCCCAGACAGGCTGGTCCCAGACACCTTGAACCTTTACTGGGTTCTTTCTTCGGAGGTCAAAGGGCAAAGGGGAGCATGAGTGCCACTGCCAGGTCCCGTCCAATCTTGATAAACTGAAGGAAGGCCCACGCTGCAGGACTAACAGATACCATCCGCATTTGCAACCTAACCATATTTAGAGAGAGGAATGGGATGGAGAGCCAGCATAAATCAAGTCCCCATAAACTGGGCTGTAAAGGGGAACAAAACAAGGCCAACATCTTGGCACAGTCTTAGAAAGAGACACACAAATGTGCAGTGGACTCGGCCTCCTTCCTGTCTCTGTGAGATTAATAGTCTTCAAACACCACCTGGTTGGCTTAACTCAGCTGCTCTAAAGCTTTAGCTCTTCTCGAATCACATCCAGACTCCTCAGCCGGTCCATCCTGAGACAGCACCCACTCCCATCACCCTGCCCTGGTATCCCACGCTCCCAACAAGTGGGACCACGCTCAGGTTCCCAAAAGGCCTTGAGACTCCTGACTCCCCACATTTCTCATGCTGTTTCTTTCACCTGGAGCACCTTTTCCATCAACCCTCATACCCCTCCCCACGTCTGCTCTTCAAAATCCTAACTGCTCTCAATTCCATGCCACCTCCTCCAAGCAGTCATCCTTGACCGCTCAGAGCTCCCGCCTCTGGGCTCAGCAGCACTTCGTATCCATTGTACTCTGCGCTGGATGACAGCTTTTTTTTTTTTTTTTAACATCTTTATTGGAGTATAATTGCTTTACAATGGTGTGTTAGTTTCTGCTTTATAACAAAGTGAATCAGTTATACATATACATATGTTCAGCTTTTTTATTCCCCCTCCCCTGGCTGGTGAGCTCCTCCAGGGCAGGGAACAGTTCTTACTTATCTCTGTGTTGCTCGACCTAGCACCCAGTAAGTGCATAGGAGATGTTTCGTACAAATGAGCTGAGTGAATCAGCATCCTTGCTCAGCAGATGGTACCAGGGCCACCAAACTGCTGGCAGACACTGGTTGGCATCAACTTCTCGTCCTTGTATCTCCTCCTTAGACTCTCTCCTTTTCCTCTTCATCCTTCTCCACCCAATCCTGCTGGCTCTGTCTCCAAACTATGTCTGGGATCTGCCTGTCCACCTCTCCTTCCCCTTGGCCACTGCCCCAGTCCAGGACACCATCTCCCATCACCTGGACAACCGCGATAGCTTCCTGGCTGGTCTTCCCTATAACTCTCTTGCCCCTCCAGCCCATTCTCCACTCGGCCGCCAATGATTGTCTTCAAAAGTAAACCTGTTAGTGCCACCGTATTGGTCCAAACTTCTTTAGTGGTTTTCCATGGCACTTTGGAAAAAAATCCAGCTCTATAGTATGTAAAGTATGGTTTTCAAGTCCCTGTGTGATTTGGTACTAACCTCTCTAACATCGTTTTAAACCACTTTCCCCCTTGATCTCCATGCCCAGCACAACAGTTGTTCCCACCACAGGGCCTTTGTACATGCTATTCTCTCTGCCTGGAATGCTCTCCCCAGTCTTCACAAGGCTAGTTCCTTCTCCTTCAAATATCAGACAGCTCGGAGAGACCTATCCTGGCCACTCTGTCCAAGGTAGGGCCCTCTCTGTAGCCTCCGTTTCTGCCCTGTAATCACCACTATATGCTCACATCCCCAGCTCCTGCCACAGCATCCACCCCAGAGTAAGAGTTCAGCAGATGTTTGAACACCTGCAACAATCTCCCACTGGGCATCCAGAATCTAGTTTCATTTGGTTCTTGACCAAAAAGTGAGAAGGGTTTTGGGTTGTGAGCTTTTTTATAGCAGAAACCAAGAGTGGCTTCTTGATGGAGGTTTCTCAAAAAACTAAAAATAGAACTACCATATGACCCAGCAATTCCACTCCTGGGTATATATCTGAAAAATACAAAAACACTGATTCTAAGAGATACCTGAACCCCAGTGTTCATCCCATGTACCCCAATTATTTACAATTGCCAAGATATGGAAGCAACCTAAGTGTCCACCAACAGATGAATGGATAAAGAAGATGTGGTATATATACACAATGGAATACTACTGAGCCACACACAAAAAAATGAAATTTTATGATCAAGGGATCAATCTAAGAAGAAGATATATCAATTGTAAATATATATGCACCCAACATAGGAGCACCTCAGTATGTAAGGCAAGTGTTAACAGACATAAAAGGAGAAATTGACAGTAACACAATAATAGTGGGGGACTTTAACACCCCACTTACATCAATAGACAGATCATCCAGACAGAAAATCAATAAGGAAACACAGGCCTTAAATGATACTTAGGCCAGATGGACTTAATTGATATTTATAAAGCATTCCATCCGAAAGCAGCAGAATACATGGTCTTTTCAAGTGCACATGGAACGTTCTCCAGGATAGATCACATGCTGGGCCACAAAGCAAGCTTCAGTAAATTTAAGAAAATTGAAATCATATCAAGTATCTTTTCCGACCACAACACTACAAGATTAGAAATTAACTACATGAGAACAGAAGCAAGAAAAACTACAATCCTGCAGCCTGTGGACCAAAAACCACAGTTACAGAAAGACAGAGAAGATGAAAAGGCAGAGGGCTATGTACCAGATGAAGGAACAAGAAAAAACCCCAGAAAAACAACTAAATGAAGTGGAGATAGGCAACCTTCCAGAAAAAGAATTCAGAATAATGATAGTGAAGATGATCCAGGACCTCGGAATAAGAATGGAGGCAAAGATTGAGAAGATGCAAGAAATGATTAACAAAGACCTAGAAGAATTAAAGAACAAACAAACAGAGATGACCAATACAATAACTGAAATGAAAACTACACTAGAAGGAATCAATAGCAGAATAACTGAGGCAGAAGAACGGATAAGTGACCTGGAAGACAGAATGGTGGAATTCACTGCTGCGGAACAGACTAAAGAAAAAAGAATAAAAAGAAATGAAGACAGCCTAAGAGACCTCTGGGACAACATTAAACGCAACAACATTCGCATTATAGGGGTCCCAGAAGGAGAAGAGAGAGAGAAAGGACCAGAGAAAATATTTGAAGAGATTATAATCGAAAACTTCCCTAACATGGGAAAGGAAATAGCCACCCAAGTCCAGGAAGCGCAGAGAGTCCCATACAGAATAAACCCAAGGAGAAACACGCCGAGACACATAGTAATCAAAGTGGCAAAAATTAAAGACAAAGAAAAATTATTGAAAGCAGCAAGGGAAAAACGACAAATAACATACAAGGGAACCCCCATAAGGTTAACAGCTGATTTCTCAGCAGAAACTCTGCAAGCCAGAAGGGAGTGGCATGAAATACTTAAAGTGATGAAAGGGAAGAACCTACAACCAAGATTACTCTACCCAGCAAGGATCTCATTTAGATTTGATGGAGAAATCAAAAGCTTTACAGACAAGCAAAAGCTAAGAGAATTCAGCACCACCAAACCAGCTCTACAACAAATGCTAAAGGAACTTCTCTAAGTGGGAAACACAAGAGAAGAAAAGGACCTACAAAAACAAACCCAAAACAATTAAGAAAATGGTCATAGGAACATACATATCGATAATTACCTTAAACGTGAATGGATTAAATGCCCCAACCAAAAGACATAGACTGGCTGAATGGATACAAAAACAAGACCCATATATATGCTGTCTACAAGAGACCCACTTCAGACCTAGGGACACATACAGACTGAAAGTGAGGGGATGGAAAAAGATATTCCATGCAAATGGAAATCAAAAGAAAGCTGGAGTAGCTATACTCATATCAGATAAAATAGACTTTAAAATAAAGAATGTTACAAGAGACAAGGAAGGACACTACATAATGATCCAGGGATCAATCCAAGAAGAAGATATAACAATTATAAATATATATGCACCCAACATAGGAGCACCTCAATACATAAGGCAACTGCTAACAGCTATAAAAGAGGAAATCGACAGTAACACAATAATAGTGGGGGACTTTAACACCTCACTTACACCAATGGACAGATCATCCAAAATGAAAATAAATAAGGAAACAGAAGCTTTAAATGACACAATAGACCAGATAGATTTAATTGATATATATAGGACATTCCATCCAAGAACGGCAGATTACACGTTCTTCTCAAGTGCACACGGAACATTCTCCAGGATAGATCACATCTTGGGTCACAAATCAAGCCTCAGTAAATTTAAGAAAATTGAAATCATATCAAGCATCTTTTCTGACCACAATGCTATGAGATTAGAAATGAATTACAGGGAAAAAAACGTAAAAAAGACAAACACATGGAGGCTAAACAATACGTTACTAAATAACCAAGAGATCACTGAAGGAATCAAACAGGAAATAAAAAAATACCTAGAGACAAATGACAATGAAAACACGACGACCCAAAACCTATGGGATGCAGCAAAAGCGGTTCTAAGAGGGAAGTTTATAGCTATACAAGCCTACCTAAAGAAACAAGAAAAATCTCAAGTAAACAATCTAACTTTACACCTAAAGAAACTAGAGAAAGAAGAACAAACAAAACCCAAAGTTAGCAGAAGGAAAGAAATCATAAAGATCAGAGCAGAAATAAATGAAATAGAAACAAAGAAAACAATAGCAAAGATCAATAAAACTAAAAGTTGGTTCTTTGAGAAGATAAACAAAATTGATAAGCCATTAGCCAGACTCATCAAGAAAAAGAGGGAGAGGACTCAAATCAATAAAATCAGAAATGAAAAAGGAGAAGTTACAACAGACACCGCAGAAATACAAAACATCCTAAGAGACTACTACAAGCAACTTTATGCCAATAAAATGGACAACCTGGAAGAAATGGACAAATTCTTAGAAAGGTATAACCTTCCAAGACTGAATCAGGAAGAAACAGAAAATATCAACAGACCAATCACAAGTAATGAAATTGAAACTGTGATTAAAAATCTTCCAACAAACAAAAGTCCAGGACCAGATGGCTTCACAGGTGAATTCTATCAAACATTTAGAGAAGAGCTAACACCCATCCTTCTCAAACTCTTCCAAAAAATTGCAGAGGAAGGAACTCTCCCAAACTCATTCTATGAGGCCACCATCACCCTGATACCAAAACCAGACAAAGACACTACAAAAAAAGAAAATTACAGACCAATATCACTGATGAATATAGATGCAAAAATCCTCAACAAAATACTAGCAAACAGAATCCAACAACACATTAAAAGGATCATACACCACGATCAAGTGGGATTTATCCCAGGGATGCAAGGATTCTTCAATATACGCAAATCAATCAATGTGATACACCATATTAACAAATTGAAGAATAAAAACCATATGATCATCTCAATAGATGCAGAAAAAGCTTTTGACAAAATTCAACACCCATTTATGATAAAAACTCTCCAGAAAGTGGGCATAGAGGGAACCTACCTCAACATAATAAAGGCCATATATGACAAACCCACAGCAAACATCATTCTCAATGGTGAAAAACTGAAAGCATTTCCTCTAAGATCAGGAACGAGACAAGGATGTCCACTCTCACCACTATTATTCAACATAGTTCTGGAAGGCCTAGCCACGGCAATCAGAGAAGAAAAAGAAATAAAAGGAATACAAATTGGAAAAGAAGAAGTAAAACTGTCACTGTTTGCGGATGACATGATACTATACATAGAGAATCCTAAAACTGCCACCAGAAAACTGCTAGAGCTAATTAATGAATATGGTAAAGTTGCAGGTTACAAAATTAATGCACAGAAATCTCTTGCATTCCTATACACTAATGATGAAAAATCTGAAAGAGAAATTATGGAAACACTCCCATTTACCATTGCAACAAAAAGAATAAAATACCTAGGAATAAACCTACCTAGGGAGACAAAAGACCTGTATGCAGAAAACTATAAGACACTGATGAAAGAAATCAAAGATGATACCAACAGATGGAGAGATATACCATGTTCTTGGATTGGAAGAATCAACATTGTGAAAATGAGTATACTACCCAAAGCAATCTACAGATTCAATGCAATCCCTATCAAATTACCAATGGCATTTTTTACGGAGCTAGAACAAATCATCTTAAAATTTGTATGGAGACACAAAAGACCCCGAATAGCCAAAGCAGTCTTGAGGCAAAAAAATGGAGCTGGAGGAATCAGACTCCCTGACTTCAGACTATACTACAAAGCTACAGTAATCAAGACAATATGGTACTGGCACAAAAACAGAAACATAGATCAATGGAACAAGATAGAAAGCCCAGAGATTAACCCACGCACCTATGGTCAACTAATCTATGACAAAGGAGGCAAAGATATACAATGGAGAAAAGACAGTCTCTTCAATAAGTGGTGCTGGGAAAACTGGACAGCCACATGTAAAAGAATGAAATTAGAATACTCCCTAACACCATACACAAAAATAAACTCAAAATGGATTAGAGACCTAAATATAAGACTGGACACTATAAAACTCTTAGAGGAAAACATAGGAAGAACACTCTTTGACATAAATCACAGCAAGATCTTTTTCGATCCACCTCCTAGAGTAATGGAAATAAAAACAAAAATAAACAAGTGGGACCTAATGAAACTTCAAAGCTTTTGCACAGCAAAGGAAACCATAAACAAGACGAAAAGACAACCCTCAGAATGGGAGAAAATATTTGCAAATGAATCAACGGACAAAGGATTAATCTCCAAAATATATAAACAGCTCATTCAGCTCAATATCAAAGAAACAAACACCCCAATCCAAAAATGGGCAGAAGACCTAAATAGACATTTCTCCAAAGAAGACATACAGACGGCCACGAAGCACATGAAAAGATGCTCAACATCACTAATTATTAGAGAAATGCAAATCAAAACTACAATGAGGTATCACCTCACTCCTGTTAGAATGGGCATCATCAGAAAATCTACAAACAACAAATGCTGGAGAGGGTGTGGAGAAAAGGGAACCCTCTTGCACTGTTGGTGGGAATGTAAATTGATACAGCCACTATGGAGAACAATATGGAGGTTCCTTAAAAAACTAAAAATAGAATTACCATATGACCCAGCAATCCCACTACTGGGCATATACCCAGAGAAAACCGTAATTCAAAAAGACACGTGCACCCGAATGTTCATTGCAGCACTATTTACAATAGCCAGGTCATGGAAGCAACCTAAATGCCCATCAACAGACGAATGGATAAAGAAGTTGTGGTACATATATACGATGGAATATTATTCAGCCATAAAAAGGAACGAAATTGAGTCATTTGTTGAGAAGTGGATGGATCTAGAGACTGTCATACAGAGTGAAGTAAGTCAGAAAGAGAAAAACAAATATCGTATGTTAATGCATGTATGTGGAACGTAGAAAAATGGTACAGATGAGCCAGTTTGCAGGGCAGAAGTTGAGACACAGATGTAGAGAATGGACATATGGACACCAAGGGGGGAAAACTGCGATGAGGTGGGGATGGTGATGTGCTGAATTGGGCGATTGGGATTGACATGTATACACTGATGTGTATAAAACTGATGCCTAATAAGAACCTGCAGTATAAAAAAACAAACAAAACAACTAATACTAAACTTTCATTGGGTTATTTGTATGGAAATATGTTAATATAAATGTTTCAGACATTACATGAAATTTTAAAAAATCTTATATTTGTATTTGTATGGAAATATGTATGGAAATATGTTAATATAAATGTTTCAGACATTACATGAAATTTCTAAAAATCTTGTATTTGTATGGAAATATGTATGGAAATATGTTAATATAAATGTTTCAGACATTACATGAAATTTCTAAAAATCTTATATTTGTATTTGTATGGAAATATGTATGGAAATATGTTAATATAAATGTTTCAGACATTACATGAAATTTCTAAAAATCTTATATTTGTATTTGTATGGAAATATGTATGGAAATATGTTAATATAAATGTTTCAGACATTACAGGAAACATCTAAAAATCTTATATGTTCTGGTATAATGTTATAAGTAATAATCCTAGTTATTACTTTAAAATGTATATCTCAGAAATAACTAATTTTCTTGTCAACTGCATTATTATGAACTTTCATCAAATCTTTAACCATGGTCATTTTTAAGTCTTTTGTCATTTACAGACAGTTCTGGGTGTACTCTGATGATTTTGCAAATATGTTCCTATAAAAGAGTTTCATCTTCAAGAAATTCATGGAAAAGACTCTGACAAGTACAGGTTTCTGGTAACTGACTGTACTGCTGAACTGAATGAATAAGCATTTTCAGAACTCTAATGAAAAACTGATGAACTCATAAAACTGCTAACAAAAGATCAAGATGAAAAAAAAGAAATTAATTACATGGGACTGAGTGAACTGATGAGGATGAGTATAATTTTTGTGACTTTCTGTCTGAATTAAAAAAAAAAAAATCCCACAAGGACTCAGAGGAAAAGAATATACAAATCAATTTTCACTGCAAAGTAAAGGAGCTGTTACAGTGGAGGATTACTGGACTGAATGTCAATATTATGACATAGTATAAGTGTGTTTCATGTTTGGTAATTGCAATCATTGTTGCTTTTGTTGTGGTCATCCATGTACAATGCTTGGTGTCAGTCTATCTATCTCTTGTAAAAATAAAAAAATAAAAAAAAATAAAAAAAAAAATAAAAAAAAAAAAAAAAAGAAATTAACTACATGAAAAAAACTGCAAAAACCACAAACACGTGGAGGTTAAACAATATGCTACTAAACAACCAGTGGATCACTGAAGAAATCAAAGAGGAAATCAAAAAGACCCAGAGACAAATGAAAACAAAAACACGATGATCCAAAACCTATGGGGTGCAGCAAAAGCAGTTCTAAGAGGGAAGTTTATAGCAATACAAGCTTACCTCAGGAAACAAGAAAAATCTCAAATAAACAACCTAATGTTACATCTAAAGCAACTAGAGAAAGAAGAACAAAGAATGAAATTTTGCCATTTGCAGCAACATGGGTGGACTTGGAGGGCATTATGCTAAGTGAAATAAGTCAGATAGAGAAAGACAAATACTATATGATATCACTTATATGTGGAATCTAAAAAATACAACAAACTAGTGAATGTAACAAAAGAGAAGCAGACTCACAGATATAGAGAACAAACTAGTGGTTACCAGTGTGGGGGAAGGGGCAATACAGGAGTAGGGGATTAGGAGGACAAACTATTATGTATAAAATAAGCTACAGGGACTTCCCTGTTGGCACAGTGGTTAAGAAACCGCATGTCAATGCGGGGGACATGGGTTCGAGCCCTGGTCCGGGAAGATCCCACATGTCGCGGAGCAACTAAGCCCGTGAGCCACAACTACTGAGCCTGCGTTGTAGAGCCTGCAAGCCACCACTACTGAAGCCCACGCACCTAGAGCCTGTGCTCTGTAACAAGAGAAACCACTGCAATGAGAAGCCTGCGCACTGCAAGGAAGAGTAGCCCCCGCTAGCTGCAACTAGAGAAAGCCCACGTGTAGCAACAAAGACCCAACACAGCCATAAATTAAAAAAAAAAAAAAGCTACAAAGATATACTGTGCAACACAGGGAATATAGCCAATATTTTATAATAACTACAAATGGAGTATAACCTTTAAAAATTGTGAATCACTATATTGTACACCTGTAACATATAATATTGTACATCAACTAGACTTCAGTAAAAAAATAAAATAAAATAAAAAGAGAGTGGCTTCTTGTGTCTGAGTATATTTAGACTCTTTAGTGTTATTTTCATTTGTCAGCATTGATTCACTTCAGAGAAACTATCACCATGTTTCTTACAGAGTTCAACTCTCTTCCTGTATCCACAGAAACGACCTCCATGGTGGTTCCTCCACAATAGGCCTCTGCTCTGGGCCGGACCTGGGCGCCAGGATTGAGACCCAAGAGGTGGCTTTGGGAATGCCAGTCCCAGGGCCCTGGAGATACAGGTGGGGCAGATCTGGGCTGCATAGCCGATCACAGCACCATGAAAGTGATGAAGGACTCAGGCTTCACACCCGGAAGCACCGGGTGGTAGGCGTTCATCCCCCACCTGGCAGATGCATAAATCATTTTCCTCTTTTAATTACACCAGTACCAGCCCACTTACAAAGCCCTCCACCAGAGCCTTGTTCGAATCAGAGCTCTCATTGAGGGGCTGGCTGGGACCTGAAATCAGATGGTTCTGTCCTGGTTCCAGGACAGCCCTGGCCCCAGCATCTCTGGGGCAGACCCCCCTGGAGCTGCTCACCTTGTAGCAACTGCAGTGTCCGGCCACCCCTCGCTGCTCCCTGCCCTGGTCCCCCAGGACACCACCTGTTGGAACCCAGCTTATTCAGAAGTGTGAAGGGCCCACATCTGGAATCTGACCATGTTCCTCACCTGACTCTGCTCCAGCCACGCTGCACCCCCACCGGCTGCTCCTCAACCACCCCAGGCCTCAGCCTGGCTGTCCTCTCCACCAGGGACAGTCTCCCCACGTACCAGTGAGCTTCGCTCCCTCACCTCCACGTCTTCGCTCCACCGCCATCTTCCCTCCAGGTTGCCACGTGGCCCAAGCCCAGCTTACTCTAGTTCACTTTCTTCCCACAGCACTTACATTTCTAGCACACTCTACAGCCTAAAGTTTCATCAAGTTTATTGTTCTCTGCTCTCTCTCCCCTGCCAGAGTATCAGCTCTGCGTTTACTTTGTTCCACGGTGTAGCCCAAGCTCTTGGAATGTAGAAATGCTCAAGAAATGTTTGAATGAATATAGGTCTCCCGGTCTTGCCATCCCCTCCCCCAGCCTCAGCTCCCAGCGTCCCAGGGACTCTGCCTCTGAACCCTGATCAGCACACCCACCTGTGACAACACAGACCAGGTCTTCCACTGGGGGCCCCTGGTTGCTCCCAGCCACGTCCACACTAGCTCCCCTACCTTGCTCATGCCCTTTCCCACTCAGCTCATCTTCCTGAGGCCAATCGTACCTCTCCCCACCTTCCAGGTGTGCACAGTGAGCTTGCCTCCTCCCTGTAGCCTCCCTGGATTAGACTAACTTTATCACCACCTGACTTCCAATGGTCCCTAAGTGGGAGCCACGCATTTGTTTCAGTTCTTAAGCTTCTTCCTCCTTCATTCTTCTCCACTCTGGAGGAGAAGGTAAATGGGTACAGGAGGGTGGATACCAGCTCCTGGTTACAAATCCCGTGAGCCCTCCCAGCCCTCGACTCCTTGCCCCCTCCCCTCTCCCGGTTTTCCTCCTTCCCCTCTGGCTGCCCTTTCTCGGGCTCCTCTACCCCCGAACCCCAGGCTCTGTCCTCCCCATGCTCTCCCCAGGTGATTGATCTCCAGTGGCTTTGGCCCCAAGGCCTTTGGTGCTCCCACCCCATCCTTAGGGCCAGCTCAGGCCTCTGCCCTCAACTCCAGACCCACCAGCCAACCATCTCCCCTGCTGTCCTGTGCCACCTCCAATGCCACGTGACAAAGCCTGGAACTCCTGAGGCCATCCCTCTCCCTCGTGTCCTGTCTCCACAAGGGGGATCTGATCAGACAGAGTCTTCCTTTGCCCTCACCCTGGACAGCGGCTGGTCACTGAGCCCTGAAATTTCTTGTGCCCCATAGCTGCTGCCTGGCCCAGGCCACCATCTCCTCCCTGCCCTCTGCCTTCAGCCTCCTTCTACTTTGTCCCCAGCCAGGGCTGAGTAAAGGCAGCTTAGGTGGCAGCTCTCCAGTCGGACCCAGTCGGACCCTCTAGGGCTCGCACCGCCCGGGGAGTGAGTCTGAGATTCCCGCACACTGTCAAGCTTTGCCACGCCTCCACTCCTCTCTCACCACGCCTCCCATCACCGTGGCTTCCCATCCTTTGCCCCTGCTGTTCTCTCTGCTGTGAGCACGCCCAGCCCTCACCTGGAGAATCATTCCCCCTCAGCTCAGCCAGCGCCTCCTGCAGGACATCTGCTCTATGACAGACCCTCTCCTCTCAGGGGACCGATGGCCTGCGGACACTTGGTGCTCCATTTAGCCTACAATTCCTGTGTGCTCTGCCTTTCCTGGCTGTCCACAGGCATCCCAAACTCCACATGAGAAAAAACAGAGCCCCAGTCGTCCCCCACTGAAGCTTCCCTGGGTTCGCCCTGTCTTACCCACTGTGTCCTCCTCAGTCTGTGGCCTCGGCGGAGAGCTCTCCATGTATTTGTTGAATGAGTAAATGTCTGTGAGTGATTTACTGCTCTTTAAGTATATAAATTAGGTATCCTTATGAAAGGAGAAGACTCGCTTGAACGCTGATGTGCTTTCTTGGGTGCTAAAGAGAGGTGTGGACTCCTAGCTAGAAGGTGTGGATCCATCTGGGTCTGACTGGGGGCAAGGTCACCTGTGGCAATCACAGTGGAAAAAGGTGACAGCTTGTACCAGGTGCTGCTGGTGCCCTTCCTGGGCTCTCTGGCTGGGCTTCCAACTGCCAGGGCTGCAGCTCTGCCTGGGTAAGTCGACACCCCACCCTCCATGGAGCCCTAAATAAGACATGGTCCCAAATGCTCCTTGGCAAATGGCAGACTCTTAAAAAAAATGTCAGTCCCCTCTCTACCCCCTTGTCCTGGACAGTTTCTCTTCAGTCTTCCTCATTTAGTCACACATGCATTCATATATTCAAACACTCAGTGTGCACTTTCCATGTCAAGCTCTGAGCTGTCTCTGGGGACAAAGACGAATCAACAGTCCCCGACCTCAGGGACTGGATCAGAAATTAAACAGGTCAGGCTGGCTGCTTTGACCCGGACGTAAGTGGGACATTCTAGATGACTTCCATAATAATACGAAATAGCTGTCTGGCAGGGCAATCACCCCGTGCTGGCACTGTTCTAAGCACCGTCACCTTCAAACTCATGTGACCCTCTCAACAGCCCTATGAGGAAAACGAGGTCCACGTGAGGCCAGAGTCACAGGGCGTCAGAACCAGACTTCCATCCCGATGCTACAGGCGGGGCCCTTTAGCCAGGATCATGCCCCCCACCCAGCAGGCTCCCCTTCCGTTATGGGGGCCGCACCCTCCCTGCCCTGTTTGGCCCCAATTCTGGGGTCACCACAGCGCCCGTAGCGGTACCAGGAGGTCACTCACGTGCAAACCTCACCAGTCTTTTGGGCCCTCACCTCTTCCTCCTTCTGGCACAGACCCCTTCCTGCCTCTGGCCTCTGGTTACAGCCGAGGGTCTCAACCTTGATTCATGCAAGAAGCACCTCCACTGAGGGCGGGCCCGGGCATCAGTCGTTTCTAAAGCTCCCAGGGGATGCCGATACGCAGCAGGGCTCAGGCATCCAGCCAGAGGCAGGCTACCCGAGGGCAGGGCCGTGCACGGTTCATCTCTGCAGCCCCAAGACCTGCCAGGGCACAACCTCTTGGCAAACGTCTGTTCAATAAATCAACGAGTATAGGTTTGTTAAGAAATTAAAGTCCACATCAATTTGTAATCTTTTATTTGCTGGATATGCGCAAATACATGGAAGACAAACAATTCCATGTACTAAAAGATATTACGGATATCAGACACTCAAGTTTGGGCACAAAAAAATCACGCTACCATACACGTGATGCTTAGTGTCGAGGGGAACGCAAGGCAGAGCCAGGCAGCCCTTTTTAGGGATGGGAGAGCTGAGACTGGTTTGGATAAGAGATTTGCTCAAGCGAGGATTATATTGGCAAGAGAGCCCATTTACTGGGAGTGGGGACGTAGCGGGTGCTGGGCCAGGCCCACATATTATTCATGCTCCCACAGGTACCTTCTGAGGACGGCATCCTGAGCCCCCTTTGGCAGATGAGGAAACGGAAGCTCAGAGAGGTTCAGTGACCAGCACACAGCTGGTAAGAGACAGAGCCGGGCCCAGCCACCAGATCCTACTACTCACAGACCAGACAAGTGGCTCAAAGATAACAGCACAGAAACCCCACCTCCCACAAATGATGAACATCCAATACCCCAAGGTCCAGATCAACAGCGGCAGTGAAGACCAGCTTGGCACCAACATGGCCCGTGAAACAAGAAACGACCCAAGTGACACAGCCTGTGTTCGATATCCAAAGTCCCTCGTCACACGCTCACCTCTTCCCAGCACCACCCGGGTCTGCATCATTATCCCACTGCTGCGATCACAAACACCCGAGGGGACCAAGGAGGGGGAGCTTGTGAGTGATGTCCTCAGGCTTTCCCCGCTTGTTCATTCCACAGGACCTAATAGCATCCTTGCTGCCCTCGCTCCCTACAACCGCAGCCATCACCTCACCTCCGAAACCATCTTAAATCAGACCAGCCCTTGACACTGCCGCCTCTCCCCTCGCCCCATCCAGGCCACCTCACAGGCTCCTCCATCACCACCTGGACCGAAGGGACAGTCTCCACACTGGGAGCCGGGCTCTGTAAAGTATAAAAGAGGCCATACCACAGCCCTGCTCAAAACCCTCTGAAGCTTCTGCTTACACTTAAGATAAAGCCCCAACCCCTTCCCTGGCCTCCCAGGCCCTCCCTCTGGGCCTCGCCTCAGCCAGCAGCCACAATGGCCCCTCGCACACCCCGAGCGCACGAGGAACTCACACTGCTGTTCCCTCTGCTGAGAATGCTCTTCCCCCACGTCTTCCTTGCCCACAACTTCCCTTCAATCGGGTCTCAGCTGAAATGTCATCTCCTGTCCCCAGACCACACAATCTAAGTGACCACCCAGTCACCCCCTATCAGATCCTGTGATTTTAATTACCTTTGTAGGATACATTATCTTCTATTTTTCTGGCGATATTATTGGTTTGTTTATTTTCTGTCCCACACACAGGGACCCTTCCATCCTGTTCACCACTGCACTCCCAGAACCTTGCACAGTGCCTGGCATACAGTAGAGCATAAAAATCTTTGCAAAAGAAATAAATTAGTAGCTACTGAGGACCTGTGATGTACCAGGCATATGCTAACAAGCTGGGGCTGTAAGTGGACACGGCGGACACACGCAATTATTTATATCTAGCAAAAGGCCCAGGCATTAGTCAAACAATTAATTAGATATTTAAAGAGTAGGATGATTGCTATAAAGGAAAAGGAAAAGTTCAAAGAGTGTGCGTATGTATGTGTGTGGTTTTAAAATGTACACAAATTCCCTGACACTCCTCTACCATGAGGTGGAATCGAATTCCCTGAACCTAGAAGTTGAGCAGCCTCGGTTACTTGATTCCAAGGAACAGAATGCAGCGGAAATGATGCCGCATGATTTCCTCAGTTACATCATCAAAGGCGTACAGCTTCTACCTGCTTCTCAAGCTTGGAACCCTGCCACCATGCTGTGAGGAAGCCCAGGCCACGTGGAGGAACAAGACCAGCTGGGGACCCCTCCAGGAGCCAGCATCAGCCACCAGGCACGAGCAAGGGAACCTTCGAGATGGCTCCAGCTCCAGCCAGCTGATGACGATTGCATGGAGACCCCGAGCAAGACCCTCCTGGTCGAGCCCCGTCACCCCCATAGCTGCTGAGAGGAAAGGACAGTACACTTGGGTTGCTTTTTTAACCACTAACTTTTGGCGTGACTGACTCCATAGCCATCGAGAACCAGAACAGGGAACGGAGTGACCTCTGTAGAAGTCAGGGGAGGTTTTCCTGGAGGATATTTGAGCTGAGATCTGCCTGAGTTGAGGTTAACTACTTCGAGGGGATGCCTGGCAGACACGAGGACTAATATATACAAGAGGCTCTGAGACGGGAAGGAGTGAGGCCCATTCAAGGAAAGGAAAGGGGACCCCTGAAGTTGACTCTCAGAGATGGAGGAGGAGAGTTAGGCAGAGGACTCAGCAGGAAGTAATCCGGTGACCCGGAAGTACTTCCCCTCCTTACCAGCTGGGCCGCTGGGAACAAGTAAGTCACCCTCTCTGAGTCCCAGGCTCCCAAGGGAAATTGGGGCTGATATGACCTCCTACAAAGGAGTACGTGAGGATTAAACGAGAAGAGAAGCACAGAGCTTCCACCTCAGTACCGGGGGCTGAGTACCACTTCCTCCTAGTATTCTGGCTGAGTAAAAAAAGCCTTCTAGAACTTCCACAGTCCCTTTTGCTTCTCTCTGTTAAAACGTGGCCCTTGGCACATAGGAGGGGAACCAGGTGACCCCATTCCTCGCTCCACCACTGCTGTGTGACCTTTGCGGAGTCAACCTCTCTTCGGGTTTTTCTAAGAATAAAATAAACGCAAAAAATCAAATCTATCTCAGTGCTTTGAGCTCCTTAAAGACAGGCACTATGGGAATGCAGGCTCACGCCTCTGTTCTGCTACAGCTATTTTTGGCCCCATCAGCCTCAGAAGCAGGTCTCGTGGAGGGGGTGTACATGCTCTTCCTTGAGGGCTGGTACACATCTCCTTCCTCGGCCGCAGCGTCTGAGTCACGCGCGGGGACGAGTGGGCCATCGCTGACATTTACAAAGTCGGCCCAGTCCTGAGCCCTGGCAGCTGCCGTGGGCTTTTTGGTCGGGCCCTCGAGCATGTCTATTCCTTTGCTTTGCCAGTGTTCACCCCTGCCCATGCCTTCCAGAAATACTTTCACCCAGGGACTCTGGGGCTGACCCTGGGGATCACAAGCCTGGTGACAGCTGCCCCTAATGGGGGAAGAGTGGTGTTCTCAGTAGACCTTTTCTTTTCTGTTGAATACCTAGGGGCATCTACACATCCTTAAAGGGCTCATTTCCTCCCTGAGTTTTCTAATCAGATGCTCCTTTCTCAGCAGCGAGGTGCCAGAACCATGTTTAAACAACTCCTGACCTGAACGTCAGTGACCTACTATTATTATTATTACTACTACTGTTATCATTAGTATTACTTACTAGCTGCCATTCAGTGAGTGTTACTTGGGTTCCAGGCTCTGCGCTGTGTTAACTTCATGGCATGGATTTCTCACAACCGCCCAGCCCATATGCAGCGGGTGTTGTCATTAGCCCCATTCTACAGATGTGGAAATTGAGGTCCCAAGCTGTTAAGGACACGTTGCCCAAATCACTTAGCTCATGAACAAGGGTGGATCCCAGATCTAGAGGGCAGGACAGCCAGGCTGAGCCACTGTGCTGTAACACCACTTTTAAGCATGTAGTTTCTGCCAAGTACAGGCTGTATAATTTCCAGTCTTCACTTCAATCCCTCCTGAGGTTAAGTATCATTAGCTCCATTTTACAGATGAGGAAACTGAGGCTGAGAGGGATGAGATGTGCCGAGGGTCGCAGAGCTAGGAGTGGAAGACCTGCATGTGACTCCAAAGTCCCTTGACTTGATTGCCATTCTCTAGGACGCTGGTTCTCAAAGGGTGTGCCCTGGCCGGCCAGCGCATCAGTGTCACCTGAGAATATATTAGAAATGCAAATCCTCCGCCCCACCCCAGACCTACTGAATCAGGAATTCTGGGGATGGGATTCAGCAACCTGTGTTTGGACAAGCCCTCCAGGGGATTCTGACCACACTTGCATTTGAGAATCCCCCAGTCTAGTGCCTCCCACTGTTTGCAAGAGTTTACAAAGTACAGCTGCCCTAGGCAGTCGCCACCTAAAGTGTGAAGGGCGTGGGCAGAGCTTGGGAAACAAAGGGCAGAAACTGGAGATGCTGGCCAAGAATCTTCCACATCACAAGAACCCTTTCCAAGTTCCTTCTCGGTGGCAAGTAGGACTCAGGGCAAGGCTGTCTCAACAGATGTCCCAGGGCGGCTGGGAGGGGCAGCCGAGCTGGGGACCCACAGACAAATGTGGGGCTGAGCTGCCCCCATGATCAACACATTCTAGAATGGAGCTGGAGCGGGGGGCGGTGAGGGGACAGTGCTCTTGAAAGTTTCACAGTAAAGCAAAATAAAACAGAAGAAATAAATTGGAAAAACCATGTTGCCACTGCCAGAAGGGTGGCCCAGCAGTAGGTGACCCACCATCCCAGTTTGCCCAGGACTACAAGGTTTCCAAGGATGCAGGGCTTTCAGGGCTAAAACCAGGAGAGTCCCGGCCAACCCGGGATACGTTGGTAGCCCAGAGCAGCAGGGCAGCAGCAGGTGCTGTTTGGATGAAGAGGGAGGCCTGCCTGGCCACGGGGAGGATGCCCAACAATTCTGGCAAATGTTTCTGGCCCTTCCTTTTACAGGCGACTTTACAGGTCTGTGTGAGTAGGTACAGAGGTTTCCCTGTGTCCTCTTTCTCCCTCTACCCCTGACACATGTACCGAAATCCACACTCCTGCAGAAGGACATTCCTGCAGCAGGGCGCCTCCTGCCTGATCCTCGGGCTCCGAACTCCGGGCCTTTGCTTCAGCCCCTCCACGGACTGTCCGGCCTCCCTGTGCTCCTGCCTGTCCAAGGTCTACTTGGAAATTCTCTCACGTTGTCCTGATCCTCCCTTCCTGCCCTTTTTGGAACTAAATACCTTTCCCCCAAAGCACCTCTTTTTTCCCGAAGTCTAACACTCAGAGGCTGCTCTTTATCAGAATGATTTTCACGCAGTGGTTAGCAGCAGTGGATACCGGTCCAGTTTTCCAAAGCGCTTGCCGCTTACATGAATCCTCCAGTCAACCTCATTGGTGGGTGAAAACCTCACGCCTAAAACTCAGGCTTAAGTTTACCAGCCCTATTGCAACCCTTCTACACTGTTGGTGGGAATGTAAATTGGTACAGCCACTATGGAGAAGTATGGAGATTCCTTTAAAAACTAAAAATAGACCTACCATATGATCCTGCAATCCCACTCCTGGGCATATATCTGAAGAAAACCATAATTTGAAAAGATACATGCACCCCAATGTTCACTGCAGCACTATTTACAATAGCCAAGACATGGAAGCAACCTAAATGCCCATCAACAGATGAATGCATAAAGAAGATGTGGTACACATATACAGTGGAATATTACTCGGCCATAAAAAAGAATGAAATAATGCCATGTGCAGCAACATGGATGGACCTAGAGATTATCATACTAAGTGAAGTAAGTCAGACAGAGAAAGACAAATATCACATGATATCGCTTGTATGTGGAATCTAAAAAAATGATGTAAATGAACTTATTTACAAACTGGAAATAGGCTCACAGACATAGAAAACAAACTTCTGGTTACCAAAGGGGAAAGGCTGTGGGGGAAGGATAAATTGGGAGGTTGGGATTAACATATACACACTACTATATATAAAATAGATAATCCACCGCGATGAAGAGTGGCCCCCACTTGCCGCAACTGGAGAAAGCCCTCGCATGAAACGAAGATCCAACACAGCCAAAAAAATAAATAAATAAATAAAAATAAATTAAAAATCCTTCCCTCTTAAAAAAAAAATAGATAATCAACAAGGACCTACTGTATAGCACAGGGAACTCTACTCAATATTCTATAATAACGTATATGGGAAAAGAATCTGAAAAAGAATAGATATATGTATATGTATGACTAATTCACTTTGCTGTACACCTGAAACTAACACAACGTTGTAAATCAACTATAGTCCAGTATAAAATAAAAATTAAAAAAAAAATGTTTACCAGCCCTCTTATAATCATGCAGAGGAAGTGGCAGGGCTAGCACACCAACCCAGGCTCAGGGTCTCGACCTCTTATGCCGTGTTCTCAGTCTTTTCATTACCCGGGCCCCGCCATTGAGAACAACTCTCCGTGGGCCTCCAGTGCACCCAACACAGGGCTGGACGCAGAGCAGACACTCGGCAAACGTTCACCAGGTAAATCAGAAGCCCTTGTGAGCGGCAGGGATGCAGGCATATCTGATGACCAAAGGAGCAAAGGCTGGCATGTGCCTGGAGCCAGTGTATCCAGAAAGATGGCAGATCCAGAAAGATGGCAGGAAAGGACACTCCTAGGTACACCCTCTGCAGATGATGGACCACTGGACCGTGAGCTCCCTGTGGGCAGGAGCTGCTCCTCTCTTGCTCATAGCTGACTTCCAAGCCCCTGCCAGCACCTGGGGAGCTCCGTGCACACCTGCTGAAGCCCCGTGCCCTCTGGGAGAGGCTAATTCCTCAGGGATTAAAGAACAGGCAGAAGTCGTGGATGTGGCCATAGCTCTGTCTGACATGACCGGGCAGTACTCGTGTGCGGGGTTCTGGGCTGAGCTCAGTGAGGACCAAGACAGTGTACAAAACACATTCTCTGCCACTGGTCTAATCTGCCCAGAACCCCATGGCTGTGGGGTGCATCCGCTGTCCTCCTGCCCAGTGTCCACGTCCTCATCCTTGGGTTACAACCCCTCTACCTGGATTTTCCTTACAGAAGCCACCACCCTCTTAACCTCTATCCATAAACCTCAACTGTCGACCGTGGTCACATGGCCCAGGCCTGACCAATCAGCACATTCCATCTCGTAGGCCATCATGATTGGTCCAAGGATGGACATGTGACTCAAGCTGGTCTAGTGAAAGTCAGCCCCGGGTCTTTAGTTGAATGATTGAGAAAGAGAAGCTCTCCTTGTAGGGAGATTACTAACTATAAGGTTGATGGAATCCTGGAGCCTGGAGCCACAGAGACTGGGCCTGCCCGAGAGAAAAGGTGACCCGGGAGAAATCAGAAGAGAGAGATGGAGACGGAAACCCAGTACCATCATCATATAAGACCTGCTGCTGGAATATTCCAATACATGAGCCAAAAAACGAACATCTCTCTCTAGTTTTTGCATCACTTAAGCCACTTCAAGATGGGTTTCTGCTACTTGTAACTGAAAAAGTCCTACCATAGAATCAAACTACACCTGCTGTCCTCTAACCCGGAAGTGCCCTCAGGCCTCAAGCTCACAGGAGGCCTCTGTCCCCTCACACCTGGCACCGCCACCTGCCTCCCCTTCTCCACAGCCCCCCACCTGGCTTCAGGCCTTCGTGGGTGGTCTGGGGCCTGAAGTATCTCAGTGGTCCCCTCTTTACCCCAGTCGGGCAGCTCACCCCAATCCACCCTCCACATTGTCAGGAAAGTTGACTCTGAAGCGGACGATGTGGGATCGTGTCACTTCTTTGCTTAATACCTTCGTGGGCTCATCGCTGCCCAGAGCAGAGTTTCCTAAAGGATGGGACACATGTCCCTGCAGGCAAGTGAGCTGGTTTTGGATGACACGTGGACCTGGTGCTCAGACACACAGAAACATAGAACAAGAAACTTAGGCCCCTTTTGATCCTCTCACAAACCTTCTGATTTCTTTCTTGAGAAATATCTCCGCACGGGGCTCCTACAGCTCTGCCACCCCTCTACCACCTGCTGCGCTCCCTTTTTAGCAGAAAGAAAGAAGGCCTCGAGCTCAGAACCTTCCACGACAGGCTAGAACTTTAAAACACTGGTTTGTTTGCATTTGTTTTTATGGTCACCTTCTACTTACGCAAGTGATGCTGGTTTTTCACTGATGGTAGTTATTAAAGTTTTCTTTGGAGATTAATTTGTATAAACACAAAAGTGAGTCTGTTTAAAGAAAAAAAAATAAGGCAAACAACAGGAGGTATTTGGATAGGTGAATGTTTGGCAAACAACGATTCACAGGATGAAATGTGATCTACTTGGCCAGGCACACAAGGCCCTTCACAGTCTGAGGGGCTTGGACCTCCCATGAGAAGTCCCATAGAGTCACACCTCCAAGCCTTTGCTCTTGCTGTTGCTTCTGCCTGGACGCCCTTTCCCCACCACCCCTTCAATGACCTAGAACAATTCCATTTATTATGAAGACCCAAGTCAATTTACTGTTTACTGTGGCTGTAGTTTGGCCCAACTACTCAAGGATTTCCAGTGCACCTGGAGAACAATTTCTGTGCTCTCTCAGGTCACTTTTTGTGGGTTGCTGACAGAAGGCCTTCCTTGAGGCCGAGAGATCCCAGAGACCAGAATGGTCTTTCAGGTCTGTGTCTGGCACAGATGCTCGGTTCGCACAGGATGAACTGAACAGACTGTAACTGGCAGATGTGGATCCATCAGGTACAAACACACCTGGAAGCAGCACGGGCCTGGAGCTTGAATAGCGGAGGGAGAAGGAAGTTCATGGAAGGGAAGGGAGTGAGGGGCCAGGGGCCTGAGGCGGGGCCCCACAGTACAGCCCAGGGGTTCCTTCAGGAGAGAGGAGGAGGGTGAGAATCTTGGGAGGGCAGGATCCTGCAGAGGCCTGGAGCAGAGGGCCTGGTAGGCTGAGCTTCTTGACTTTAACTTGCACTTGAATCATCTCAGAACTTGTTAGGATGCCACTTCCTAAGTCCCACCCCAAAGGCTCTGACTTAGTGGGTTGAAGTGGCCCTGTGCAGCTGCACTTTAAAACGAATGCTTCAGGCGATGCTGAGGGCCACACCTTGAGAAGCACTGAGCCATGGGTGTCAGGGAAGAATGGAGACAGGTGGGGGCCTAGCAGACAAAGTGCGGAAACACATGTGAACTGCAAAAGATTCCACCAGAACACTGCATCCCTGCCTGCACACCGCAAGCTTGGAAACACGGCTTACCAGAGAATAAGCCTCGTCAAAGTTATTTAAAATATGGCCCCAAGTAACTCAACGGAGATGTGTTTAATGAGGTGGATCCACACACAAGCTTGGGCATTCTATAGGCCGCAACTGGAGTGATCAAACCAAAATACAGAATCTCTTGTTAGAGACCTTATCAACTGGCAATTGTAAGCAGGGAACTTAACCCCTACGGGTCAGTACTGAAGCCATTTCTGGCTAAAGAAACCCTCCTTTGTTTGCAATCAAATTGTTCAGAGATGAAATCAAGGCAAACAAGGGACCCGGGCGGGGGAGGGGATGCGGGTGTGTGTGTGTGTGTGTGTGTGTGTGTGTAGCAGAACTCGCTGCAAATAGCTAAACGGCACCCGTGTAACTTTGCTCTCAGAGCCTCCACTTCGGTTCTATACTAATTGCTCCCTTACACATGAATTAAAATCAAAAAATGAAACCATGCTCACGGGAGGGGTATTTCAGACCAGCGCCCATGGCTGCCCCCCTTCAAGGTCTGGCCTTCAGAACAGTCCAGGCAGAGCCACTCATCAAATGGAGATTGACTTTTATCTGATTAACCAATGGAGAAACATCTTTCTCCATCTCACAGGAACATTCTGTGGGAAAGGCGTTTTGCAGACTGCAGGGAAAAGTTGGGTCTTGGCTTCCCTCCTGCTCGGCCAGTGGAAAATTACAAAGGAAGCAAGGCTGCCCTCTGCTTCCTGGCTTCCCGGGAACCTGCTTCCCAGGTCCTTCCTGGGCCCCGGAAAACGCGAAGAGAAACCGGAACCAGGGCTGAGCCTTTACTTACCTGGGGCGGAGAGGAGTCGGGGCGGCGGCGGGGGCGGCGGGGGCGGGGGCAGCGGGGGCGGCGGCCGGCACTGGCAGATGTGTTGACAGCTGTCGGTCACCTTGGAGCAGGACTTCCGGGGCTCCCCGTGCGTCACCTGCAGGAATGGGCACGGGCGCCCAAGAGAAGCCGATGCGGCAACTGGGAGCCCAAACGGGACCACCCCGGCCCACCCACCCCTCCAGACCTAGGCAGGAAGAAGAGCCAGAAGCTGGGCTGGCTCACAGGGAACAGTGTTATGCGGGGCTGGCCTGGCAGGGATGGAGACCTAGGTTGTATTTCCAGCTCTGTGGGACTGGGGCAGTTGGCTTGGGCATTCATGAGAGGCTTCTAGAATCTCCCCATTGTGCAAATGAGGAAACTGAGGCCCAGGCAGGAGAAGTGGCCGCCTGAGGTTCTCACACCCAGATGGTGACAGGGCACTGATTTTACCTTCTGCGTAACCTGACCTAACCGCTTCTCCCGTCTGCCCGGCTACGGTGCAGGACCAAGCCCTCGCCTCTTCTCTGGCCACAGTTCCTGATGGCCTTTCTGTGTCCACTCTGGGCCAAGGTCCCCCCATCTTGGGGGAGGAACCTTACCCGGCCAGGCCTCTGCTCTGGTGGCGCACGTGACGAAGGGGAGCAGAACAACCTTCCCAGTGTGATCCACGAGCCACCGGAGTGGCCTTGAGGGAAACACACCTGACCACACTGCCTGCACCCACCCCCCCCCCCGCTATGCCCGGATGCTCACCCACAGCCCAGGGCAATCACGGGGCCACAGGGCCCTGCAAGGGAGGGCGCCCCTCCCCTCCTGCTCTGGCCTCCTGCTCTGCTCTCGAAGCCCTCCTGCCAGTGCCTGGCCCCTGGTCATGCTCCCTCCCTTTGAGCACGCTGCTCCAGTGGCCTGGAATCTTCTCCGACACCTTTCCCTCTGCTTTACCCATTACTCAGCTTGGCTCTCACCTCCTCAGGGAAGCGTCTCTGACCCCCCCTGACCAGGTCAGATCTCCAATTTACAGGTTCTCCTGGCACCGGATTTCACTCTGTGTGGCAGAAATCTACATTAGGGTGTTTACCTAGCTCAGCCGCCTATTTACCACTGGACTCTAAGGTCTATGGGGTCAGGGGTCAGGCCTTTTATTTTTTCTCTCGCCATCATAACACCTAAGGAAATGCCTGGAATTCACCAGAATCCACACCGCTTGATTCCTGGGCTGGTGTTCTTTCAACACCAGTCCCACTTTCCCCATCTGTAAACTAAAAAGGGGAGCAAAAGTGGGTTGTGTTCACCCAGCGGTTCCCAGCCCTTCTTGCACATTAGAATCTCCAGGCAGCTTTAAAAAATACACAGGCTTGAGCTTTTCCCACGCCAGTCAAGCCAGAATTTCTACAGGTGGAGCTGTGCAGGCGTATTTTGTTGAAGCATCCCAGGTTAAGCTTCCAACGTGTAGCCAGTGAGAGAATGGCTGGCTTAGACCAACTGCCAGCATCCCTCTCTATGGCAGAGTGCCATAAATCTTTGAACCTAGAATTTTCTGCCTGTCCAGAGAACAGCTGATGTAAAGACATGAAGGAAGAGTTGGTGGTCACCCCCTACTTCAGTGATGCCCACAGTTCATTTCTCTGGCTGTCATCTCCAGTGAGTAGAAACCCAGAACCCCAATTTCCCTGCAACCAGCCACGGAAGGCCTGTCTGTGGAGGCCAGTGCAGACGCTCTGCTGCACGTGTTCCAGGCCCGCGGAGAGAGCCAGCAGGGTTCGGCTGCTCCCTTGCCACTTGGCAGATGTGAATAGGATGGGTAATGGCTACCGGAATGGCAGCAGGCGGTGGACTGATTTACAGCCCTGACTTAATATTGACGAGGCCACGAAGCTCCTGCTCACCACCTTTTAGTGTTTTTAAAGGACCACTGACTGCATTTCAAACTCTGGAAGGCAATCTTACCTCCCGCAGGGAAGAGCATATCCTCAGACGGTGAGCCTTTTCTGTTATTTTACGGAGATGATTAACTCCTTAGACGTCATGGCAAATCCACTGGCTTCTCCCCCAGCGTAGTTGTCAGCCCTCCCATCACCATCTGGATTCTGACCTTCTAAGACCATGGAGGTTGCTCAAAATCTCCCTTCTCCCAACGGCTGGCCCCTGAGATTGCTTCTCCACTGAACTCTACCAAGTGTGCAAACTTCAAGCAATGCCATTGCCAAAGCAATTACTTTCCCACTCTCCAAGGTGCAATTTATGCAAGAGCGTTCAAGGGGAGCACGTTTCTTTAACCTGGCCCAACACAATGACCTATTTTCATGAGAGGCTGTAAGGGCACATACGTATAAGAGTGCTTAATGTGATGAAATTACAGGCAGGGAAACCAGGGCCAAGTTTCAAGGCTGAAGTGGGGGAAATGAAGGCACACACTGTGTGTTAAACATCTGTGGTCTCTCGTATAACGGTCCCACTGAAATGTGAGCGGGCACAACTGTTTACCCAAAGGTCATCACAAAATTAGCCAGCCTGGGCGGGCTGTCCTTCTCCCCAAGGCGGGGACCCCTCGGGCTCCTCACTGGTTTGGTCCAGTGCAAGCCTGTGGCCGCTGAGCCTCCCTAGACTGACAGCTGGTTACACAGGTCCTTTATCCACTTGCCAACTTCTATGCATCCTTCAAACCCAGCTCTTACATGGCTTTCCCAGGCAAGCTGTCCTGAACCCCACGCCCCCCCAGATTAGACCCAGCTGCCCAGTGCTGCCTCTTCACCTCGTAAACCCTCCCCTTTGGGGCACCTTTCCCACTGCTAATGTCCTCCCACACTAAGTTGTGAGCATCTTGGAGCAGAAAGGTGGGTGGGTCTGTGCTTTATCAATTCTGACCGAGTGTGACTTCCTGAGCCCTACTGTGTGTCAGTCATGGGAAACAGGCTCTCCTCTCACCATGAGGATAATCAAGAGAGGTAGCTCTTGTCATCCACACTTACTGGCTGGGACGACAGGCTTGGCAAGGCTAAGTGATTCACCAAAGTTGCACAGGGCCCGGCGTTCCGCTGGTGCTCAGTAAAAATGTGTGCTGGGGGGCTTCCCTGGTGGCGCAGTGGTTGAGAGTCTGCCTGCTAATGCGGGGGACGCGGGTTCGAGCCCTGGTCTGGGAGGATCCCATATGCTGCGGAGCAACTGGGCCCATGAGCCACAATTACTGAGCTTGCGCGTCTGGAGCCTGTGCTCCGCAACAAGAGAGGCCGCGACAGTGAGAGGCCCGCGCATCGCGATGAAGAGTGGCCCCCACTTGCCACAACTGGAGAAAGCCCTCGCACAGAAATGAAGACCCAACACAGCCATAAATAAATAAATAAATAAATAAATAAATAAATAAATAAAATTAAAAAAAAAAAAATGTGTGCTGGGGATTGTCTGCCCAGCAGTGGAGAAACATGGGATCTACCCCATCCCCCAGCTCCGGGTCCACTTTGGGGTTCTGCGGGTCAGCAGTGTTGTGTTTAGACCAGCCGAGAGGAAATCTCAGTATCACGAGCTTGTCTCAAGGCCTGGCTTGGTTGGTTTACATCCTGGGGAGTCTTACAAGGAGAAGAAACTTGCCCCTGAAGTCACTTGCTCTTAGCTAGACTTGACCAAGAAGGAGCGGAGGCCCAGAGAGGTCAATGACCCGCCTAAAGCCGGTATCGCGACTTCCTGTGAACACTTTTTATTCCAGTTGTGCCATCTCCTGCCTTCCTGTCCCTGCTCTGCAGCGTTCTCCTGGGGCCAGAATCCTGAGGCACAGACAGGTCCTGCACTCACCTGGATTTGGTCCCTGGCACTGTGGTCTGGGGGACATGGTGCTGTGGCAGCCACTTCCCACTTCTGGCCAACCAGTGTAGCTCTCTGGCCCAGCCCTCCTAAATAGTCCTTGAGTCCATCCACCTCGCCTCACTCCCAGTGCTACAGCCCTAAACCAGGACACCATCACACCTCCACTGGGTAGCCCTGCCTCTCTCCTAGGGTTGCCAGATAAAATACAGGACACCCCTGTAAAGTTTCAGAGAAACAACAACATTTTTTAAGTATAAATATGTCCCAAATATTGTATGGGATATACTTAACGCTCAAGAACGAACCATTGTTCATCTGAAAATTTAACTGGACCACCTGTATTTTTATTTGCTGAATCTGGCAACCCTACTCTCACCAGCCCCTGTGCCCCTTGCCTCGCCCCCTCCCTGAATCCAAACTTTGTGCTGGAGCTGGACTGAGATTTCTAAAATGCCAATCTGAATTGTATCGTCTCTTTCTTAAAACTTTCCACGGCCCCCAGAGCCCTCAGGATCAAGTCCAAACTGTAAGACACGATGTTAGTGGCTTACAACAGAGGCCTCACCTGCGTTCTTCCAATGCCCTGCCCTCTCCTCCCACCTCGGGGCTGCTCCCTCCACCGCCTGGACACTTCACTCACGCTTGCATCCTGACTCCTGATTTCTCCTTGTTCATGTCTCAGCTGAAGCACTGCATCTGCGAGGTTTCTCTGAATCTTCCACAAGCTCCTGTTTCTAAGCTATTTGCTCCTACTGAGCACTCTTGCCTATTATGACTTGTCTAACAATCTCTCCAGTGCTAGACTGTCAATGCCATGAAGGCAGGGATCCTTAGATCCCTTGCACTTAACACGGGGGGACCTGGCAAACAGTAGGTGCCCAATAAATGCAGCTGACTAAAGAAGTGAAGCTGTAATGGCTGACCACAGAGGCGGGGGGGTCAACATCGCTTGGGTCTGGGATGGCTCCTCATTGCCACACAGAGACCCACAGGCCCGGATCAGAGCCTGTCTCCATGACAATTGCTTTAGGGGGGCGCCCACAAGGATGATGGCTTCTGGTATCTTTTATCGAGACAGGCCAGCACCACAGTAACTTGATGAGACACACTCCTGTCACACCTAATAAATTCGCCAGCCTGTCATCCTCTTCACTTGCAAAAAAAAAAAAAAAGTACTCATCTGGAAGTGAACTTAGAAGAACCCTAAATCACAAAAGCTCAAAATCTCAATTCCAGACACATGAAGGAAAAAAGGGAAGAGCCTAAAGAGCGCCCCCACCAACCTTGTGGCTATTTAATGTCATCTGACTGTAATGATTAAGTTTCTTATTATCCAGGCAGCAGCCAGAGGCTCTGGGCTGATCTCAAGGTTGGAAGCCGGTGCTTTGAGGGACCACAGACCTCTTGCTTCACCAATTATTGTGCTGGTCTCACTCTTCCAGATGTTTACGACTTAGAGGGATTCTTCTGGCAAAAAGCTCATGAAAGCACAGATAGATTTCTTTATATTCAAGAAACTCCTATGACGTGACAAATGATACTCTCTCCACTTAAAGGGAAACACATGGCTTTGTGCACTTTGATTTTTCCTCTTCTCCCCTCTCTTCTCCTGGTTTCAGCTCTTTTGCTCAAAAACCAAATCCATTCCTTCCAAAGCCCCTTTTCCCTTGACTTCTCAGTCCTTATCATTTGTAGATTAATCTTTCCAGCGTCTCCAGCCAAGATTTTACCCATTCTACTTGTCTGGAGGATTTCTTTTCTAATTGATTTTCACAAAAATTGATTTGTATTGAGTAACGGCATCTGAAATACACACACACAAACTCACACACACACTTGCTTGTGTGAGTACTGCCTGGCTGAAAAACACTGCTAAAAAACGAAGCTACTTTACAAAATCCTTTCTTTTGGTGGTGGGAGTGGGTAGGGAGGTGGTGGATCTGCTGTTTCTATCCTGCTAGTTCCTGCAGAAAATTCCAGTCCTTGGAGATTAACAACATCATCATGTTGCTCTCCGTACTAGCTGAAAAAGTCTCCCAGAAGAGGGAAAATTGTAAACAAATGAATACAAAAAGGAAGTGAGCTTAACACCTGAGGTTCAGCTAAAAGTTGAACAAGAGAAACTGGTCCCAAACCACCCAAGTGTTTAGAAGTGACAAAATTCTGAATCCCGAGGAGGCCCAGCTGAATTTAATAACTGCCATTTCACACATTAAACAAAGCTGTCAATTCCGAAAGGAAAACAATTGTGAGTGACACAGAGGCAAGCCAGGGAAGAGAGCAGAAGATGGGCCTGGCGCTGCAGGAGGGGGGTATGCCCCTCCCCCACTCGAGCTCTCCCCCCAGCTGGCTGGTTCTAGCATTAGAGCCCCTGGTTCTCTCCAGGGGTCACCAGCGCTACCATACAAGCAGGACTGACCACCCTGGTTCCCAGCAACGCCCCATCACTTGGGACAGCTCATGAACCTTGGCAGCCTGGCAAGCTGTGTTGCTCAATCCCATCTTCTCTAGACTGTCACCTCCTACTCAGGGTAACTATCTGAATAGTCCCCAAACCCCAAAATGCCGCCAGGAGGACATGAAGCTGCAAATACCCCAGAGTGGGTATTTCAATGACTGAAATGCTAAAAATGCCGATCAAAACAATTCAAAATTGTTGATCAGACTACGTAGCAATCAACAGAGTACCTGGCTAGACAGATAGATGAGTGACGTTACTATTACTACCATCAATAATGGCAGCAACAGCTACTATTTAGTGTTCATTATGGTTCAGGAGCTGCGCTAAGTAATCTTTATCTTATCAAGTACTTATAATAGCACAGTGAGGAAGAAGAAACCAGAGCCCAGAGAGGTTAAGCGCACTGTCTGAAGTCCCCCAGCTGGTAAGGGGCAGAGCTGGGGCTCAAAATTCAGAGCTGACACCAAAGTCCACCTCTTCACCACTCCACTGTACTGCTGACTGTGTGCATTCTGGGAGGGACTAGGCACCATCCTGTCTTACCATCTCTTTGACCCTAACACAGGTCCCTCGAGTTGGTGGTCTCTGCCCTGGGGACTGGGGGGCCCAGGGTGAAGACTCCATCCGCAGGCAGTCCTTATAGATGGACAGCTGCTCCTTACATTCCCCCACCAGTGGCCACCTCGCAAAATCTGTCCACATCCTCAACTCTACCACCTACAAGAAACAACCCCTTCTGTGTTGAAGTCCAGTTTAAGAAGGCTAATATGAAGTTTACTAGTGGCTCTGATGGGAAATAAAGAAGGTATATTCTTGGTATCATTTTTCTTTTTAAGTTTGTAAAAGCTCTAAGGTTTCTTTGTCTGCATTTCTGCAATAGAATCTTATCATCAAGAAGGCATTCCCTCAGCCCTTTCAGTTCCAAGGCGCTGTCCTGCAGGCCTCAGCAGGCCAGGACGGAAGCCTCCTTCCGGAGTTTCTTATCTTTTCAGGGCGAGAGTATGCATCCTTTCTTTTCCTCAACTCTTCCCAGGACCAATCAGAGGGGCGACTGCAGGAAGCCAGGGTCGTGGGAGTGAAGTGACAACCACCCCCTACCCGGTCCTGACCAGGAGGTCCTCGGGCGCGCGCGCAGCCCGCGCCACCGCTCACCTGCACGAAGCCCCAGAGCGGGTGGAGCGCGCAGTGCAGCAGCAGTGAGGGCCAGCAGTAGCCACGGCGCAGCACCAGGTCCCGGAGGAGCATCTCGGCCCGCGGCACCCGCTCCCGGGGCGAACTGTCAGGGGAGCAAAGCTCGGGTCAGGCGGGCGCCGCTGGCACCATCGTGGTTGCGCACCCGCACACACACGTAGCAGTCCAGGTTGGGCGGGCACGCCCCGCACCCTGGGGCGCCCTCGCAAAACAAGCCTGGCCTTTCATTCCAGCTTGCATCCTCGCTGACCCTTCATGCACACTCACGGGGGCCGGCATCCAAGAACTTACAGTCCGTCGTGGTGCACGCCCCCGGAATCCTGCGCGCAAACCCTGGCCCCATGCACACCTCCAGAAACAGCCAAGCACGCTTACCGAGCCCCGTGCACCTCCCCGGAAACAGCCATGCACAACTCTCTCCCACTGTGAGCACACTTCAAACCCGGCGGGCACCATTCACCCTGCGTGCACACCCACAGAAACAGCCGTGCACACCCAGCGACTCCTGGCCGCACGCTCGCTGACCCCGCATGTACACGCTGCGTGCACCCTCTCTGCCCCGCCGGCCCTCACTGCGCACACTGCAACACATGCACTTCAGGGCGCGCCCCGTTTGCCCTCGCGCTCTGCCGAGCCCCGGCCTCCGGCCTCAGGGCACGAGCTTCCCCCACGTCTCCTTCTCCGCCCGCACCCCTCCGGGGCCTTACGCCACCTTGCCTGGCGGCGGCCCCAGCCGATCCTCGGCGCGAGGAAGGGAGGCGCTCGCTCCCCCCGCGGCAGAATCTGTTCCCGAGCGGCCGGACGGCCCCCATTTAAAGCCAGCCGCCTCCCCAGTCCCCCGCCCTCTAGGCGGGGCCTCGGTCCTCACCCTGGCGACTGCGCGGGTGCCTGGGGGCTTCACATGCCTGGGAGGAGCGCCGGGCACTGGAGCAAAAGTTTGCGCGCGGCTTGGGCCTCCGGGGCGGCTGAGCCGGGGGCCCCCGCAGGGCGCGCTCGCACGGGGCGCAGGGCGCGGTGGCTCCGGGCTGCGCCTGGCCGCGCACGGGGCGGGAGGGGCGGCACCCCGCGCCCAGGGCCGGGGCGGGCTGCCGAGGCGGAGGCGGAGGGCGGGGAAAGTCTCCTCCTAGCCGCCTGGAGCGGGCGGTGCGTGCCCTCCCCGGGTCCCCTTCCTCCCCGGTGGCGCCGCGCGGCTGCCCGGGGCGCTGGGGTGCCCGAGCTCGGGCCGCCCGTCACGCCGGCTCGCGAGAAGCAGGGGCTAGAGGCGCTGGCCGCGAGCGCCTGTTCTGGCCGCAGGGCCGCGGGCGGAGGCGAAATAAATAATGCACGAAAAAGGAAAACAGACGTGAGCCGAGCCAGAGCTCGCCCGCCTCCCTCCCGGGGCTGCGCTCCCGCCCGCGCTCCCCGCTGCCGCAGCTGCCGCCAGCGCCGCTGCAGTGATTCCTCGTCTCCATCTAGTGAGGCTATTGTGTATTGGGCGCTTAATAATTTATTTATCCACCCGCGAGGCAGAGGACTCCAGCTCCCGAGGGTCTTGCTCCTTGCCTGCCGTCTCCCCCGCCAAGTTTCTCCGAGGGGGCGGGAAGGGGGTAAGGACTGACTCGTGGAGACCCCTTTTTGCGCTCAATCCCTGCGGAATCCCTCCCCTCCTCCACCCCATTCGGACGGGGCCGAAGGCGCCCCGGTTGTCCGGGCTCGAGGTGCAGGCCGCCACTCTCGGGGCCAAATGCTGTGTTCTCCCTTCTGTAGTCCCGGGCGGGGGGACCGTTCCAGCCACACGACTGCACCTTGGAAGGAGTTGCCGACGGCCCCGGGGAGGACCTCTCCACCACTGCTTTTCGTCAGCCATCTCAAACTCCTGTTTGAGGCGAGATTATCAACAAGTCGGTGGCGAAGTAGCGCGTTACGTTTCTTTCAAACAAGCTGCCCCGGGCCCCGCCAGGCCGCACCACAGGTATGCACGGCCTCGGCTGATCGGGTGGGAGCACCTGGCGAGCGCTTTGATTGACAGAGGGGCTCTCCAGAGCGCCCCCGCCCCCAAGGCATGGACAATCTTATTTTTAGGTTGGGTGAAGGAACCAGGGGGTCAGGACCAGAGAGCGGAGAGTCAGACACCATAGCTCATTCATCGAAGGCACATTTACTTAGTTCCTTTCCCCAACCTCTCTGGGCACCCTTAAGTCACCCCCTGTAAACACACACTCTATAAACTGCTCTGCAAACCGGCTTTCAGACCAATTTCCTAGCGACCTCTTTCATGCTGAGTGCTCACCCGAGGCTCTTCTCCATACAAACTCCGTAGAGCCACATCTGAACCAGCAAGATGTTCGGACGCAATCGTGAATGAGGCCCTGTCCCTTCCCTCCAAGAGCTTGAGGTCTGATCTGGGGGACAGATAACAAAACCAGCCATTCCACTGTCCACTGGCATTCTGCTGTCAGCTGTGTGTGACAAAAGCACTATAAGGGGAGGAGAGAGCAGTGAAAACTGGAGGGAGGGTCAGGAAAGGCTTCCAAGGTTGGGTGACCGGCCGGGAGTGGGGGAGTATTTCAGGCATTGGGAACCCCCTGGGCAAAGATGTGGAGATGCTTGTTCATTTGTTCATTCATTCCATACATAGTGTCCGGAACACCTACTAAGGGCCAGACAGAGCATTGGATGCTGGGTATACAACAGTGGACAAATCAGATCTTCTTGTTGCCTTTAAGGGGCCCACCATAGTGGGAGGAGGGACGGGAAGAAAATATTGGTGTCAGGGCAGGAGGGGCTTCCTGGATGACTTGCTTTCACCAGTGGTTTGAAGCAGGAGAATGAGGCACAAAATGAGCCCTATTGGTCAGCTGAGGTCAAAATAACATGGTATTTTAATGCCTTTCCACTTAAGCCAGCCAGGGTATATTGTAGCCCTCAATAAAGTGTTAGCAAGCAAGCATTGCTTCATGCTTTATCTCCTAAGGAACCAGGGGCAGTGAGTACCACAGGTGGTCCAGAAAGCAAGTCTTCAAGATCAGATGTTGGAGCTGGATTTCCCATCTATCTGGAAGCCACAGGGTCCCCATTACTGATGGGAAACAGGTCATAATCACGCATATATTTGACATTACTATTTGTAAAGCTTCACCTCTGGCTAAGTGAAATGAGATGTGGGTAAAAAGCAAGGCTATGGGAGGTCAAGTGGCCACTGTGTTTGATCAGCGATAATCATAAGGATTGTGAGGTTAGATGGCTTCTTCTGACAGCACTGGAGATTCTGCAGAAAGAAAGTGATAGGGAAGCTATTTGCCAACTTGAGGCATACTTTGTGAAGGCTTTAAGGGCACTCTCATCTCTTGACATCCACAAGGCAGACTATGCTGAAAAATAGGCTCAGGATCTGATTGCAAGGCTGGCAGAACCGGAAAGAACACGACACGTGCAACCACACAGTTGTTCACATCAGGGCTCGGATAGGGAAAGAGTTGGACCTTGTGATCTAGAATAGGAATATTTGGGCAAACAAGCCTGAAAATCTTGGGTCTGCAGGGGGAAGTGGCTCAGCTAATTGTTTATGGAAATAACAATACTGAAAGCTCAGGGGCATGGAGGTCAGGTAAATAGTCAATGGATGAACTCATAGGAGAGGACACAAAAGTACGGATGTTCCTGCCTCATAGCCATACTCACTAGGGAGCACCCATTGCCAGGGGGGCTCTCAGCAATCAGCTGGACAGGATGGCCCAGCCTGCGGAAGTCAGCCAGCCTCTCCCTCTGGCCATCTTAGCGCTTCCCTGAACGATGGCTTGGTCTGCTGAAGGCTGAGCTGTGGCATCAGCTTGGAGACAACAACCTGCGGGATTGGGCCATTGTTCTCCTGGTTGCAGTGTGAGGTGATAGGTGTGTCTCCAACAGCAAGAACACACATGGAGGAGAGTCAGGAAGAAGCCCAGATTTTAAACTTTTGTTTAAAACCACTTGTACCTTCCCTCATTTGTTGTCCTTTCTTAAATCCTAAGAAAGGACCAAAACTTTGGGAAAAATTGTCAGGACTGGGCATGCTTGGTGGCACAGCCTGGTCTAGTGCCATTTTCCAATGTCACAGGTGAGTCCAAACAGATATAATCCAAGAGAACATTTGATTGGAACTGCTTGGTGAGCCACCCCTCTGGCCCAGTGGGTCAAGTCCAAATGCCAGCCCAGCTGGGAGAGCTGGCTTCATCTCTTCTCTTCCATGTGCTGGGCCAAGCAGGAGCCATCAGGATGAAGGAGATAGATCCTCCTCCCCAAGGTCTCACATTCTAGTAGAGGGAGGAGAAGCATACATGATCCCTAAGCTGCAAATAGGACCGTTTCTCTTCTCTGCTTTCAAGTCCCCAGAAGACTCTCACACAGCACCCAAGCAACCTCAGCCCCTGCCACTCCGCACTCACTCCCCCCTTTGTCCTTGGTGCTCCAGCACTTCCTGCTGTTTCACATCTCCCGGCTCGGCTCACGCTGTTTCCTGTGCTGAGAATCCCTTCTCCTCTTGCCAACTTGGCTAATTCCTATACAGTCATCCCTGTCTCCCTTCTCCCGATCTTACACACCTCTCCATCATGGCACTTGAATTATTAAGACGTGGGCAGTCAGGGATGCAGCAGGGCGTGGACTTAATGGAAAGAACTCTGGTATTGGTGTTGCTTGACCATGGGAGGAATCTGGAAAGTTCCCTTCAGCTCTCTGAGCCTCACTTTCCCTGTCTGCAAAACAAGGATGCTGACATTCACTTTGCTGGGCTACAGTGGGAAATACTAGAAATAACGCATGTAAAGCGTTGAGCCCAGTGCCTTCACAGCGCAGGCCCTCAAGAAATCCTGTCCGTCTCATCTAGGTGCAAGTTTGTCTCCTCTCCTAATTGTGCGGGCCTTGGGGGAAGGGGCTCTGTTTTATTCATCTTTGAGTTCAGACACCCGGCAGCCCCCCACGTCTAATAGGAGCTCTGTAAATATTTGAGAGTGACTGTAGAACCCAGTGCCACTGGACCTCTGTGCAAGGGTCTCCTTCACTCTCCAACCTCCCTTCTCACTGTCTCCTGTTACCCCGCCTCCAGCCTCCTTGTTATTTAAACACTCAGACCCAAGCATGCCTCAGGGCCAGGGCCTGGGCCTGGTTGTTCCCTCCGCCTGAACACCCTTCCCCCGTTTCATCAGGGCACACTCCCTCACACCTTTCAAGTCTTTGCTTGCCTGTCACTCTTCTACCCAGACCCAGGCTGACCACCTTATTTAAATTGATAGCCCATGCCTGCTGGCTTTCCCCATTCTCCCATGTTGTTTTATTTTTCTCGCTAGTATATATTGCTTCCTAATACACACTTTTAAAACTTGTTTCCTGTGATTAGTATGTGTCTCCTCTCCTATTAAAATGTAAGCTTCTTGAGGGCAGGGGGTTTGGACTCCTCTGTTCATAGCCTGGAGCAGATATCCTGCATCCTGCACCATATCCGCTCAACACACCGCTGGTTTCAGCACAGCCATGATGGCAGCTCCTCTGCACACTGGGGTCCTCCACCTCCCCCCACCCCGCCCCCCACCTCCCCCAGTAAGCTGCTTATCTCTACTTTTCTGCCTGAGAGCCAAGGAAAGCAGGCAAAAACCAGAAGTGCAGGGGGCGAGGCCTCCAGAAGGACCTGAACAATGGAGTAGGGTTGTGGACACATACCCTGGCCTGCCTTTCTTTGAAGACTATTCTGAAGCTCATTCTTACAGTTCCTTGGGGGTCCCCCCCTTAGTGGACTGAGGCCCTTTTGACTGCGGGGAGGGGGCCGGGTCACTGTCTCCATTAACACAGCCTTAAGTGGCTCCTCCCTCCTCCTTCTGGGCTCACCTTCCAAACAGATCACCCACATGAGTCCCGGTCTCACTCTCTACTTTTGGGAGAACCCAAACCAAGAGGCCACCACACTCCAAGCCTAGAGCATGCTTGACCTACGACGGCCCGGCACATATTTGTTGAAGGAGTGAATGGAAAGAGAGACAACTTACAGAATTTTACATTTTGCGTCTTGCTTTCTGATGAAATGTTTGGGTGACTTTTTTTTATCATAAGGTGAACTTGCTGAATCCTGTTTCTTCTTGTTTACACTAGGATTTTCACAGAATGCCTTCTGCCTGGGAACCTGTCTTTGAGCTTTGTAGATTTTTCAGGGAATGAGGATTTTTGCCATTTACTTTAGTCAGAAATGTCAGAAGCATCCAGGAGCCTGAAGATCTGCTAACACCCGCGTTGACTGGCCCATCACTCAGCTATTTGTTATAACTTTTCAAAGAGCATGCCTACCTCAGAGTTTGATGAGAAGGATTACCTTGGTGTGTTTGTCCCTGAAATAATTGAGATAATCTGTGCTCATTTAGGCACTTAACGAACATTTATAGAATACAGATTATGTGCCAGACTTGAGCACTGGAGATCAGAATTGCCTGAGAGAGGGTCCCTGCCCTCCCTCTGGGAGCTCCTGGCTAGTGGGGGGGACAGAGAAGGGAAGAGATGATTATAAACATGGGTGAGAAGGGCTGTGATAGTGGTGAGCACAGGCTGCAAACTTTCAGGAAGAACCTAGTGCTTTCAGCATCTCGGCATAATTGTACTTTCTGCTTTAGATTAACCAAACTGTGATTTTCTGCACACGTTTGCTGTTTACAACTCCCTGCCTTTGCATGTACTGTTTCCTCTACCTGGAATGCTTTCCCTCCATCTTCCTGGCAAAGTCCTAGTCATCCTTCAAATCCTGGCTTACATCGCTTTGCCCAGGAAAGATTCCCTCCCCTATCCCAACACCCCACCAACCTCATCCTGTCCTGTGCTGTCTGTAGCCTGCCTCTTAGGAGCTGCCCTTTTTAGCCTCTTGTGTGAGCAATGAGTAATTGATGGCGTAGGGGTGGGGCGCACGATTTGGGAGAAAAACATATTGACTCTGATATCAAACAGAGTTGGGTTTGGATCTCAGTACTGCTATTTCCTGGCTATGTGTTCCTGGGCATGGCTGGAGAAGAGGGTGGGAAAGTACAAGGAAAGAGGCTGCGGGAAGGAAAGACTCAACCGCGGTGGGCCTCGTGAGCCATGCTAACATATCTGGAATTCATTTGGGGGGCAGTAGGGAAGCATTCAACAGTTTTAAGCAAGAAAATGGCATCGTACAGTTGTGACTTATAAAGACCACGCTGGCATCACGGGGAAGAAGGATATGAGTGAAGAGGTGCTCAGATGGAAGGTGGGCAAGCCGAGGGCTGGCTGAGAGCCTGGACTTAGAGTCACACGGTTTAGGTTTGAATAGCAGCTTTTACCTAGCTGTGTGATCTTGGGCAATCATTTACACTCTCTGAGCCTCAGTTTCCTCATCTGTAAAATGGGAACAATGAAATTACTTTCTTTTCCTGGGAAGATCACAAGAGAACATAAATGGGAATGGGTTTTGTCAACTCTAAAATACCATGCAAGTACTAGACATGATCAGTAATCAGTGGGGGCTTTAAACATGTTAGTTTATTTCTGGTAAAAGGAAGCCTGGGGCTAGTATGGTGCTCCACAGAGTAGGGTCCAGGCTTTTTCTAGCTTGTTGATCTGCAATTCTCAGCATGTAGGTTTCTTTTTACTTCATGGTCCAGTATAGCTGCTTGAACTCCAGCCATCAGATCCACATTCCAGCTAGCAGGGAAAAGGAAGAGAAAAAGAAGGGTAGGTTCCTCCCTTTAAGAACACTTTCCGGAAGTATCAAATGACATTTCTGCTTACATCCTATGGACCTGAGCATAATCACATGACAACACCTAGCTGCGAGGGAAGCTGGGAAAAACATTTCAGAGCAGCTATGTGTCCAGCTTAAAATCAGAGATGCCATTACTGATGAATAAGAGAGATACTGATATTGGGGGACAACCAGACAACTAGCAATTTCTTGATTTGCACTGTGGAGTTCATATGTTAGATTTCTTAAAAGTGAAATGTATGTCACCCATAGGACATTAGACAAGAAAGAGCAACCCCAGAGGCAGTGTTGCAGGAAGGGTGCTTAATTATGTTATATAAGAGGTTCAAGGATATCCCTTTTTCCCCAGTAATGGGGGCCCTCTTTTGGATAGTATTCCAAGGAGACAGTGACACCTACCTGCTTGGGGGAGGCTTGAGCAGCCCCTCATGTTGATGCAACCATGATGAGCAAGACAGAGGGCAGCCTCATGGAGCTCAGGTCAGAGAGGCAGGGGGCTGAGGGGCCCATGGCAGCAGCAGGCCAGGTGGACCGTCAGGAGGGAGGCAAACCTTTGAGTTTTGCAAGAGTGTGAAAGAGGCTCTAAACCAGAGGCAGCCAGCCCATGTAGACAGCATGGGGCCACACAACCTGGAACACACGGGGATGTCGCCCTGAAAGCCCAGCTCCTCTCTCCCAGCCTCTCTGCACTTCCTTAATGGGTGGAGTGGCAGGCTGAGACCAGACACCGCCAGACTTCTTCTGGCATCCATGGTCCATACCTAACTGAGCATAGAGAAAGCTTTAAAAGAGTCCAAAGTAAATCATTCTTTCCAGGTACTTTTATCTTTAGATCCTTAGCATGCATAGAATTAAGATGCTGGTACCCAGAGTTAGGTAAAGCAGGCAATAAGAATGACTACCATTTCTTGGCTGTTTACTAAGCACCAGGGTCTGTTTCAAAGATATTACAGTGTTAACTCCTTATATCTTCATGGCAAACTTACAAGGTAGTTACTGTTCTTGTCACCATTTTATAGATAAGGAAACTGGGAAAGAATAATGAGTCTGCAACAGTGGTTCCAGAGTGTGCCCCTTGCGGCATCCACCTTCTATGCCATGTGACTTGGTATTGCCCTCCCACTGACTCTGGGCCTCTGTGACCTACTTTGGACCCATGGGAAAGTGTAGTGTAAGCAGAGCTTGGAGGGTGCTGTGTAACTGGGTTTTCTTACTTTTGCTTCTCTTCCCATGGTCACATGGTGCCCTGGCTAGCTTGTCAGAGGTGAAAGACACATGGAACAGAGTTGAGTTGCTCCCAGCTGAGGCCAGATCAGCCAACAGCCAACTGAACCTCAGACCTGTGGATGAGCCCAGCCAAGATCAGCAAAGCTACTTAGCCAATCTGCAACTGACTCCTGGTGCATGAGTAAACCCACCCAGATCAGCAGAGCCCACCCAGATCGAGGGGCCTCCACAGATCTGGGAGCTAGGTAGATATTTCTCAGTGTACACCACCGAGGTTTAGCAGCATTATCATGACACTGGATAGCTTGTACAGGAGATTACGTAAATTCCCAGCCAGTCATTGGTACAGCCAGGAGTTGAACCCAGGTGGTTTGCCTGCAGAGCCCACACTCTTAGATGCTCTTCTATTCTGGCTGTTGGCAAACCATGGTCTGCAAGCCAAATCCAGTGCACCCCCTGTTTTTGTACAGCCTATGAGCTAAGAATGGTTATTATAGATGAACATTTTCAATCGGTTTGATGATAGGGAACAGTTACTTTGAACCTCAATTAAACAAATGCTACCCCACAAAAAGGAATTCCATTCTTCTCATTGGTAGACTGATTATTCAAAATGTATACTTAATTATTCTATTTCTAATTTCATCAATAATTACTTGTGGAAATTTGTTCTTATTATGTAGGTATCTATACAATATCCTTGATTTTGCCTCTTAGCTTGCAAAGCCTAAAATATTTACTCTCTGGCTCTTTACAGAACAAGTTTGTACACTCGTGTTCTATATGATAGTTTGATTGAGATGTTTGGTCTTTGAATTTGGTCCTCAGGCCCAGAAATGGAAAGAATCAGACAGTTAAGAGCTTGATAGGCCCTCAGAGGTCTTCTAATCAAAACTCAGAGGCAGAATTAGACTCAAGGTCTCTGGTCTCCTAGCCCAGAGCTCTTCTACTGCTTTCTAGAGGGACTTTCTAGTTGGATTTGTTTAAAAGCCTCCAAATCTCCAACTGGAATGTTCTTGGTACCCACAAGCCTCCTCTTTTTATCCTCCCTTCTGAGGGCCCGTGCCCACTCACATGAGAATGGATGATTCATTGTTTATTTCTCCAGCTCTGCCCCGAGCCGTCTAACATGAATTTGTGCTGTGTGCCTCTGTGATAATTAAAAAATTTGAACATTTAGGAATGATTTTTACTGCAGACGGTGGGGAAATTCTCTCCTGAAGAGTTTCACAATCTGGCCTCATTAGAAAGGAGAAATGGAATGGGAGAATTAAGGAGAAAACTCATTTCTTCCCTGAGTGTGTTAATGAGCTAAGCCACAGGAGGTCATGTGTAAGCTGGGCTGCAAGCTGCTGTAAATTAAATTTATTACGCACCAAGGGATTCTAATAAACATTATTTAAAAATAGCAACAGACAGTCATTTGTATTATGTCATGTGACCTGGTTATGGCGACACATTTGTGCCTCTGCTATTAATCAGAGTCACTTTGAGAGGCAGTTGATAAATACTTTTAGAGCTACTGGCACCTTCCACTTAATTAAGATTGTCCTGGAAAAAAACAGGGTGAGTCAAAAATAGTCATCGTATATAGCATTGTACCCTGGAGGCCCTTGACGCTCATTAGGTGATGCTTATTAGGCTTTCCAAGAGGGATAAACCTGAAAGAAAATGCCACTTTCCTTAATAAAGTCCCGGGCCCTGGAAGGTTCGCATTGGAGGGCACTTTCTTAAGGTCGGGGGTGGGGTGAGGTGGGGGATACTGCTGAGCTTTGCTGGGAGAAAGTCACCTTTGCTTGGGAGGGGGATGGTGCTACCCACCTGCTGCCATCCCACTTCAGCCTCACAGGGGCGCTGCTTGCCCTTTAACCCTCTGGGCCCAATATGGACAAAAACCTTTCTTTCATCCTCTGGAACATGAAAGAGAATGTTCTAACAATGCCTAGAATTATCTTTGGAAAATACCAAATATGAGCTTGTCACTCCCTCGTTTAAGCTCTCGGAGCTTGTTGCTCTCTGTGATCTAGCACCTGCCTCCTGTCCCAGCTCTGTCCCCACCACTCTCCACGTGTACCACTGACCGTGCAAGCAAGTGCATTCGTAGGGCTGAGACCTTGGGATCTAGAATCAGGTTGACCTATGTTTGAATTATGGTTCTGCCACTTATTGGGTGGGCAACCATGGGCAAATTACTTAACTCTTACCTCTGCTTTCTCATCTGTAAAATGGCGACAATTATGCCTAGCACATAAAGTGTCATGAGGATTCTGTGAAATAATCCATATGAGGGCTGGGCACTTGGAAAAGCTCTCCAGAAGTGTTAAAAAAAAACAACAAAGAGCCTTAGCAGTAGTTCCTTGGCAATGCTGTTCCCTTTTAATTCTCTTGGCTCAAACCAACCTCACCCCATGCTTTGCCTCATTAACAACTTTTCATCCTTTGAACCTCTCAGCTCAAGCATCATTTGTCTTGAGAAGACTTCCAGACCCCTGTCTGATTTAGAGACACCTCTTCTGGGCTCCTTTCACACACGGGTCCTTGACTTCATCAACGTGCTCTAATAGTCGATGCCTTTGTCTAGGGCTGCCGTGGGCAAGGCTGAGTTCTTCAAGGACTGAGATCATTACCTTTGCGTCCCAGTGTCTGGTGCAGATCAAGTGCTCAAAAAGCGTCTGCTGAATAAAAGAACCAGCAGAGGATATTATGAACTGAGGAAATGGGGCCCGCAAAGAATGTGAGGTGAAGCTTAGTTTGAGTTCCCCTCAAAGTAGAGTCTGAGTCAAGGAGTTGGGTGAAAGGTGTTTATTCCGAAGGGGAGAGAACAGGGAAGGAGAAACAGGCAATAATAAGTGCTTTATCACACTGCTGTGCGCCACTGGGACTCAGCTTCACTGAGGACCCCTAAGGAGCTCAGCATTGTTCCCAGAAGGGAAAGGAGGTAGGGGCTTGTACCCACTGACTACCACCCCTGTTGGTAGGAGTTGTTAACCCCTCTGCATTTCTGGGCTGCCCTGTGTGGGGACCAAGCGAGCACCAGGCAGGGAAGCAACATGTGTCTGGCGCTGTAGCTGACACTCTGCAGCGTGCCCGGAACTGTCCACCACAGCTACAGCTGGCATCAGAGGTGAGTGAGGGGCGGTAGGGCAGGTGCCAAAAATGTCAGTGACATTTACCCATTTCCAGTTTGGGTTCCATTCCAGGGTCCTTTTATCTCCTCCTCAGTCTTATTTCGCATGGTGGACAGGATTGTGGCACCCACAGTTTAGGAGATCATGGCTGGACATCTTGACACCTTCAAATCCAGAACCCAGAGAGGGATGTGACATCTTCTCTTGGCCCCCAATTCCATTCCCACCTGGGGGACCTGCTTCCTCCTTGGGAATGATGTATATGGCAGCCAGCCTCCAAGATGGTCCCAATGATCATTGCCTCCTGGTATTTGTGCCTGTGTAGACACGTCCTCCACTGAATCATGGCTGGCCTGTGTCACCTATAGAATATGGTGAAAGTGACAGTGTGTGACTTCTAATACCGGGTGATAAAAGGTGTTGCAGCTTCCATCTTGGCCTCTTGGATATCTTACTCTGGAGGAAGCTGGCTGCCATGCTACGAGAGCCCTCAAGCAGCTTCATGGAGAGGCCACTGTGGAGAGAAACCAAGTCTCCCAGCCAACAGCCGGTGCCGACCTGCCAGCCACGTGATGACCCTCCTTAGAAGTGGATCCTCCAGCCCTGTCAGCCCTCAGATGACTGCAGCTCCAATCAACATCTAACTGCACCTTCATTAGAGACCCCAAGGAAGAACTGCCCAACTGAGCCCTTCCCAAATTCCCAAGCCACAGAATCCATGAGCATAACGAAGGTCTGTTTGACGCTGCTATACTTCGATTTGCAGCTAAAGGAACTGGAATATCATCCTCTCCATGGGGGACCCTCAACTTCGGTCTAAAATGGAATAGGTTTAACAAGATAACCATGTCTCTACATGGACTTTTTCAGCTTTAACAAGAGTCACACCCATGATGTTTCCATCCTGCCTTTTATAAAAGCTGAGAGGGTAGAGGGAGGAAAAGACCTGGGGAGGCAGCTCAAGATGGCAGTCCCCACCAAGACAATTCAAGTAGGTAGTTCATCAGTTACTAGGGACACTTGATCACTGTGGATGGTCAAATGGAGATTTCATGTCCTAACCCAGGTGGGCTTGGCCATGATGCAGGCTGGGAACTCAGGCATGACTTGGATAAGAGGAGGAAGCCAAAGCTGTCCTGGCCTGCTGGACTGGCCCTAATGGCAGATCCCACAACCCACATCCAGGATCCAGGTATTAGAACACACCTGGACCCGATCTGGTCTAGTGCCAATGCTCAAGAGAATTCAGTTTCGTGGGTGAACCTGGCAAATCAACACCCTCGGTTCTAGAAGGGTAGTTTGGATGAAGTCTCAGGTGTTCTGTCCATGATGGTTACAGTGTCTAGTTACCTGAGTGGAGGTCTCAGGACCTCCACCAAGTGGACCTGTTTTCTAGGATCAGGCCGTAGTTGTCCAAAGTAGCATAGGGATCTAGTTACATGAAATGATGTTTACCTATGTAATGTGTTCCAAACAGTGCCTGACACGGTGTAAGCCCTTAATAAGAGTTAGCAGTGATGGTGATGATAATGATGATGATGATGGTGGTGGTGATGAGGAGGAGGATGAAGAGGAAGAGGAGAACTGGCCAACGAAATGGGGTTGAAGGAGGAGGTCCATTGGACCCCCAGGTGCCAGGGCATATGCCTGGGGCACACGATTCCTAGCTTGGGCAAGAAATGCAGTCATAGCCCCCTCCTGCTGGTCGGTCTGCTTTTGTCGGGACCGGCCAAGGATCTGGCGGTGTGGCCCCCTTTTATGAAAAAGTGAGTATTTGGGTGGGAGGAGCTGGGATTCCCTTGGGCTGCACTGCAGGAGGTGGGGCATGCATCATTAGAGCAGATTAAACAAGGAGCAAAGGAGCCTGGAATTTGCATCTGAAGAAGGGCTACCTCAGGACCCTAGAGGCCGTGGGCATGGAGGATGGGCAGAGAGTAGGGCCTGGACCACAATGAAGGTTTGCTCGGGAAGGAGAGCGAGAGGAGGGAGCTTACTTAGATGACCAGTGAAGGCCAATTAACAAATCCAGCCTTAAAACCCTGTTCTTTCAGAAGAGAAAGGTCAGCGTTTTATGTTGGAGAATTCCAAGAAAAATTGCAGAGTCACCTTCCCTCCGCGAGCCCTGCAGAGGACAGAGCTTGGGCCCTCCATTCCCGAGGTGCTATTGGCAGTGGTCTTAGGCATGACCTGAGGCCTCTGTGAGCTCTGTCACGGAGAGCTCTGCTCCCAATGTGTTCACCTGCCTCTGCTGGTGGGTTAGGAGTTGGGGCGCTGCCTGGAGGTCAAGGCACGTCGGCAACAGGTAGATGGGGATCATCCCGCATATCCAGCCTGGGTGACAGAGGCCATGTGTGCGTTTCGAGGATAAGAGGAATCATATCCCTGGCTCTGTGAATGCATAGCCGTATGGTAGTAATTCATTCCTTAATTTAACAGATGTTTCTTGGCCTGCTGTGTGCCCAGCATCTTGGTAAGCAACAGAGACAATAAAAGTAACAGCATTGGGACCTCCCTGGTGGTCCAGTGGTTAAGACTCCACCCTTCCAGTGCAGGGGGCGTGGGTTTGATCCCTGGTCAGGGAACTAAGCTCCCACATGCCACACAGCGTGGCCAAAAAAAAAAAAAAAAATGTAACAGCATTTACTGAGCCCCAACTATGCGTCAGAGACAGCGTCAGACATTTTACATTTACTAGTTCATTTAAACATATTGAGCCAAGTAAGATGTGAGATACTCACAGTTTCGATTTCGGGGTAGAAAATGGGTAAGAGCAGTGCAGTATGTGAAGCTCCATGATGAGGTGAAGGGCAAGATTGCTATGGGGCCAGGTGGGCCCAGACCCAGCCTAGGTGAGCCACAGGACAGGAAGGTGACTTCTCAGTTCAACCAAATGGTGACCAGGAACGAACCAGGCAGGGAAAGAGGCAGAGGATGGACACAGGCCTGGGGATAGGGGAGAGCAGGCCCACTGGGGAGCTGCAAGTTACTGAATCTTTCCAGGTCTCAGTTCCACATCTGTGAAATGGGAATAATAGTTACCCTGCAGGATTGTCGTGAGGACTGAGATAATATAAATCAGTTGCCCAGCGTATGCTTTGGCTCCAGTGGGTCCTCAACAAGTGACATCTGTCATTACAATTGTTGTGGACCTCACCCTCTCCAGATCTCCCAGGTCACCCCATCCACCTTACTCATCACAGATAAGCACACCCCTTTTTAAAAAAACACCACTCCCCAGAGCTTTCAGAGCCATGAGCATCTTGATGTGACTGGTAAGATTGGGCACATGCACCTGTCCAAGGAGTCAGGGGTTGCTGAGCACCATCAACGGTCAACAGAAAAGAGCACTGGACAAAGAGTCAGCAAGTTTGGGTTTTCTCTTACCATGTACATGACCTTGGGCAAGTCATCATCTCCCTTTGCCTCCAGAGTCCTCCTCTGTTATATGAGAATCACGACACCCATCGCTCAGAGTTGATAAGGATTAAGTGGGATGACACGCACAGTGCCTGGGACACGGTAATCCCTCAGTTCATTAGCTTTAGTCTTCATCAGCCCGTTTATCATCACTCTCACCATCACTGATATCTGCCTCGCAAGTTCACTGGAAAGAACAGTGGACCAGGCATCAGGTATCTGAGTTACAGGGGAGGGGGAGGATTGGGAACAATTTCAGATACGAGAGTGTCACGTGGCGAGAAAAGCCTGATGCATGTACCAGGTATTTATGGTCTCGTGGCAGAAGCAGTGAGTAATAATGAGACACTGATGCTACAAAAATGAAATGTCAGTAGCATATTAGAGGCAAGGAGCAACTGCACTGCCTCGAGGCCTAATACAAGCAATGCTTAATGCAGCGTGAGCTTCAATTATAGTTTTACAGGGCTGGAGGCACAAGGGACCCCAGGTTTGCTGGCCCGTGGGGAATTCCTGAACTACTGCAACTCTCTACCATGTTGCAGACTGTAGTAAATTGTGCTGCCTGTGAAACTGCTCCTGGCTTCTCAGAAAAGGGCTGCTTTGGTTGGGTGGAACAAATGTGCATTGGGACCTACTGTGAGCCAGGGACACAGAGCTGAATACAACCTGTTCCTACTTTGGAAGAATCATAGTCTAGCAGGAGAGACAGGGGTGAGTAGATAGTACAATAATGCGCCATTGAGCGTAAGCCCAAGGTATCGAGGGGCACAGAGAAGAGGCAACCAACTCCAGATGGAGTTATCAGAAAGAGCTTCTTGTGGGAGAGATGTCTCATGAGCCTAATCTTGAAGATCAATAATAGCCACCTTGCACTAAACGCCTACTATGTGCTAGGCTCTTCACATACGTTATCTTATTCAATCCTTTGACAATCCTGCAAAGTAACTGCTATTATTCCTAGTAGATAGAAGGGGAAATACTCTAAGAGATGTTAATCTGCCCAAGGTTACACACGTAAAAAGTGGAGGAGATGGGATTTGAAACCCTGTGTGTCCAATAATTAAGAAAAAAGAAGGGGGGGCTTCCCTGGTGGCGCAGTGGTTGAGAATCCGCCTGCCAATGCAGGGGACATGGGTTTGAGCCCTGGTCCGGGAAGAGCCCACAGGCTGCAGAGTAACTAAGCCCATGCACCACAACTACTGAATCTGTGCTCTAGAGCCTGCGAGCCACAACTACTGAAGCCCATGCACGAGCCTGTGCTCCACAAGAGAAGCCACCAAAAATGAGAAGCCCAAGCACCGAAGTGAAGAGTAGCCCCTGCTCACCACAACTAGAGAAAGCCCTCACGCAGCAACGAAGACCCAATGCAGCCAAAAATAAATAAAGAAAGAAAGAAAAAAGAAAAAAGGAGTGAGTAGGAACAGATCCAGAGATGACCCTGATGTTGGAATTAGCAGGGAAGAACATTAAAGAAGCTACTATAAATATTTTCAAGGACTTAAAGGAAAAGATGGTCTGATTGAGTAAACAGATGAGGAATCTCAGCAGAGGAATGGAAGCAAAAGAACCATATGAATGTTTTAGAACAGAAAAATACAACATGAAATGAAATGAAACATTCACTGGACGGGTTTAACATCAGACTGGAGAGTTTGTGAACTTGAAGACAGTTCACAGAAATTACCCTATTTAAAGAACAGAGAGACAAAAATTTTTTTTGATGAAGAGTACCCCAGTGACCTCGGAGCCAATATCAAGCAGTGTAACACACATGTATTTAAAGTCCCAGAAGACATGGAGAGAGAAAATAGGGTAGAAAAATATTTGAAGAAATAATGGTTGAAAATTCCTAAATTTGATGAAAATCACCAATCAATGGTCCAAGAAGCTCAGCAAACCTAGAAACATCATAGTCAGACTTCTGAGAACCAAAGGTACAAACAAAAATCTTAAAAGCAGCCAGGCAAAAATGACATATCACATACAGGAGGACAACAAAAATCAAGGCTGACTTCTCATCAGAAACAATGGAAACCCAAAGGAAAATGGAATAAGGTCTTAAAAGCACAGAAAATAATAAACTGTCAACATAGAGTTCTATATCTTTAAGAAAGAAGAACGAACTCAAAGGAATTGAAAGCAGGGACTCAAACACATACTCGTATGTTAATGTTCATAGCAGCATTGTTCACAATTGTCAGAAGGTGGAAGCAACCGAAGTATTTACCAACAAATGAGTGGATAAACAAAATGTGGTCTATCCATACAATGGAATATTACTCAGCCTTAAAAAGGAGTAAAGTACTGACACATGTTACAACATGGATGAACTTTAAAAACATATGCTAAGTGAAATAAGGCATAGATGAAAGACCAAATACTGTATGATTCCACTTATATGTGGTACCTAAAAAGGCAAATTCATAGAGACGAAAAATAGATTAGAGGGGCTGGGGTGGGGAGTTATTGCTTAATAGGTACAGTTTCCATTTGAGGTGACGAAAAAGTTTTGGAAATAGTGGAGCTAGTCATGCAGATTGTGAATGTAATTAATGCCACTAAAAATGGTTAACATGGCAAATTCTATGTCATATATATTTTACCACAACTTAAAAAAATCAATAATGTAATATACCAAAAACCATTGAATTGTACACTTTAAATATGTGAATCATGTGGGATGTGAATTACATCTCAATAAAGCTGTTTAAAAATGAAGGGAAAATAAAGATATTTTCAGGTAAACAAAAGCTGAGAAAATTTCTCACCACCAGACCTGTGCTGCAAGAAACACTAAAGGGAGTTTTTCTGGCTGGATGGAAATGAATCTAAAGGGAAATTCAGATCTGAAGGTAGGAATGATGAGCACCAGAATGATAGAGATGTCGGTAAATATAACACGTTAGCTTTCACTTGCTTCTCTTAATTTCTTTAACAAAAAATATCACAGCTTAAAGTAAAAATGATAACATTATAATGTTAAGTTTATCACTTATGTAGAAGTAAAATATATGACAATAATATCACAAAGGATAAGAAGATAAACGTAATTGTAGTCTTGTAATGTTCTTAAATTTGAAATGTGAAGAGTGAAATATGAAGTGGTACAATATTGATTCTAAGGGGACATGGTAAGTTAAGGATGTATATTAGAATCCTCAGAACAATCAGTAGAAATAATGAAAAGAAGTATAGCTAAAAATGCAATAGAGGATATAGAATGGAAAACTCAAAAAAAAAATCAGTTAATACAAAAGAACAGGAGAATTAGAAAAGCAAAAGTACAGGAGAAATAGAAAAGCAAAAAAGCTGAGACAAATAGAAAAAAAAAAGAAAGCAAGATTGTAGGCATAGACCCAACCACAGCAATAATTATACTAAATGTAAATGGATCGAAATTTCCATTAAAAAGCGGAGATTGTCAGACTGGATAAAAGAGCAACTATATGCTGCCTTTAAAAGATGTCCTTTAACTATAAAGACATAGGTTTAAATTAAAAGGACAGAAATAGATGTACCATGTGTATGCTAACCAAAGAAAAGCTGATATGTGACTGTCTTAATATTAGACACAGTAGACTTCAGAACAAAGCCTATTATTAGAGAGAAAGAGGGACATTTCATAATGATAAAGAGGTCTATACAACAGAAAGACATAACAATCCTAAATGTGGTGGCACATAATAGCTTCCAAATGCATAAAACAAAACTGGCCAGAACGTAATGAAGTGGACACATCCACAGTCAGAGTTGGTTATGGTAATGCTTATTTCTCAGTAGCTGATACTGCAACTAGACGGCAATCTGTGGGCTCAGATGCTGCCCCCTGGGGATGAAAAGGGAATGAATAAACTGCTAACACAAGCCAGCTGTGTGCAGACCCTGTGTGCCAGGGTTAGCCATTTAATTCTCACCATGGTCCTGCTTGATTTCATTTGCTCCCATCTCATAGTTAATGGTGTCCCATTTTCCACTTGAGGAAACTGAGCCTAATTGAAACAAGATGACTTGCCCCTCATTGCACAGCCAGCTAGTGGTAGAAAGACCAGACAGGAACTGAGAACTGTCCTCTGTCTCCTGTTCTTTCCGCTCCCACGAAGCCCTGGGGACCCTGGGCACAAAGCACTCACTTCTCTTCAAGGCTCTAACAATAGCCCCCAGTGGTCACAGGGCAGGGGTTTCTTGTTGTAATTTTATAGGCAGAAGCACAGACATGTTAACTAACAACCCCAGTACACAGGGTACTCAAATTGGCCACCATAGCCATCTCCCTTCCATCTCCAGGCTGAGCCCTAAGCCCCTCCTCCAAAGGGGTCAGACTAGAAGCCCCGCTGATGAGATTGATGGCCTGGTCTGTCTTCCTTTTTAAAGGAGCTTCTCCTTTTCTTTATATTTTATAGTCTTCAGTGATTTGTCCAAAACTATTATGTGCCAAGCACTGAGAAGCCCAGCCTGGGGAATCAGGGAAAGTTTCCTGGTGGAAGTGACATTCCTTATTTTCCCCATCGTTCCCCTGCCCTCCCAGCTCCTCACTGCTCCCCAAGGCACACATATTTTTTTATTACAATTTCCTCTATCCAAAATCTGTTTTTATTAAGGAACAATCTATACAGATAACAAGGAAAGAACTATTGCTCCCACCACCAGAAGCCAAAGAAATGATAACAACGTGAAGAACAGAGTCACAGAGAAATTCCTTTTCAACTCATTCTCACCCAGCTATAGACGCCCTGCCCCACGGGCATACTCACATCACATGCTCGATATACACTCATACTCATAACCACTCGCACGCTTGTCCTCACCAGGCTTCCATACTCATTGGCCCACACTCAGGCACACACACAGACACACACACATTCACACATTCATGGAACTACAATCAGGGTTTATTGCGGCTTCAGGAAGACCAGGAGTGGGCTTGACGAGTATTCACGAGTTTTTGATGATGCCTTCACCAGCAGGAAAATCATGAATTATTTATCGAATGATTCAATAATTAATAAAAGTCATCACAAAAAGCTCAGCCGAGATAGAACTCCGTAAATAATCCCTCGCTATCATCAGCATATGTGTGCGTGTTTGTGTTTATGTAAGAAAGAGAGAGGTGACAGTTTGAAAGAAGCCTCCTATTTTAAATTAGCTTCAAAATATGCTGTTTATGTCCCTGACTCAGTTTACAGGCTTTTTGTTTTTTTATCCCCTTGCAACTGTCGGGAAAAGAAATAGCCACAAAATTCCTCTCTGCAAGCTTACTCCCTGTTTCACTCCTAATGGGCTGTGTGGCCATCATTTCACTGAGATTTACCTCGGAGACTCTTTAAACATGCCACAAAAGGACAATTTACAGTAAGAGAAAAGACAAATAGCTAGAAAGCTTATGAAAAAATGCTTCACTCCAACATGAATCAAATAAATGGAAAAACTGTAAACACAACAATGGAATACTCCTCTTTGCTATCCAATTAGGAGGGATTTCAAAAAATAATAACATGACAGCGTTCTGGTGATGGTGCGGCAGGGGCCAGAACCCTCTCTCTTAAGTCACTGGGGAAGCGAAAGCCAGAGCAACTCTGCTTGGGAAGCAACCTGACAACATGCTTCCAACATCTGTCACAAGTCTGTAGACTGTTCACATGCCTTAATCCACAGCCACTTCGAGGACTCAATTCTGAGAAAACAGCGCACAATATAGAAACGGGTCGATACACAAAGATGTTCACCGCAATGTTACTTATACAAGGACCGCTCTGAGCACATGAAGCCTGTGATCGGCACACATGAGCCCCTGGGTGCCTCCACTCTGCCCCCAATCCTCCCACACTCCTCTTTGCTCTCTAAGTTGACAATGCATACTTTCCCCTCTCTCAGCTGGTGGCCTTGCCTCAGCCAGGAGTCAAGTGGACAGGGGTTCCCTCCTTGTCTTGGCTTCAAAGCAACCAATGGGTACCCTCCGTGCCCAAACCCTTTGCCTTCCCTCCCAGTACAGCTTTGTGATTATCCATGATCTCCTAAATTGGCAATTCCTCCCTCGCTACTGGATCATTCCCAGGAGCACATGAATATATTTTAGTATCTCCAAGCTTTAAAACGTTCTCTCCTTACTTCACATCCCCCTGCAGGGTCACCCCATTTCTCTGCTACTCTTCACGGCACAAAAATTATGGAAAGCTCAGCTGAGCTTTGTTTCAGTCTCCATTTACCATCTTTGTTACTTCAGTACCTCCTTTTCCCCCCAGCTCACTCCAGCCAAGCACATTCCCAGCATCTTGCTGATGGTCATCAAGTGACTTCAGCCGGCCGCTTCCTCCTTCTCCTCTTGGCCTTCCCTACTTCTCTGGCGGCCCAGCTCAGCTCTCAGTGCTGCCCTTCCTCCTCTGAGAAGCCCTCCACGGCATCGTGGTCCCTCATTCTTGTTTATTTCTGCACACCTGGGCCACCTCCTTTGTCTGACTCCCTCTCTCCTGAGGGGACCCCACCCAGGCTCACAGCTTTAAGAACCATCCATATGCCAATGACACCCAAATGGACGTCTCTACCCGACTGGATCCATAGCTCTAGGCTGGTATTTCCAGAATGGACTTTAAGTGGGCATCTGAAGGAGTCCTCTTGATTACCATCCCCTCCCCAAATCCAGATGTGCCTTTGGAGGCACCACCGTCCCCCTGGTCGTTTGAGCAAAGCACCTAGAAATGGAGAATATCTCTATTCCCCTTTGTCCGCTTTCTGCTCTATCAGGAGGAGCCATTGACTTCACCTCCAAAATGCAGTGTGTCCCCAGTGTGACCCTGTCCTCCATCTCCACTGTCACTACTCTGGACCTCACCTGGACCTCAGCTTCCTCTCCTGCCCTCTGCAGTCCAATCCCCCTCACATAGCAACCAGCGTGACCTTGAAACAGTGGGAGTCAAACCCATCAGCTCCCTCCAAACCTCCCCCAGCACTTGGACCAGAATCCAGCCCCCTCGCCCAGCACAGGAAGCCCCCATGATGTACGCTGCCCACCTCTTTAACCTCGGCACATAGAACTCTTTCTCTCTTTCAGGCATGTGCCAAGTGGTTCTGACCTCAGGGCCTTTGCACTGCCCTTTCCCGTATTCTAGAATGGTCAGACAGCTGCCTTCTCGTCACCCCTCAGCTTAACTGTCCCCTCCCCAAGAGGGCCTCCCTGATCTGACCACCCCATCTGAAGTAATCACCGAGTCACTGTCTATCACTTCACCCTATTTTTGTTACTTCACCCTAGATTAATACTTTGCAGTACTAAATTTCAGATTTATTTCTGCTTTTTATTTTTCTTATTTAGTTTTTTACTCATCACACTCTGTATCTCTCTCTCTTTCCATCATCCACTTATCATTTATTTTTTTTTAAAATATTCCTATGCATTTCCTAGCCTGTACTTCTTTTTCTTTTTCTTTTTCTTTTTTTTAAGTGGAGCTTGTTGAAGGAGATCTTTCTTTTTATTTATTTATTTATTATTTTTGGCTGTGTTGGGTCTTCGTTTCTGTGCGAGGGCTTTCTCTAGTTGCGGCAAGTGGGGGCCACTCTTCATCGCGGTGCGCGGGCCTCTCACTGTCGCGGCCTCTCTTGTTGCGGTGCACGGGCTCCAGACGCGCAGGCTCAGTAGCTGTGGCTCACGGGCCTAGTTGCTCCGCGACATGTGGGATCTTCCCAGACCAGGGCTCGAACCCGTGTCCCCTACATTGGCAGGCAGACTCTCAACCACCGCGTCACCAGGGAAGCCCTATCATTTATTTTTGAATGTAAAGTCTGAGGGCACTGTCTGCTTTGTTCACCACTGCATTGAGAATAATGCCTCACTGGCACACAGTAGGCGCAAAATAATGTTGAGTGTTGACTGAGTGAATCAATCTTTTTTTAAATCTTTTTTTTTTTTAATTTTATAGCTACTTTATTTATTTATTTATTTATTTATTTTTGGCTGTGTTGGGTCTTCGGTTCGTGCGAGGGCTTTCTCTAGTTGCGGCAAGTGGGGGCCACTCTTCATCGCGGTGCGGGGACCGCTCTTCATCGCGGTGCGCGGGCCTTTCACTATCGCGGCCCCTCCCGTTGCAGGGCACAGGCTCCAGACGCGCAGGCTCAGTAGTTGTGGCTCACGGGCCCAGCTGCTCCGTGGCATGTGGGATCTTCCCAGACCAGGGCTCGAACCCGCGTCCCCTGCATTAGCAGGCAGACTCTCAACCACTGCGCCACCAGGGAAGCCCGAATCTTTTTTAAATGAGTGTCATTTAGTTCTTCTTTCAAATTATTATTCCATATTATTTTACTTATATTACGTATAATTACATGTTTATGTATTTTACATATACCTCTATTTTACTTTACAGCTAAAAAAAGATAATTAAAAATCTACACTGTAGAAACATTTCTCTGAGTATGCATTTTCTTTCCAGCCCAAATAATATTGGACACAAAAGTACAGCAACTTAGAGAGAAGGCAACACCATATCGTGGTGAAAAGCATGAACACTTTATTTATAGTCAAGTTCCTCTCCTGCCCTTATCAGCTGTGTGACCTTGGGTAAGTTACTTAGCTTCTCTGGGCCTTGATCGCTTCATTTGTAAATTAAACCAAACAACAGCCCTTGCTTTAAATGGTCGTGATAAAGACTTAAAGGCGTAATCCTTGAACCCGCTTAGCACAGAACCAGTCACATCACAGGGCTCCATAAATGTTAGCTTTCACTACTAATGGTGAATTTAGGTAACTCTTCAAGGTAGTCAGACACAGAACTCTGACCAGAGCAGTTTTTCCAGAAACTAAATCAATAAGCTACTCAGCTACGTGTTCTAGAAAACAGCTGGACGAAACTCAGAGAAAATGGACACTGATTCACGTCTTATTCATTCCACAGATCTCTGTGGGGTGCCTAATGCATGCCAGGCCCTGGGTACAGGCCCAGCCTTGTCCACATGGAACGTGCAGAATTCACAACATACCTCACCTGCCTTCGAAGGACAGAGGCTCCCAGCACAGGGCTCTGCCCTCCTGGAGCGCCATCAGCCCTTCCAGCCTGCACACCTTTGCCGAGGCTGTGCCTGCTACGATGAAAGCCCCTCGCCCACCTCCTGATTCAAATCCTATCCCCTAAAGCCCAGTTGCTAGAGTTCTTCCCTGACCTCCAGCTCCGCACTTCCCCCCTCCTCCCACAGCCGGAATTGCGCTTTCCTTCCACCACGTACTCACTGCTTTTTACCTGCTTCTCTTTCACGGAGACATCACACGGTGCATTGGAGATATTTTTGTGTGTCTGAGCTCCCCAGATAGACACTTGTTGAGGCTGGGAATCCCACCTCATTCACTCCATAGCCTCAATGCAGAGTGCTGCAGCTGGTGAAAACCCTGCACATAGTAGGTGCTCAATAAATATTAGAATTACCTATGGGGAGGGAATCTCCTGGCGATCCAGTGGTTAGGACTCCGCGCTTTCACTGCCAAGGACCCGGGTTCAATTCCTGGTCGGGGGACTAAGAGAAGACTGACTTATGGGGAGCAGAACAGCCATGGACCTGCCTCTGGGGCAGAGTAAGTTTAAGAGATGGTGCCTTTGATCACCTGGTGAGCTCTGCTTGTTCCACCCCTAATTCCAATTCTCAGTTACTGAGCACCTTTTTTATATCAGCCCCCATGCTAGGCACTTTCTATTCGTTTCATTTTATCCCCCCAACAGCCCTGCAAGAATTCTTCTCTCTTCATTTTATGATGAAAAATCTGTGGAATGACTTGTCCCAAGTTACCAGTGACTAACTGGAGGAGCTTCAGCCCTCGGCCCCCCCCCTCCTGGTGCCCCTGCCCCAGTGTCTGCCCTCTGTGGTTGTCATCTATCTGGCCCAAACCTTTCATGCTGCTTCTTCTTTGATGAGAGTCCCACCTCCAGCTGGATGGGAAACCCCTGCTGGGGCCGCAGGTTGGGAGAGCCAAGAGGAAATGGTCACAGCAAGCCACGCCAGGTGTGACCCGAAGCTTGGGGTGGGAGTGGGCTGCTGGATATGGCTGAGGCGTGGTCAGGCTTTGGGACTGAGCAGAGGAGAAGTGATGAGGAGCCTGGACCTGGTGTCAGAACTTTGCGGGTTCCAGCACTGGCTCCGCCCCTTGCCAGCTGTGTGGCATGAGAGCGCGGTGTTGCCTCTCTGAGCCTCAGTTTCTTCGTTTGTAAAGCGAGATCTCACTGGCCTGCTGGGGGCACTAAGTGAGGCTGTAGTGACTGCTGTCCGGTGTGTGCTGGGCACCCTTCTCTGCCCTTCATGTTCATCAGCGCCTCTAGTCCTCCTGCCAGCCTGGGTCATGGCTGTGATTACTCAGTCTTGCTGATGGGGAAACTGAGTCATGGGGCGATCCTGGGGAAGCCGGATTGGCAAGGCACTGGTGGGCTCCAAGTCCAAGTCCGGACTCCGCTTCCTGAGCACCGCCCCGGCATACAGCAGGCACTCAGAGAGTGCTCCAGAGTCGGGGAGGCAGAAGGCAGCGCCGGGGGCAGAGTGCGTGAGGGTGGCACCGTGACACTCAGGGGCGGTTAGCAGGGGGCAGTTCCCCGCAGCGCCTGCCGTGGGCGGGGCTGCAGGCGGCTCCTGACTCAGCCACTGCGGGGCGGAGCCTGCGTGGGAACTCCCTGGCGAGGGGGGCTCTCCACCCACGGGTCGAGGTGCCCTCGGAGGCGGACTGTCACATGGCAGCTCCCTGAGCCATGCAGCGCCGGATGTGGGCGAAGCCTCCGCCTGGGAGCTTGGGGGCTAGTCGGCAATGAGGGTGGGTGCTCTGTGCGGGGGCTGAAAAACAGCTCTTTTGGCTTCAGCCTCAGGAGCCAACAGACCCTCGGGTCATCCCAGTGATTGGTTTCTACTGCTTCTTGCATACCTCCTGGGGCAGCTGTCTCACCACTTGTTCCACTTGGGGTCAGCCCTGGCTTTTAGTTCTTTCTTGGATTGAGACAGCGGCTTCATCTCTGTGACAGCTCCCCATCAGATTCAGTTCTGCCCTGGGGAGACACCAGCCTTTTCTTTTATTATAGTATTTTTTTTTTCAACCTGCAGGGAGGTGGAGTAGTAAGGAGAGGAGGACAGATCTGCTTTCAAATCCCAGCTCCCTTCCTTACCAGTGCTCTGACTTTGGGCCAGAGGTCTTACATCTGAGCCGCTGCTTTGTCACCTACAAAATGGGAATGAATAGGATCCCTCCTGCGTTTGCCGTGAGGATTGACTGAGAAGATAAAAGCCCCCAGTGCAGGGCTTGGCACATAGTAAGCAATCAATGAGCAGCAACCGTTGTTCAAATTAATTTTAATTTCTCCCATGTAAAAATCCCTTAAAGTACTTACAGCTCTGGAGTGCCCCCCAAGATCTCCGTCCCAGGTTATATCCCCCCTCCCTGGTTTCCAGAACCTCCCCATGGAGTATGTGTGAGTACATGTGCGTGTGTGTGTGTGTGTGTGTGTGCAAGCACACAAGTGTAGGCAACTCAGTCACGACTGTCCGTGCTCCGCCCCCCGCCGGAGGTGTCCTGGCATTTCCCACCCGCCGTGCTTGAGCCGACTTCTCCTGGGTCTGCTTTATTTTGTCATTAGCATGGCCTGGGGCTCTGAAAGCAAATTCCATTATAGAAATGACAGCTGGCAGCCCACGTGAATGCCTTCTTGCTTTGAAACGGATGATACAAAACTCTGACTAAGGCCTCTACTAGCCTCTGAAAGGCAGTCGGGGCTCAAGGGGCAACCACCCCCATCGTGAGCTTGGGTACTGGAACACCGTGCTGGGGTGTTAACTTTAAGTCCTAATAATGTTCCCAGTTTCCAGGCCAGCACTGGGCTGTTTTCACTCTGGGGGTCACCTGGAAAATGCCATTTAGGATTTTAATTATGTCCTGATACTGAGTCAAGTCCCCAGAAGGCCTGGTGAGGGGAGCAGTCCGTCAGGGAACCGAGTTTGCCTTCCCGCTGACAGTTGCAAACTTTATCACCTTGTCAAGTCAGTTCATCTTCCTGTGCCTCTGTTTTCTTAGCTGGGAAAGGGGAAGACTAATACCACTTCCCAGTTAGGATCTTCAAAGGGCTCAAAGGAGAAAAGAACGTGATGGCATGTCCTGCTGCAAAGAATATGCAGCTACTACCATCACTGCTGCCCTTGGGCAGGTTCTCTGGGGGCAGAGGGTCTTGAGTGGTGATGGCCTGTGTGGAGGCCGACTGGAGTCAAGCTGGAGGCAAAGCTTCCCACAAGGAGGAATTTTCAGGTGACTATCTGAGACCTGTTGTCACTGCCTGCAGCAGAGCTTCAGGCATGGGGTCACTGCATTCATTGTCAGGAGCCCCTGTACAGTGATTACTAATAACAAAGGTGTCTGGTGGTTTTAGCAGCCCTAACCCAGCAGGTGGATCTTTTCCCCATCAGATGTCACACTGAGTTTTCTCCCCTCTCACTTGTCAGTGGTACTTCCCTGGCCTCCGTCTTTTGTTTGTCACTTAATAGAGATAGATTTCAGGGACCAGGAAATACTGATTAAATCACATCTCTAAATTACTCTGCTGTCTTCTCCAAAACATTGATGATGGTTTTCTATGAAGGCCCCTGCCAACAGAGAGCTTTTCACTTCAGAGACCAGACTCCGTTTCTCTTTGTTTAACTCAGCGGCCTGCCCATGTTGGTGCTCAAAAAATGGTGTTGGATACATAGATAAATGGGTGATGGAGGGAGAGAGGGAGGAAAATGATGAAGGATGGAGAGACAGAGCAAGGGAGGAAAGGAGAGAGGGAGGAAGGGGTTAGGCAGGGAATGATGGATGAATGGAAAGATGGAGGAATGGATGGATGGAAGGATGGTGGTTGGAAGGAGGGATGGGAGGATAGAGAGATGATGAATGGATGGATGGAAATTCAATTTACAGCAGAGACCTTGTCTTTAGGAAGAAGCATTACTCTTTTTTTTTTTTATGCAGTCATTAACTTAACAAGTGTTTATTGAGCACCTACAATACGCTGAGTAATTGGAACACAGCAATAAAAGAGACACCATTCCTGCCTTCAAGGAGCTTCTCCTCCGCTGTGGAGAAGAAGTCTGTTAAGTTCGAGTGTAGATGAGGATACACAGTACTCAGTTCCCGGGTTGCTTGGTGGAGACACCCAGTGCAACCAGAGGGGAATCTTCAAGGGAGAATGCTTCTTGAAGGAAGGGGAATCAATGACCCTCAGGCTGAAAAACACCTTTAAAAAATATTTATTTATTTATTTTTGGCTGCATTGAGTCTTCGTTGCTGCCCGCTGGCTTTCTCTAGTTGTGGCGAGCGGGGGCTACTCTTCATTGTGGTGTGAGGGCTTCTCATTGCGGTGGCTTCTCTTGTTTCAGAGTACAGGCTCTAGGCTCGCGGGCTTCTGTAGTTGTGACACGTGGGCTCAGTAGTTGTGGCTCCCGTGTTCTAGAGCGCAGGTTCAGTAGTTGTGGCACACAGGGTTAGTAGCTCCGCGGCATGTGGAATCTTCCCGGACCAAGGCTCGAACCCGTGTCCCCTGCATTGGCAGGCAGATTCTTAACCACTGCGCCACCAGGGAAGCCCTGAAAAACACTTTTTTACAAATTGTTTTGACTCATCTCTTAACCTCTACATTTGGTGTTGGTTGTATTTCTTATCAGGCTCTCGATCTTTTTTGGTTGTGTTTTATAAAGACTTTTAAAATAATGTGTTCTGATGCTTCCCTAGGGGATGCTTCCTTGATTTCTTTGACTCCCCACCAGGGGAGCACGCTGGCCTAGGAGTTGAGAAGCCTGTTCTGAGTCCCGGCTCTGCTATTGACTTGCTGTGTAGCTTGAGCAGGAGGCTCTCTCTGCGTAGACCTCAGTTGCTTTGTCTGTAAAATGACCCAGTCTTTTCCACTCCAAAGGTCAAGCGCTGCAGTGTGGATGGATCATTGAACACAAGGTCTGCCCCAGAGTTGCTGTTTGTCTCTCTGTCTCCCTGCAGAGAGTCTCTCAGAGTCACTCTGGACCAATCATTGCCGTACCTTACAGAGCCTCAGGCTTGTGGCTCTGTGGAGACTGGGCCAAGCTGGGGTGACAGAGGGCCCATTTCTTACCATTAGCTTCAGGCTGTGCTCAGATGTTAAAATCCTACAGTGCAGGGTAGGGAAGAGCAGTGGGCAGGGAGTCCTCATGCGTGGGTTCTGCTAACTCTACTTTCGACCCTGCAGGAAACTCCTACACATTCCTCACACCCAGACCAGATGTCACCTCCTCTGGGAAGCCTTCCGGGATCACTTTTTGTCCACCCACCTCGCCACCACCAACAGGGCCTCTCTGCTCCCTTCTCTGCTTCTTCTCACTTTGGGCTAACCTCCAGACTGGCACTTGTCACTCCCCATGGACTCTCAGCCTCGTGCGGGCTGGGCCATTTCTTCTCCAGCTCTGGGTTCCCAAAGTGTGGCAGGAGGTCTGGAATCTATCAGGGCTTTAGTAAAGTTGTTGAATAACTGAAAGAACAAATGACCACGTGATTGGATGAACTAAATGATGACTCTTGTGATCTCTAACTGGAAATCCATCCCACCCCTTCTCTGGAGCCTCCTTGTTTATAAAGGGTTGGACTGAGCGATCTGAGGTCTCTTTCAGTTCTAACGCTCTAATTTGATTTAAATTTGTCAACCTGGGATGTTCCCAGCCCCTGGGCTTCCCTGACACACACATGGACTCACACACACACACACCAAAGCTGCCCAGCACTTGGCCTCCCCGGCCTCTCAGTTTTGGTGGGTAACTCTCTGTGTGACCATGTTCTTTATTTGACAGATGGCAGTGTGGTTGTAGGCTCTTGGGGAAGCCATCAGCTCTCCCTGGGGAAGGACTGCCTCTTCTCTTCCTTGGCTCTGTGTATTACACCCCAGGCCTTAGGAAGGGTTCTGATATAAGTGAAAGCTGATGGGGATTGTGAAGGGGGCAGTCACCTACAGTTCAGAAAAATAAATCAGGAGAGACTTCCTGGAGGAGACAGCATTTGCGATTGGCCTTGAGGCAGAGATGCCTGGGAAACAACAGTGAGGAGTGTGCAGGTACTTTTTAGCCACAGCAGACATTTTTCTTTTTTTTTAAACATCTTTCTTGGAGTATAATTGCTTTACAATGGTGTGTTAGTTTCTGCTTTATAACAAAGTGAATCAGTTATACATATACATATATCCCCATATCTCTTCCCTCTTGCATCTCCCTCCCTCCCGCCCTCCCTATGCCACCCCTCTAGGTGGTCACAAAGCACTGAGCTGATCTCCCTGTGCTATGAGGCTGCTTCCCACTAGCTATCTATTTTACGTTTGGTAGTGTATATATGTCCATGCCACTCTCTCACTTTGTCCCAGCTTATCCTTCCCCCTCCCCATATCCTCAAGTCCATTCTCTAGTAGGCCTGCTTATTCCCATCTTGTTTATTGTTTATTCCCATCTTGCCCCTAGGTTCTTCATGACCATTTTTTTTTTTTCAGATTCCATATATATGTGTTAGCATATGGTATTTGTTTTTCTCTTTCTGACTTACTTCACTCTGTATGACAGACTCTAGGTCCATCCACCTCACTGCAAATAACTCAATTTCGTTTCTTTTTATGGCTGAGTTATATTCCATTGTATATATGTGCCACATCTTCTTTATCCATTCATCTCTCGATGGACACTTAGGTTGCTTCCATGTCCTGGCTATTGTAAATAGAGCTGCAATGAACATTGTGGTACATGACTCTTTTTGAATTATGGTTTTCTCAGGGTATATGCCCAGTAGTGGGATTGCTGGGTCGTATGTTGATTCTAGTTTTAGTTCTTTAAGGAACCTCCATACTGTTCTCCATAGCGGCACAGCAGACATTTTGAGGTGGGGAATAACTTGACCAGAGCTGTAATCTGGGAAGAGAAATCTGGCAGCATGCTCAGGGGTAAACGGGGCAGGGAGTGAGTCTGGAGGGCTAGGAAATAGCAGCTACGGGGCTGTGGCGGGGAGGTCCCAGTGAGAAGCCATGAGTGACCAGTTAGATTTTTTTCCTCTTTGTGTTTATTTAAGCCAACCTTGCCTGGACCTGTGGACTGGGTACGTCCTGCTAAGCTGAGGTGGACACTGGGCTTGTAGCCCTCTCCCAGTTCTGCAAAGGCACAGCCTGTTTAAGCAGAAAGGCAGTCAGTGCCAGGGGCTCTGGGAACATCGGCCAACTGCCAAGGCCAGTGGCTGCCGGGCTGCAGAGTGTGCCTTCTGGACCAAGGAGCCCATTCCAACAGGCTGCGTCATGATCCCAGATTCCAGGCACCGGCCTGGGCTTCGTCCTCGCTCCCTTCCCCTTGTCTGTTTGTCATCTATGGGGAAACAAAGTGAGTTTATGATCCTGATGCCATGTCGGCCATGGGGAGTGAGGGTGCATCTCCAGGAACCCCTCGCTCAGACGGGATCTGTAACCAGGCAACCCTTGGCCAGAGCAAACCCAAGATTCAACCACAAACCAGCCCGTCTCCCACTGAGAGAAGAAACCCACACCCTGCCTCTTTCAGCCAATAGGCCCCTTAGGGCTTTGGAAAAATTGGAGGGACAGGAGAAGAATCCTGGGGGCAAAGAAGAACTTAACCTCCTACCCAGGGTCAGTTATTTTTTGGCGCCATCACCCACAGGACACTTCCCAAAGGCACCCTGGTGACGTCCACACCTGACAACCTGAACTTCAATGTCCTGCCTGCCCCTCTTTTCCCCCCTTTCTTTTTTTATTTTATTTTTTTCTTTTTGGCTGCACTGGGTCTTCGTTGCTGCACGTGGGCTTTCTCTAGTTGCCCACGGCGAGCGGGAACTACTCTTTGTTATGGTGCGCAGGCTTCTCATTATGGTGGCTTCTCTCCTTGCGGAGCACCGGCTCTAGGCACACGGTCTTCCGTAGTTGCAGCACGTGGGCTCAGTAGTTGCAGCACGCAGGCCCTAGAGCATGTGGGCTTCAGTAGTTGTGGCTCGTGGGCTCAGTAGTTGTGGCTCACGGGCTCTAGAGCGCAGGCTCAGTAGTTGTGGCGCGTGGGCCTAGTTGCTCCGCGGCATGTGGGATCTTCCCAGACCAGGGATCAAACCCATGTTCCCTGCATTGGCAGGCAGATTCTTAACCACTGCGCCACCAGGGAAGTCTTCTTTGTCCCCTTTCAAGATAACTTATTTCACCACATTTCCCGCTCCTTCTCTGTTTAACACGAATACTAATAAAATCCAGCTGAGGCTTGCTTGCTTCTTCTGCCAAGTGGGGACCGTGCTGGAACCTGCCTGGCGTTGAGACATAGAATCCTTGTGCAGCCAGCTCAGTAATCAGATGAGGAGGCCGAGGCTTGGAGCAGTGAAGTGACCTGCCTGTGGGACTGGTGCCCATAAGCAGGAGAGCTGGGGCTTGAACCCAGAGCTCGTGACTCTTGCCATCATGTCCCTGCTATTTTCTTTCGCCTTGATGGTAGGCGCTAATGTTGAACTGCTGACCCCTTTCTGTGGAGGAGTCAAAACACTAATTGTTTAACAAAGCTAAGGAATTTTTTTGGAGTAATCACTCCTGCTCTAGAACCTTCCATAGCTCCCAACTGCCTTGATATGAAGTGTGAAGTCCTCAGCCTGGCCTTTTGGAACCTCCAGAGAAGGTGCACCTAGCCCACAAACATGCCTGGGTTCCAGCCACACCAGCCATGCCCTGTCTGCCTGTCACAGACGGGTACAGATGTCCCTCCCTCCATGACGCCTTCAGAACTGTTCCTGACAAAGGGACTCCCTTCCGTGAATCCTTTGTGAATACCATTCTCATGTCACCAGGAGTGAAGGATTCGCTAAGCACGCGTCACAGCCTTCTGCATGATTCCTCTGAGGCAGATGGGACACAGACAGAGAGCTGGGCGGAGAGTGAAGATGATGAGTCAAAGTTGAGTCATCTTTGCCCCAAACGTCTCAGGACTGTGCCCCACAGAGCCACTCCCCCCGCCCTGCCTGGCCTTCTGGCTCTCATCCTACCCGTCTGGACTTTGGCTCGTGACCTGACTCTCCCACCTGGCCTCTCCCTTGCCTGGGCACCTTGTACTGGATGCCAGCCACTGTGCTTTCTTTGTACGATGTCATTTCATCTTCACAACAACCCTGGAGAGGTAGATAATCCTGGTTCCATTTTACAGGTGAGGAAGCTGAGGCCAAGACAGGCCATTTGATTTGTGCAAAGTGACTTGACCAAAACCTCATAGCTAGAAAGACAGACAAGTGTTTGTTCGTTCATTCACTCATTCAACTAATATTTACTGAGTGCCTAATGTGTGCTGAACAAAATGGATTTGATCCCCCTCTCTCCTGAAACTGATGTTCCAGAGCCTGGGCCTGGACCCTCAATAGAGCACAGGGATCTGTCTTGAGGCCGGAAGATGCAGGGACCACGTGCCTCCTTGGATCTGACTGACTGGCGTCTTCCAGTGATATATGGAGATTCATGTTTTCTTTCTGTGTTTCGGGCACTCAATCCATCACACTCTCTGGCATTTGGGGCTGCCAGCGGCCTGGGCTGAAATCTGATGGAGTCATCCTTCCTCCCATTTAATCTTTAAAATGAGAGTCGAAAGGCTGTTGGTCACTTTCATGAGAGGCAAGAGATGATGGCAGCCTGATGGGGCTGTAATTTCCCAAGCCCCGTCTTCTCTCCCATCCTACCAATTGATGGGACAAGGCTGCTTACCTTCAGGGACTGTATACTCTGTCATCCCAGCCATGTGTTCTCTGTTGCCTCCTATTTGATTCTCCCTCAGCTTCTCAAGTCGGAGCCTGTGGGGTTAGGAGCAGAGTCAAGACATATCTCCGGGTCCGCCGAGGAAGCCAGCCTGGTTCCAACAGCCAGGCCAAGAGTTTCCACTTGTGCGGGCAGCACTGTGGCGGGAGGTGGAGGGGTCGGAGATGAGCAAGCTGGGCTCCCGTTGCCAGGTTTTCTGAGGATTAATGCCTGGAGACGGGGAGGGGGAGTTAGGAGGAATCACTGTGTCTAGAACTTGCCCTCAAGCTTTTTAGGAGGTTGGGAGAGAAATTAAGAAATACTATTTTGGAGATTCAACCCTTGTCAGTTGAATCATTTGCAAATATCTTCTCCCATTCTGTAGGTTGTCTTTTCGGTTTTTTTATACTATACTGCAATTAAAAAAAAAAAAGAAACAATGTCAGCAGTTGGTTCATTATGAGTCACACTCTGTGCTAGATCCTTTTCAGATATTTACTATCTCATTTAACCCCCATAACAATTGGGTGAAAGAGACATTCTTGACTCAGTTTTACAGACAGGGAAACTGAGACTCACAGAGGCCAAGCACCTTGCCAAGGTGGTACGGTAACTGAGCTGGGATTTAGACCCAGAGCCTCAGCCCGTGACTTTCCACTGTGCCGCTGAGGAGGTCCAGAAGCTTTGGGCTTAAGGGATTCACACAAATGAAGTCATAAGAGACTGTTGTACAAACCAGAACGCAGAGTTATTGGTTTACCGCTTTGATATAACTTCTGCAGGCTCCGGAATACTCCTGGCCATCATGGCTGAATTAGTCAGCCTCTGGTTTTCAGTAGGCACAAAAGCAGAGGAAGCAAAGTTACACATTCTTGGGGGATGTTTCACTGAGGCTGTGGAAAAGCCTGATTAATTCTCCCACCATGTGTGTGAGGCTCTCTAGTGGGTGGGTGGAGGCTTCCACCAGCTGCTAGCAGAACACTGATAAATCTTCCCTCTTTGCCTTCCTTTTTTTTTTTTCCTAAATCCCTTCTAGACCACCGTCCCGGATATCTATGGCTGTAACAAAACAACCCAAACTTAGTGACAAAATCCCCATTATTTTGTTGCAAGTACAAATTCTGTGGGTCAAAAATTAAGACAGGGCACAGAGGGGATGGGTTGTCTCCACGATGTCAGGGGCCTCAGGTGGGGAGTCCCCAAAGCTAGGGATGACTCAAATGGCTGGGAGCTGGAATCATCTGGAAGCTTCTTTACTCACACGTCTGGTTCCTGGGCTGGGGTGCCTGTTTGGGTCTCTTTTTCTGTGTGGTCTGCATGTGGTCTTGTTAGCACAAGTTCATGTGCCTGACACACAGTGAGGCCAAACAAACCGAAACGTTGGAGTTTGGAGCAGAGAAAGGTTTATTGCAGGGCCAAGCAAGGAGATGGGTAGCTCATGTCCTAAAAAGCCCCGAGCTCTCTGAAGGGTTTCGGCAAAGCATTTTTAAAAGCCAGGTGAGGGAGGATTTGTGATCAGCTAGTGCACAATTCTCTGACTGGTTGATGGTGAGAGAACAGTGTCACAGGGGTTCACATTGCCAGTCCTTAGGGTCCAGGAGGCCTGGGGCTATGTGCTCATGGTCATCAAGTTGTTAACATCTTCCTTTTGGTGGGGGGCGGGTGGGGGTATGATTTCCCATCTGTAAAACAAGTCAGGAAATGTGCATCCAATACTGTTTTCTAGGCACTTCAGAGAGAGGAGCTAAAGCAGAGGATATGGGGGAAGGCCTGTCCCGGGAGGGCCCCATAGGGTCCTTCTCAGTCACAGTCTCACCCCTGCAGCTTCAGGCGTCAGGATAGCCAGACTCCTAATTAACGGTGGCTCAGGGCTCCAAAAGCAGAAGGCCCAGGGGCTTCCCTGGTGGCGCAGTGGTTGAGAGTCTGCCTGCCAATGCAGGGGACACGGGTTCGAGCCCTGGTCTGGGAAGATCCCACATGCCACGGAGCAACTAGGCCCGTGAGCCACAACTACTGAGCCTGCGTGTCTGGAGCCTGTGCTCCGCAACAAGAGAGGCCGCGATAGTGAGAGGCCCGCGCACCGCGATGAAGAGTGGCCCCCGCTCGCCACAACTAGAGAAAGCCCTGGCACAGAAACGAAGACCCAACACAGCCATAAATAAATAAATAAATAAATAAAAATTGTATAACTTAAAAAATAAAAAAATTTAAAAAAATTAAAAAAAAAAAAGCAGGAGGCCCAGCCAACAAGGCAGAAGCCACATAGCTGTTCACGGCTCAGCCTCGGAGGTCACATGCCATCACTTCTGCTATACTCTATTGGTGGAAGCAGTTGCAAGTCCATCCGGATTCAAGCAGAGAGCATATAGACTCATGTGTTGAAAGGAAGAATGTTGAAGAATTTGCAGCCGTGTTTCAAAACCACCGTAATCACCTGCATTGTTTGTACATTCTTTCTTTAGAAAAAAAACACAGCTGAATGAATCCATAGGTGGCTTTCTTTTTCATGATCCAGCCTCACTTTCCCAAGAGAATAGCTAAGAAAAAGAAGCAATTAGTAAGCACTTACTTTGGCTGCACGAACAACTTCACATGAGGAATGTGCTATCGTGTTCCCATTTTACAGACGGGAAACCAAGGCTTCCAGCAGGCCAGGAGGTCGCCCCATCACCAGCGAGGCAGCGTCAGAGGAAAGAGCCACATCTAGAGCTCCTTGTTTTCAGAGCTCATGTCCTTAATGCCCTACTCCCCACGACACTGCCGGTGAGCTCACTTGGCCCAGTTTTATTGGCAGGACCTGGCTGTTTCCCACAAGTCTTCTGTTATCACTGATGCTCTCCCCATTTATCACAAGTGAGTTCTTCCTGCTCTCACTCCCAGAAAGAAATCTTATCTCCATGTTCCAGGGACACCTGGTTCTCCACTAGTTCTGGCTACAATTGATATATGTTTGGCATCTTACTGAATGGTTTCACTATAAAAATGCATTATGAAACCATAATTATTAAAACTGGGAACAACCCAAATTTATTTTCAGCTGGGAAATGGATAAACAAACTGTGATGCATGCATACAATGAAGTATTACCCAACTATAAGAAGAGATGAACTACTGATAGTTACAACAACATGGATAACCTCAGATGCCTTATGCTGAGTGGGAGAAGCCAGACTCAAAAGGCTGCAAACTGTCAGATTCCATTTATGTAACAGCCTGGAAAAGGCCAAACTGCTGAGACAGAAGACCGAGAGGTGGGGAAGGCATTCACTACAAAAGGACATAGTAGAGAGCATGGAATATTATTCAACCTGAAAAAGGAAAGAAGTTCTGACATTTGCTACAACACGGATGAACCTTGAGGACATATGTTAAGTGAAATAAGCCAGTCACAAAAGGACAAATACTGTGTGATCTCATTTATATGAAGTATCTAAAGTCTTCAAATTTGTAGAAACAGAAAGTAGAAGGGTGGTAGCCAGCGGTTGAAGGGAGAGGGAATGAGGAGCTGCATTTAATGGATACAGAGTTACAGTTTTGCAAGTTGTAAAAGTCCTGGTGATCTATTGCACAACCATGTAAATATACTTAACACTACTGGCTAGTACTATAGTACTACTATACTTAACACTTAAAAAAATAGTTAAGATGGCAAATTTTATGTTACGTGAGTTTTTTAAAATTATAATTTAAAGTTAAAAAAATTAATTTTAAAAAAGCATGATAGTTTGTTTTGAGGTAGTGGAACTATTCTATATGTTGACTGTGATGGTGATTCCCCAACTGTATGTGTTTGTCAAACTCATTAAACTGGACACTAACAAGGGAAAATTTTACTATAGGTAAATTAATACTCAACAAATCTGACCTTAAAACAAAAAGAACATGATTCTGGCACAGAAATAGTCCACTCAATCATTCAATGTGTATTTCTTGAGTAATTACTTTTTGATAGGCACCATTCCAGCTAGCCACTGGTGGTACCAAGATGACTGTCATGGAGTTTACATTTTTATGAGAATGTAATAAAATGTAATGATCAGACAGACTAATGGAATAAAAGACATTGTCTAGAAATAGACACAGATACATGTATATGCATATAAATTTAATAAAGGATAAAGATGGCATTCCAAATAATAGAGGAAAATTGACTATTCAATAATTTCTAACTTTATACTATTGATATATTCCCAAATAAATTCCATATAATGACTAAAATTTTAAAAAGTTAATGTTAAAAATATAGAAACCATGAAGAATAAAGAAAATATAAATATTTATGTAATCTTGGCCTGGGGAAGAGCTTTCTAAGCATGAAACCAAAGGCAAATCCATAAAAAAAAAAGATTAATAGGTTTGACCACGTATAAATTGAAAAGCCTGACCTCAAAACCAGTGGAAACTGGAAGGTGAGAGGAGGAGAGAAAGGACTGTCTTTTGGCTTCCACCTGAGGTCTGTACCCCACCAGCAGCAGCCATGCCATTTGTACCCTCTGGAGTAGCACCATCCGGAAGTCTAAATATCAGACATGTGGTCCTCCATCAGAGATCACTTGTGGGCCCTCCTCTTAGGTGTCTGAGCACCAGTTGTCAGTGCTCCCTCGAGAGCTCCAAGCACTGACATTGCGGTGTCTCCTGTAAGAGTCTAAGCATGAGCTTTAGGGGGGGCTCCTCCTCCACACTCCTGAGTTCTAGTAATATCAACTCTTTCCTTTGGTTCCCCAAGTCCTGGGGATGATAACTGCTTCCTGCAGTTATTAATCTCTGAGTTATCTCAGCATCTTTTTGCTTTTCATCTTCTTAACACCTATGTAATTAATTCCCTATATTAAATCCCCTCTGCTTGCAATACCTATGTTTTCTCTTTTCATGGCCTAACTTTGACGGATACAGTCTTTATCCTAGAAATTCCACTTCTAAGAATTTACTTTAAGAAAATAATCATAGATGTGTTCAAAAATTTGAGACATTAGTAATAGCAAGAAGAAATAAAGGTAAAGCAAATGAGCTAATTAAAAAGCCCACCAATATGATCGATTTCTATCCCCAGAAAGACAAGTTAAAGTTCTAACTCTTTGAACTGCAAAATATGAACTTGTTTGGTGGACTTCCCTGGTGGTCCAGTGGTAAAGAATCCTCCTTCCAGTGCAGAGGACACGGGTTTGATCCCTGGTTGGAGAACTAAGATCCCACATGCCTGCGGTGCAACTAAGCCCGCATGCCACAACTACTGAGCTCGCGAGCCTCAACGAGAGAGTCTGTGTGCCGCAAACTACAGAGGCAACGCACCCTGGAGCCCATGAGTCACAACTAGAGAGAAGTCCACACGCCGCAACGAAAGATCCTGCACGCCTCAACAAAGGTCCCGCGTGCCTCAACTAAGACCTGATGCAGCCAAAAAAAATAAAAAATAAAAAAATAAAGAAAATGAACTTGTTTGGAATTAAAGTCACTGCAGATGTAATTAGCTAAGTTAAGATGATGTAGAAGCAGTATAGATCCTTAATCCTGTATGACTGGTGTCCTTACAAGAAGAGAAGAAGAAACACAGAGACACACAAGGAAGAAAGTCATGTGATGACAGAGGCAGAGAGTGGAGTTATCCTGCCACAAGCCAAGGAATCCCAAGGATTGCCTGCAACCACCAGAATCTAGGAAAGAGGCATGCATGGAAGAGATTCTCCCTTTGAATACCCAAGAAGGAATCAACCCTCGATTTCAGACTTCCGGCCTCCAAAATTGTGAGAAAATACATGTCTTTTAAGCCACCTTGTTTTTGGCACTTTGTAATGGCAGCCCTAGGAAACTAATATAATGAGACTGGTTAAATAAATTATGGTATAGGCACATAATGGAAAACATAGCAATGATTAAAATGTAAAATAATATTGTGGAAGAATTTGTAACAATATGAAAAGATGTCCCCAGTGTGTTAAGCTAGAAAATAAAATGTTACATAATTTGAGCCTGTTTGTAAATTAACAATAACAAAAGAACATATGCATGGCAAACAACAACCTGTAAGGTAATATGTTAAAATAATACTGGTTATATTCAGGAGGTGGTATTGTGAGTGGTTTTTATTTTCTTTATTTTGATTATCTTGCTTCCTAAATATTCTACAATGAGCATGTCTCACTTATGAACAAGAAAATTAAGGCTTTTTAAAAAAGTATTTTCAGTTATAGCATTTCCTCTGCTCCTTTCAAGGACCCTACTGGAGAGTCAAAGCAGGTACCCTCATGCTTAATGTTCTTTGGGGAAACTGAGGCTCACAGTAGTTGGGGGCAGGGAAAGGCACTTCCCTCCAACCCACCATCAGAAGTTGCAGGAGCACTTATTCAGGTGCGGATGGGGGAATATTTCTTTCTCTCCTTGAAACCAAGCTCCATCCAGGACATCTAGAGAACAAATGCGGTAAATGTGAGCATGGATGATAAATTATCAAAGATGTCATGTGGAGAAACCAAATAAATCTCTCTGCTATTTTTAGCCCCCTCTGTTTCCATTGACTGACTCCACAGCACTAATTCCTAGCTTGGCTGGGAGTCTCTTTTGTTATTTATTTAGAAATTTATGTTTAATTTATTTTTAATTTTTATTGTGAAATTTCCAAACATTCAAAAGTAGAGAGAACAGTGAGCTGCCATGTGCCCAGCACCCAGCTTCAACAGCCATCAGAACTTTGCCACCATAGCTTTGTCCCACCTCATCTTTCCCTGGAGTATTTTAAAGCCGATTGCAAACTTCATTGCATTTCACTCATGAATACTTGCATTTGCATCTCAGCAAAGAGGGGTGTGTGGATATTTTCTTATGTAACCTTGGTGTTTCATCTAATAACATGAACTATAATTCATCAACATAGCCTGATATTCAGTTTGTATTTACATTTCTCTGAGGCCTTATTTGGGCTCACTATATTCTCAGACACAAAGGAGGTAGCAACTGTAGAGATACTTTAAAACATTCAGCATTAAACCCATAGTCATATGATACAAGAGGGTGCTATTTCCCAAATCTCAGAGATTCTTGTCCTGTTCCATTGCTCCCTCCTGGGCAAGGAGAAAGGTGATGAGCTCTGGTTGGAGACAGGACAGGTAGGAGATGGGAGGCAACATAATCCAGTAGAGAGAGGTCTTCAAAAGAAGACTGATCCGGTTCTGCTGTGTGACCTTGAGCATGTTACTTAACTGCTCTGTGCTTCAGTTTCTTCTTCTGCCAAGTGCAGAAAATAATCCAAGCCAGTGATTTGTCTGTTTGTCCTTAGATCCACTGTCTGCTCTTCCTCATCTGTGTCCAGAGGACAGCAGCTTGAGGACCAAAGCTGTGCCCTGAGGATGGCCCAGGGGAAGGATGGGAAGAATCCAGTTCTTGTTGATGTTGTTGGGAGCATCAGAACCACTGATTAACTCACCCAGAACCACCCACCTCTGGACTTCCTGCTGTGAGATACAAATATGCTCACAGCTTCACTAAAGGAATGGGAGTTTGGGTGATTCCTTGCAGCCAAATCCATTCTAATTAAGATGGATTTAAGTGTAAGAGATTTTCAAATGCAATTCAGAGGGTCCTCAGAGCCTAAACAGTTTAAGGAAGTTTTCCTCCTCGCCTTTCCCCAAGACTTTCCCCAGGTCTGTGGTCGTGTTTAAATCAGAGTCTTCGTTAAGACGGAAGAAAGGGCACACTGGCTTACAGACACATTAAGGATACATTCTGAGAGCTATTAACACCAAGTATTTAAGCAGGTAAGTTCCTGGGGGTGAAGATAGCCCAAAGCAGGAAAGGGAGATGGAGGAGCAGAGATTTCTCACACAGAGGTGACCAGGAACTGTCACTGGGAGAGTGCTCTGGGGGTTTCCTCTTCGTCAAGCCCGGGTTTCAGACACTGCCTGTCTTTGAAGAATGAAGCTGTGGCAATTTCACGGGTAGATCAAGGAAAAGACATGCTCCTGTTTCTCAAAGTATCGAGGTCAACTGGGACACAGTTTCCAAGGCTGAAATACTCCAGGCTTGTCTTACTTGCCCCAGCTCTGCCACATCAGAGCGTCACAGTGGAGGAAGACTCCTGGGACCAGCAGCCACTGCTTGGCTGTTGTGGGCATCTGAGGCCCAGAGAAACCGTGTGCCTGAGGATTTTCCTCAACAGGGGATGTGCAGGGTGCTGCCCCCCGACTCACCCACCACCAACCTCACCCTATGACCTGCTCCAGCACTGTTCTCTGACCACTTTACAGAAGGGAAGACTGAGGCTCAGAGAGCTTCTGCCTTGTCAAGGACACATGGCTTCTAGTGGCAGAGCTGGTGTGCAATCCAGATGTGTTGGCATCTGTAGGAGGTATTGTTTCCACTGTAGGGGGTTACCTGGCTTTATCGGGGCCTGGAGCAATTCTTTTAATTGGAGAGAAAGAAAGAAAGAAAGAAAAGAAAGAAAAAGAAAGAAAGAAAGAAAGACAGGAAGGGAGGGAGGGAGGGAGGGAGGAATGAAGGAAGGGAGGAAGGGAGGAAGAGAGGAAGAGAGGAAGAGAGAAAGAGAGAGAGAGAGAGAGAGAGAAAGAAAGAAAGAAAGAAAGAAAGAAAGAAAAGAAAGAAAAGAAAGAGAAAGAAAGAAAGGAAAGAAAGAAAGAAAGAAAAAAAAGAAAGAAAGAAATGAGAAAAACTGAACTTCCACAAGAACTGAGTGTACCTGTATTTATACATGCTTTCAGAGAGACTTCATTTGAGCATGAATATTATGTAGTGAACGACATAGTAATAACTGATGCAAAGTAATAGCTAGAGTCTGATTCTGTGGTCCACCACTAATTCCTTAACCAGAGTCCATTAACCCTGTCTTTTGTTCATTCATCCCATGACTATTTATTGAGCACCAGCTGTGTACCTGACACCATGCTAGACACTGAGAAGTACAAAGATGAAAGTTACAAAAGATTACAGGCTTCAGAGATTGGGAGGCAGATCTGTAACTGGATGATAATTGCTAGCGTGGGGTAAGCACTCTGAGTGGTGATCATACGTCCCAGTTTGCTTGGGACGGTCGCATTTTATGCCTGTTGTCCTGGACTGAATCATTAATAGTGGCCCTCCTTTACTCTCAAAAGGGTTCTGGTTTGATTGCTAATTATGTGATCCCCTTAATGAGAGAAATATGAACAAAGTCCAGTGGTTTAAAAAAATGTCATGATTCTTCTACATTATACTGGTACTGTGTTGTCACTTTTACTCCATCCTGGTCCAGGCTGGCCTAGGCACGTGTCAGTGAGGGAATTGTCTCATGGACACAATCTTTTCTTTTTTCAGTTTTTGTTTTGATACTAAATTTATGCCTTGAACATAAAGAGTCAAATGCTGTATCTCTTGAATCTAGGATGATATTGATTACAAGGTGAATTCTAATTTTATATACCAGTGAGAAAGAAAATAATGCTACCAGTTGTAACTGTACGATGCCATTGATGGTTAAACAGAATCTTAGTTTCAGAGATGTTAACTTGTGAAAAAGATGTCTTAGAATCTATGAAATAAAAGTAGTTCTAAAAAGCTTACTATGGAAATGGCAGCCCCCTGATGCCTCTCACCACCATTTTCAAACGCCCTGAATCAAGCGCTTTCAAGTCTTTCAGCTGACTTTCCCCCCATTGGTATCTGTGATGGTTAATTTTGTGTTACCTTGACTAGGCTACAAGGTGCCCAGATATTTGGGCCAGCATTATTCTGGGTGTGTCTGTGAGGGTATAACTGGATGAGATTAGCATTTAAATTGGTAGGCTAGGGAATCCCCAGGTGGCGCAGTGGTTGAGAATCCGCCTGCCAATGCAGGGGACACAGGTTCAATCCCTGGTCTGGGAAGATCCCACATGCCGCGGAGCAACTAAGCCCATGTGCCACAACTACTGAGTCTGCGCTCTAGAGCCCGCGCACCACAACTACTGAAGCCCACATGCCTAGAGCCCATGTTCCACAACAAGAGAAGCCACCGCAGTGAGAAGCCCGCACACCGCAATGAAGAGTAACCCCTGCTCACCTCAGCTAGAGAAAGCCCTTGCACAACAACGAACACCCAACGCAGCCAAAAATAAATAAATATAATTATATATTAAAAAAAATTGGTAGGCGAAGTAAAGCAGATTGCCCTCCCTGGTGTGTTGGGTCGGCCTCATCCAATCAGCTGAAGGCCTGAATACAACAAAAATGCTGAGTTAGAAGGCACTCCTGCCCAACTGCCTTTGAGCTGGGACACTGGATTTTTTCCTGCCTTCAGACTTGACTGGGTCTTGAGCCTGCCGGCCTTTGGATGGAAACTAAACCATCAGCTTTCCTTGGTCTCCAGCTTGCCAACTTACCCTGCAGATCTTGGGACTTGCTCATCCTTAATTGTGTGAGCTAATTCTTTATCATAAATAAATAAATAAATAAATAAATAAATAAATAAATAAATAAAATACAAATTACCGCAATGCGTCATCTCATACAGTTTCTACATTTCAGGAATCTAGGAGTGTCTTAGATGGGTGCTTCTGGATCAGTCTCTCATGAGGTTGCAGTAAAGCTGTCGGGCAGAGCTACAGTTATCTGAAGGCTTGACATGGGGTCAGGGATGCATTGCCAAGAGGCTTGCTCACACGGCTGTTGAAGGAGACCTGAGTTCCTTGCTGGCTCTTGGCAGAAGTCCTCTGATTTACCCATCACATGAGCCTCTCCTCAGTGCTGCATGAGTGCCCTCACAGCAGAGCAGCTGGCTTCCCCCAGGGGGTGGAATAGCAGGAAGCAGGGATCACAGGGGTCATCTTGGGCATTGGCTACCACAGGAGGCAAACAATTTGAGACTTTGCATTTCTGATAGTCTAACTGGAATAAAATTAACTGATAGTCTACTGGCTACATATTTCTACATTGGAGGTCATTTTTCTTCAGAATCTTGAAGCTCTTCCTCCATTATTCCTGGCTTCTGTTGTTGCTGTTGAGAAATCCAACAACATTTGGATTTGTCATCCTTTTCTCTCTTTTCACATCTCCTCTTTTTGCCCCCTGCATCCTGAAATTTCCCCAGCATGTTGGGGATAGAGATATCAGCCCAGAGCCCATCTCTATGAATATTTGTTGAATGATGCATGGATGGATGGATGGACAGATGGATGGATGCATGGGTGCACAAGTAATGATCAGTGCCAGGCAGCACGTTGAGGCATGCTAAGTGACTGCTATGGCCAATCATGAGCTCTGTAGCTGCCAAGCAAGAGGAGGAAGGAACTGCAGCTAAGCTGCAGAATCCAGCTCCTGGCTCCAAGGCTGGGCTCAGCTTCTTCTAGCTATTAACTCACTAGTGAACAGGGGTTCTCTGTCTGGGTTCTCTGGACCCCCAAGTGGTCTGAAGATAGAATTCAGGGGTGTCCATGGACTTGGTGGGAAAAATTATATCATAGGCAACAAACCACGGTAATGTTAGTGGTACTTTGAAACCAAGAAAAATCACAGATATTTTTGTATCATATTATAGTTGTCACAGATATCTCAAAATATCATTTATGCTCCTCACTACTTTGATATTATGACTGTTATTAGATAGTGTTAGATATAGATTACTCTTGTCCAGTCTTACCATTAATGCACTGAAAAAACATATATAGTACTAGATCACAAAATTGGTTTTTACAATATTTTGATAAGTTTATTCCAATATCATTGTTTTAGGGTTTTTTGGTAATTCTGTGTATTTTATTGTATGCACTTACAAATATTACTCAGAGAAGGGGTCAACCGGGTCCATCACATTTTACTCAGGGGTCCATGGACAGAGATGGTTAAGAATGCCTACAAGGGCAGCCCCAGAGTGTCCGGAAGCCCAGGAAGAGAGCTGAGCTCTGGTTAGACAGCCCTGGCTGGCTCGGCCGCTCTCACCCACTGCTCCTATGAGCCCAGCGCACAGAAGTCGAGTCTCTCGGGACGTGGAAGGAGAGGAGAGCCCATCACCGAGAGCCCCGAGCTGAGCCAGGCTCCCTCCTCAGCACCCGCACCCGGGCCAGTGGCAGCTCCAACAGCAAGAGTCCTTTAGGTGGACACTTCGAGGGATCTGACATTCAAAAGGGAATGCTTCCTCCTAGGCCCAAGAGGCTGTGGCTAGGTATTTTTGTGTCTCTTGGAGCCATGGGCCAAAGCTCGCCCCAGGTCTGCCGGAAAGGACACAAAGACAGAAAAACATTTGGCTCGGGTAGTCAGAGCTGGAATTAGCGCCTAGAATAAGAGCTTGTGCAGTGCACCACCCAGATGCCCCTGCAGGACCCAGACATTCCCTCATTCTCCCGGCTGCCGGGACTTCCGACTGCTGGGGGCTCACAGCTGAGTCCCTCGCCAGGCACTGCCTTCAGCTGGAGGGAACTGACTCCCCTAAGGCCACTCCTCATCTCTGGGCAACCTGCATCCAGTGACTGTCCCTGTAGGGGTAGGAAGGCCCAGCCCCTTGCCTCAATATGGAACATTCGGAGGGCCTCCCCAGCTCTGGAGCTCCTGTGGGACCGGTTGGGGTCCTGTTGCGTCTTGATCAGAGTTCAACTTCTCTTTCTGCCTAATCTTGGGGCTGGATAATGGAGATAGAATGACTGAGGGGTCCCCAAGCCATGTATGTCACCAAATTAAAGATGATGTCAGTAACGCACAAGCATGCGGCCTGTCTGTGACCCAGGAAGAGCATCACAAACAATGGACACTTGACCATAATCTGGTGACGCCTACAGACCCCTTCTCAGAATAGCGTTTGTAAATGCACACAGTGAAGTGCAGAGAATTATGACTTTGGCTTTGGGTAAACAGCCAGTGGATACGTGGTAGACCCCCATGTCACTAGGGCATGGAGCCGGGAAGGTGGGGGTGATGTGTCAGATCCAACACACGAGGGAGACTGGTGGCGACTGTTAACTGCCCCCAGCATCTTCTTTTCTCTTCTTTCTAGTAGAATCACCACTCTCCCCTAAGTTTAAGTGAGGAACACGGCCACCCAGTTGTGGCCTGCATTCGTTCGCTTGGGCTGCCATCCCAAAGCACCACAGACTGGGAGGCTTAAATAACAGAAACTTATTTTCTCACAATTCTGGAAGCTGGAAGTGCCAGATCAAGGTCTTTGCAGAGTTGATTGCCTCTGAGGGCTCTCTGCTTGGCTTGCAGACGGCCGTCTTCTCCCTGTTTCTTCACAGGGTCTTCCCTCTGTGTGTGTCTGTGTCCTAATCTCCTCTTATATACGGACACCAGTCATTCTGGGTTAGGGCCCACGCCAGTGGCCTCATTTTAACTTAATCACCTCTTTAAAGGCCCTATCTCCAAATACAGTCACATTGTGAGGTACTGGGGGTTGGGACGTCAACATATGAATTTAAGGGGACATAATTCAGCCCATAACAAGCCTACATTCCCCAGCCCTCTTGCAAGCCACGTAACTAAATTCAGTCCTATGAGCTATGCACAGAAGTGCTGTGCACAGCTTCCTACAGCTTCCGGGTCAATTCCCTAAAGGCAAGCCACGCAGCTGCCTGTCTTTGGTTTTTCCCCTCCCAGTGGCTCTGGAGCAGCTGCCTTGGACACAGATGGAAGTTACACGTTAGGATGGCAGAGCTCACCGCTAACCTGGGCCCACGGACAACTCCATGAAGCACAGCTGTCTGCCCATCCTGGATTGTCACTGTAATAACCACAAAAATCTGCGTGGCCCACAGCAATCAGCATTTATTCCATTCATGTGTCTGCAGGCTGGCTGAGAGTCACATAAGGCCTCTCACGAGCTCGTTTCACTGGCGCATTGTGGCTTCCACCCACATGCCATTGGCCATGGCAAGTCAACTCACTGAGTATTATTAAGTCATGGTGCAAGGAAGTAAAATACCTGGCACCTCTAGTGGGGAAAGTGTAAAGACACAAGGCAAAGAGGACAAATACAGAAAGGGGTGATAAGGTAGGCCAATAATTTACTATGTTTGCCTACATTTAGACAATTATATGAGAAAGAATGAAACCTCTATCACATGTCTTTTTGGATGCCACTGTCTTTTTGGATGCCGTGTTACAGTAGTTCGGCCTGTAGCCTAGTACAAGACCAAGCGTATACCTGCCAGAGCAGCCAGCATTGGGGAGCACTGAAGGGTGAGCCTGCAGACCAGAGCCAGAGAAGCTGGACCTCATCACCATGCCCATCACTGTGTCCAAGAGGCTAGTGGGGCCAGAAACAGGGGGCCAGCCTGAGAGGGCCAGGAGACAAGGAAGAGAGGAACACAAGTCAATCCATAACACAGAACATGAAGCCAGTGCAGAAGAAAGATCCAGAGTTTATTGAGAACAAGGGAGACGCCGGCCTCAGAGTAGGTAAGAGAACAGTAGGGCAGTGAAGAATTCTGCCTAAACGTCTCTCCAGGGCTGAAGGGTGATCAGGCATACAGAGCGGTAACTGGGAGTCTTGGAAGGCATTTGAGCAGGGGAGAAGCCCGTTTACATCTGTGCTTTGGAAAGATCTCACGAGGGGAAGGGAGCAGCTGTGTGACCACCATGAACCATCACCCCAGGGCAGCAGACTACCGGTACATCTTGCCTGGAGCACAGATTGAGACAGGTGGGGCTGCTCGGGACAAAGATCCACATAGATCCATCGTGGCGGGGACTTGTGTCCACAGAAATCCCCTAGGACTGCTCTTCATCAGAACAGGCACAAATTCAAGGGATTAAAAGAGCTGGTGGCCTGTTGAGTTGAATCGACATTAACGCCCGTGAAATACAGTCTCTGAAGTCTCGCAGTCCATCTCTCCTCTCGAAAGCTCTTGCAAACCCATAAAATTAATGGCAAATCATTTAAAATCAGTTCAGTTAACTCTCGGAGCTTTATTTCAGCCTTGCCCTCCGGAAGCCAAGCCGCATCTGCGATGACAACTATTGATGCATTGTCTTAGTTTTCCAGAAGCAGGGAACACTCTTCAGTCTGCTGTGTTCTTTTCAGGCCTTCTCCGTAGGGGTGGCTGAATTTGTGGCAGGTCAAGTGGCTTTCCCCAGGGAGTCTGCCCTCTGGTTCTGGCAGACTCTGTGTTGCCCGCTGAGAGAGGAGAAGTGTTTGGGCCAGCTACAGGAGGGGCCCGACCTGCTGGGCTTTACATTGCAGAACAAGCGATAGCCCTTCTGGGTTTAAATTCAGGACAGCACTGCCCATCACTTCTCTCTCTTTGGGTCCCTGTCTCTCTCTTATTATTCCTCTGTCCCTGCGATCCTGCCCCTCTCTTTCTTCGTGTGCCTTCACATTTGTCTTGGCCCTGCCTCTCTCTCTGCATTGAAATCTGAATCACTGTGCGTGCGTTTCTCTGTCTCTGTCTCTCCCTGTCCCCGCTCTCTTTATGTCTGTCTCTCTGTGTCCTTCTGTCTGTCTGCCTGTCCCTTTACCTTTGAGCCTCCGTCTCTCTGTGTCCATGTCTTCCTCTGAATCTCTGGGTCAGTGTGTGTCACGGTGCCGGATTTTGGTCGTCGTTGTGCCCGGTGGTGACATGTATTGGGAAACCCTAGAGCCCCCTCTTGGAGATTCACGACACCCAGATTAGCACATCAAAAGCACAGTATTGCCCTGCAGAAGAGAAGCCTTTCTGGTTCCTGTTTTACCCTGTGCTTTCCACCTGACTTGTTTGAAAACAGAACCATATCCCCACCCGCAAACACCTACGAACAACCCGCAGAATAATCATAGACTTTCTGCTCTGTGCCCTGGCCCTGCTCATTGATATTTCTGCCTTTCCAATTCTCTCTTTTCCTTTCTGCGTCTCTGTGTCTCTGTTTCTTTCTTTCTTGAGTACCTGCCCTTCCCCCCAGCCCACCCCCATCTCTCATCTCTCTGTCTCTCTCTCTTTTTCTCTCTCGGTCTCGTGTCCCCTACTCCTCAGGACAGCCTTAGCCTGAGGCCCAGGGTGGGATGGGGGTTCCTTGGCCTCTCCCAGAAGCCAGGGGGCTGGGAGGGAGACGTGGTGAGCTATGTGGGTCAGGGTGAGGCCGAGTGGAGGGGAGTCTCCAGCGGAGGACTAAGAGAGCCAGAGGATCACGATGTTGCGGCCACCGCGTGTGCTTCCAAGTCCCGAGTGGCAAGTGCAGTGGGAAGCACTTGGGGTCAGCTCGCCTGCCGCAGGACTGAGGAGGTGCCCGGCCCCGCTGGCTTCCCCAGACACCTCCAGAGATCAACCCAGGCCACAGGGGCCGAGGAGTAACATGAACAGCAGTAAAACGGGGGAAGAGTGAAAATGGGCTTTGGAAAGCACATTGCTATATCTTCTTGCTGTCCACAGATTTCCTTCCCCTCTCTCCTGTCACTTACCCTAAAACTCCTCTCCTTATTTTCTGCCTGAGGCCCTACTTCCTTTACCTTGGTCTTTTGCAAGCTGTTCACGTGTCTCTGCCCTCTGAGAGTGTCCTAGCAGGAAGGCCTGGCATCTACCTGATGCTTTAGACTTTAGATGTCACCAAGAACTTTACACACACTGTTGCAACAACACAGTGAGAGAGCAGCCCTGCTCCCATTTCACAGACGAGAAAACCGAGACCCAGAGAGAGTGAGTGACTTGCCCAACATCACTCAGTAAACAAGTGAAGCTCAAGTCAGCCAACCTGACGACCTTCCCCCGCCCCGGCGCACCTATGGCCTCCTCGGGGGAGGGGCCTTTCCCTCTAGGAGGAAAGCGTCACTTCTCTCACCCTCCTCCTGGCCCCAGTCCTCCTAGCTTGGTGACTCCGGACAAACACTCAGATGACTCCAGAGCCCCCTGCGCTGAGTCGGGGCCCGGGCCATGGGGATGGGAGTCTGCACCCTGGCCCTGGCAGGTCCTTTGCTGATCTATCATCTTTTTCTCCAGCCTCGGCTCGATTACGCCAGGAGGAGCCGGGGGGAAGGAGCTGGCCCCTGTACAGATCTTTCTGGATCCTGGAACACTGACCGTCAGCGACTTTGGTGGCAGATGAGTTTCCAATCCTGTCTTACATAAGGAAATACAAAGTTCATATTCCCAAACATCCCAGAAAACCGTTCCTTAGCTATGACCTGCCCTCATTAGGGACAAGGTGAGATGAGTGGGTGAAGCAGGGTGGGCCGGGAAGGAAGGGGTCTCGGGGTGGGGCTAAGGTGGCCTTCAGACGGGCAGCCTCAGAAGGCGGGTACGGATCCAGTAGCTGATGGCGGTGAGCGGCTGGGAAGAGCTGGCCCAGTGCGAGGCGCGGTGGACGTCTCATCTCCTTTAACCCTCAGAGCAGCCCTGCAGGCAGGGGCTGCCGTCCTTGATCTTTAGAACAGGGATCTAAGGCTGAGCCCCCAGGCCTCCAAGGCCCCCAAACCAAGCGTGTCTGAATGCAAACCCTGTTGGTCCTGCAATGAAGCGACTTTCCCTTGGGGGGTGACGAGGCTTCGTTCCTGGGCTGTGGAAGCCATGACTCGGGCTGTTGTATAAATGGCAACAAACCTCAGAGGAGGGTTGCACTAAATGCCTTTGGTCTCAGGCACTTGATTCTGATCATCCTTAGACCACCAGTGTGGCTGGAGCCCGGGCCTTTGCTGTGCATATGGGCTGGAGGAGGACCAGAGTTTACCTGGGGCTCCAGCGTGGATCTGGAAGGAACTCACCTGGGAAAGGAAATTATAAGACTTGAACGTGGTACTGCCACTTCGTTTTCCAGAGCAAAGAACTGGGGAAAGCCTAAGTGCCCATCAAGAAGAGTCTAGATAAATAAACAATAGATCAGCAACTACAAAGGCTTAGGGAGCTCTCTGAAACTGACAAGGAGAGAAGTCCAAGATATATCATTTTGTGATGAAAGCAAGTTGCAGAATATGATGTAAAATGGGATGTCATTTAGATTAAAAGACACACAAAGCCTTATGTTTCTCTATGTAGTTATAAATGTGTGTCAATGCATAGTAAGAAGTCTGGAAAGAGACACCCCAAAGTGATGATGGCGTTCTCTAGGGACAGGACTGGAATGAAGGGGGGCATAGGGTGATGGCTGGAGGGGAGGTTGACAAGGGGGAATTGGGATTTCTCTGTGGAGTTTGAATTGCTTACAGCAAAAATATAATTATGTTCTTCTTGAATAATTAAAAATAAATGCGGGCTTCCCTGGTGGCGCAGTGGTTGAGAATCTGTCTGCCAATGCAGGGGACACGGGTTCGAGCCCTGGTCTGGGAAGGTCCCACATGCCGCGGAGCAGCTGGGCCCGTGAGCCACAATTACTGAGCCTGCGCGTCTGGAGCTTGTGCTCCGCAACAAGAGAGGCCGCGATAGTGAGAGGCCCGCGCACCGCAATGAAGAGTGGCCCCCACTTGCCACAAGTAGAGAAAGCCCTTGCACAGAAACGAAGACCCAACACAGCCATAAAATAAATAAAATAATAAATACTTAAAAAAAAAAAAAAAAGGTAAACTCAGAACCATCTGCTTTAAAGCACCAGTCCCATATCCTTTAAATAAATAAATAAATAAATAAATAAATAAATAAATAAATAAATAAGATAATAACAACAAATGGCAAATCTGCTTTGTGGATAATAAATACATGGGGTGGCAGCTTGATATGTTTGATTGATTCATTCGTTCATTCACTCATTCAGCCAATAAACATTAAAGAGTGTGTATCCTTTGGGACAGGCCCTGTCTAGGGGCAGGAGCTGCAGAGATGAAAGATGGAGCTTAGGATCCAATGAGGAAGGTAAATGTCAAACAAAGAATGACAGTCCAGGGTGATAAAGTCATCCTAGGAGTTGTGACGGCCCAGGGAATCACATAATCCAGCTGGCCCGCAAGTACCCTGGGATTTTTATTAAGAGGTTAACATTTAGGTGGGGCTCTGCAGGATGAGTAGGAGCCCAACTTGCAGACAGGGAGAGGGGTCCTGGCAGAGGGGACAGCATGAGCAAACGCTGCAGAGCTGCAGAGCCCAGGGCCATTCTCCAGGGGGCTGGGACCCGTTTTCCCCTCCAGCTCCCTTTCTCCTGGAGCCAATGCATCTGACGGCAGTGTCCACCATGGCATCTGCATGAAGACACCAGATTCTAGTCTGACTCTGCCCTCTCAGTCACATAATCTCTCTGATCCTGTTTCTTGTCTGGAAAAGGGCGGAAAGCGGAGGGGGAGGGGGGAGCGGGTGATAATTCCTGCCAAGTTTCCAGGATTGTGATGAAGATCAAGTGGGATAATGGTTGGAAAAGCGTTTCATAAAACACAAATATTATTTAGATTCCAGTCTTGCTTCTAGAAGCTGAGCTAGTTGCCTAAACAGAAAAATTAAATTAAAGAAGGAGAATCTGAATACGCCCCTCTCATATCCCCAGACCTCCATTAACCAGGGGCAGGCAAAACCGTCTCAGGCCGTCTCCTCCCTGAGAGGTTAGGGATGACAGGGAGAAGGGGTGGGGGTGAGGCAGGGAGGACACAGCCTCGTCACAGCCATGGGTCATGAGGACAGCTGTCCTTTCCAGCCAGCCTGTGTTGGGGCCAGGCCAGGCTCGGGCCCAGCTATGAAGTCACCAAATAAGATTTCCTTTGCTCTCAGACTTGGCTCTTTCCCATTTTTTTTACATCTTGCCAAGGAAACCAACTCTTGGAAGATTCTGCACTCTTTCCATCCTACAGAGGGAAGTTCTGATCTTCCTTTTGGGGGTACCCAAGGGCTCCCATGCTGATAGGGCCATGGTCACCTCTGGACTTCGATGGCGCGGGGTGTGAGCAGAAGTGCCACTCAGAGCTCCCAGGGGCCTCTGACTTTTTCAGGGGTCAGAGCTGTGAGGTGAAGGGAGGCGGCTCAATCAGCAATGAGGACGAGGATGGTGATGGAGGGCTCCAAGGCTCTGCTGAGCTTGTACAGCTTAGCTCATTGTGGATTTCCATCCAGGATCTCAGACCAAGGAGTGGTCCATAAAAGCTGTCAACGGAGCTGTTATCCCAGAATGAAATCCACAGTGCTTGCGTGTAACTGCCCCTCACATACAGTGTTGGCCTGAGAAACCCAGGTTTATCATTTGTCGAGCAAAAATCAGAAGGCAGTTTAGGGAAAATCTATGGTAAGCTAGAGCCTTGTCTGTTGAATCCAGCTTGAGGTACAAGGGAGCAGCGTGGATGGTGAGATCTTGGGATGAAGATCTGGATACCTGGGATCCTAGCTCATGGGCTGAGGGGGTGGGAGCGGGGTACAGACATGTAACAAAGCAGATATGAATGCTGTGGTGGCAGAAACATTCAAGGGTCCCCAAGGCCACGCTTAGGTTTAGGATTAGGACTCACATGACTCAGAGAGCTATTTTATTCATGGTTATGATTTATAACAGTGAAAGGACACAGATTAATGGGTTAAGAGGCACAGGGTAGAGTCAGGAGAGACCAGGCACGAGCTTCCATTTGTCCTCTCCCGGCAGAGTCCTACAGACAGAGCTAATTCACGTAGCAACGTGTGGCAACCAAAGATGCTCACCTGAGCTTTGGTGTCTGCATTAGTTGTGTGGGCATGGCTGACCTTAGTCTCCAGCCCCTCCAGAGGTCAAACTGGTACCCCGTGGCCCAAAGCCCCCACCATAAATCACACTGTTTGTGTAGACTACCTGACATGGCCCAAAGTCACTCTCATCAGGAAGAATATTTCAAGGGTGAACAGGTTATCTCTCAGGAGCTGGTCCAAGGCCAGACCTCTCAGGGTGTGGACAACCCTGATCTGCTGCAAGTCAGCCCTTGCCAGCAGAACTCAGAGAGAACTCAGAGCCTGATTTCTTTCCCCCGCTGGGTAAGACTGGGTGAAGAGAGAGGGCAGGAGAGAAGCTGGTCCGGCTGGGCCACAGCTGGCAGGAGAAAACTGCTTACCCAGACCTGCGACTGCATTAGCCTGAGGGAGGATTGAAAGCAGGAAAGCACTTGGGAGGACCAAAGCGCCTCCATTCAGGGAGGGATGTTCAACCGGGTCAAATGTTGTTATAAAGATGCTGTGTAAGAAGAAGGGCAACCGGGAGGGGGCTGAGGTGGACGGCACAGCTAGCCATCCTTGGCCCCTGGCATGGCCACTGCTGCATGTGAGCTGATCTCCAACCCAGAGAAAAAAGCAAGCTGGGGTAGCTCCTCAGACCAGTAGGAGGGACTGAAGGAACTGCATGTTTAGTAAAGGAACAAGCAAGAAAGTCTTATTGTTAAGTGTCTCTTCTTCTTGTCTCTAAGGCGATGACTCAGAAATTACAATAAGACTTTGTCACTTCCTGAGATGGGAGATGGCAGTGGGGAAGGCATGACACCCTCAGAAGAAACCTGGGGCCCTGCCACCAGGAAAAAAAAAGAAGGAAGATATGGTGGACCACATCAGTTGATTCTAGCAGATCAGAGCAATGAGAGAGTTGACTGGATGAACTGGTCTCCAGAAGACAGAAACAGGACAAAGGAATAAAATCAGGAGGGAGGTTTGGGCTCACATGCAAAAGAATTTACTAACGACCAGAACTTCCAAAGGTAGGCAGGACTGCCTTGGCTGGTAGTGAGCTCCCTGTCACTGGAGCATGCAAACAGAGGCTGGGTGGCCACCTGTCAGTGATGCTGTGGAAGTAATTCTCGCTCTGGGAGGAAGAATGAACTCAGACGAACCACTCCTCCTACTCTCTCCCCAGGTGACTGCACCTGGGCTGGGGCATTAACCACCTTTTATATGTTCAAAACTCCCCAATTTTTAAATTCCAACCAAGACCACTCTCCTTAGCTCCAGTATCAAGTCCGTTTTTCCCATCGAATGTCCAGTACTATCTACAACATGTCTGATACAAAGTGGGTGTTCAGGAAATATTTTTGAACAATTGGATGAACAGAAGTCCCAGCCCCCCAACCCCATTTCTCTTTTCCACTGGTTTTGTACCATCATCACCACTTTGGGCAAACAGCTTTCCTCTTGCGAACCATGGCCCGTGACGTTTATACAGGCTGTGCCAGCTTCATCCTTCCCCACTCCATACCTCCACCCAACTGCCAGGACCCCCAGGGGCATAGATCAGACATTCTATGTTGCTTGCCCTTGTCCAGTGCCCTGCCACTGCGCACGAACCACCTTGTTGTGTGTTTGCCTTCTCCCGATACTGGGCGTTTCTGGAGGTAGTGATTGTACCTGATTTGTCATTGCATACCCAGTGGCCAGCCCAGGCACTGGCATAGAGCAGGTGCTCAGAACCCTAGTGTGGCATCGCATTGCAGCGTTCCCAGCTCTGACCTTAGCCCAGGTGAGCTGGGGCTGGCTGCCCCTCGCCTTGCCTTCTGCCAGTAGAGCACGTATTAAATTAATGAACTAGCTTTTCCAGGGCTAGGAAATCTGTTTCACTTTAATGAAATCCAATTAGTGCCTTCGCTGTGGAGCCCTGGCCCTTTCAGACTAAAGATGCTGAACTAGGGGACACCTCTTCCTGCAACCCAGATGTGCCTTCCCTGCCCCCATCTTCCTTCCAGGAACAGCATTGCCAACAACTATTTCTCAGCTTCTTCTATCCAAAAATACACATCTGCTTCCTACATTTCCCTATCTCATGATTCTATGAGTGTTACTCTGCAGAGTAACATGGGGAGGGTATTCTTTCACTTATGCATCTAATCACCCACCTTCTCATTCTTGCACTTATTCGTTCTCCTATCTGCCCACATATTCATCCATTCATCCACCCTTCTGTTTGAACATTCATTCATTTACCCACCTGCTCTCCCAAAGACGTATCTACCCAATCGTCCAACCCACCTAAGTATCTACCCAACTATCCACCCATCCATCCACCCATCTATCCACGCATCCATCCATTCACCCATCTATCCATGCACCCATCCACCCATGCACCCGTCCATTCACCCATCCATCTACCCATCTATCCATTCACCCATCTATCCATGCTCCTATCCATCCCCCCATCCACCCAACTATCCATGCACTCATCCACCCATGCATCCATCCATTCACCCATCCATCCACCCATCTACCCATTCACCCATCCATCCACCCACCCATCCATCCACCCATCCATCCATTCACCCATCTATCCATGCACCCATCCACCCATGCACCCATCCATTCATCCATCCATCACCCACCCATCCATCCACCCATCTATCCATGCACCCATCCATACATGCAAACATAGCCAACAGACGTTTCCTTGAGCACCTACTTTATATGAAGTCCTTTGCCTGGCCCTAGGGAAACAAGATGAACAAGATTCAGTTACTCCCCTGGAGAAGCTTCCAGTCTAGCAAGAAAAAAGGAACACACAACGTTGTGCTCTTGCATTAATGAGCTCTTACCTTAGGAAAATCTGGGGTAAAATACCAGCCCAACTACTTAGTAGCTCAAATTGCTTAACGTCTTTGTGCCTCCATTTTCTCATTGCAAGTAGTGCCCACCTCATGCGTAATGGGATGATTAAATGAGATATTCATGTAAAGTACTTAGTGGGAATCCTGGTATGTATTAAGTGATCAACAAGTGATCAATAATATTATTCTTCATAATATTGTTACCATGATCATTATTATCTATTCCTCCATACATTAATGATAAGATTTGATTACTTAAGCATTTAATGATTACTTTATACACTCAATGAGTATTTATTGAGTGTATGCTGCATATCCCAGCCTGTGCTAAGCCCTGTGCCCTTCAGGAGTTTAGAATCTTATTGTGTAGGCAAGACAGATACACTTGAAATAGTTCCGTAGTAATAATAACCACAGAAATGTTTACAATAATAATGACAGCTAATATTTATTGAGAGCTTATTATGTGCTGGGTGCTGTTCCAAGCATTTTCTCTATATGAACTCATTTCATGCTTACAACAACTCTGAGACAGGTCATGGTATTTTTCCCATTTTACAGATTAGAAAATCAGGACAATATCACAGAGGTGATAAGTGGAGGAGGTGGGATTTGAACCACTTTCAACAAAAGGGGGCTCACCCAGAATGCACTATTGGAATGTGCAGAGGGAGAAATTCCTGCCAGCAAGCCGCTTGGAGAAGGCGGCCATGTGCGGACGGAAAGTCCTTGTGGAGACAAGCATTTAGCACAGCCCTTCCCCAGATGTGGGCCGTGGACTGGCTGCAACAGATTCAGCTGTTCCTGAAACTCAGCCAGACCCTCTGAATCAAAATCACTGGGTGGGGCCTAGGAATCTGCATTTTATGCACGACCTCCCACTTACCAAATCTTGAAAACCACGGCTCTGATGTTGAAAGCAGAGGCTCGTCCCCAGCTTCACTACCTACTCCCTGCGGGATGTCAAGCACATCACTTAGCCCCTCTGGGAATCAGTTTCCCCTCTGGGAAGTGGGGATAATAATGTTTGCCACTTGGCCCACAGTGGCTCTCAGGGTGGTGGAAGGGAGGTCAAGGGCAAGTGTGGGTGCTTTCAGAGTCTAAGGATCACTTGTGGGCTTTGTGTTAGACCCATCAGGCTCCCTCTGGGTTTCCAGGACTTCAAGGTATCTGTAGAAACTTCAGCACTGACCCTTCCTCACCGGGTGACTTGCCTGATGGCTTGGTTCTCCTTGGAACCTTCTTCCAGGACGAGTGGCAGGGTGTGCTTGGGATCTGATGGGAGCTCACTGCCCTCGCCACACTCCAGCCCAGATGGCATCTGTGGCGGGTCCCCCCACACATGGCTAGGAAAGCTTTCTCACCCCTCCCAGCTTGTGAGTAGCAGACAGGGTGTTTTAGGATGCAGCCCTTGCTTCTGCCGGGTGAATGATGAAGTCACCCCAGAAAGAGGGATCTCCTGGGGCAGGGGTGGGGACATGACCGGGGGTCACCGTAACAGCTGAGAGATAGAAATTCATCTGTCAGTGTGCCTGTCACCTTGACTGTCACTGTGACGGAACAGCTCAGAGATCTGCCAGGCACTCCTGGGAGCCTGTTTATTGCCTTTTTGAAAAAGACGGTGTCACCTTGGAAGCCAAGGGCAGCGTTAGGCAGGTATCTGGCCCAGCAAGAGGACCCACGTCGTGGCGTTCTGAAATTTGGATCAGCCTGGGTTTGGTCAGGGAACCAGAGTCACTGCCAGTGACATGGGCATCAGGGTTGCAGCAAGGGAGGGGAGGCCTGCACGGTGTGGCAGGGGCTGGGGGCTGGGGGCACTGGAGAAACGCCACCAAGCCTGAGCCCGAGGCCCCAGGGGGCGGAGCGACTGGGAAGCCCCAGATCCCAGGGGGCCTCTGGGGAGGGCACATCCACATCCACAAGTGTGAAGGGTGCTGACTTTAAAAAAATGCACAATGTGAGAGTTGTGAGTTAAGCTTTATCTGGGGCAAAATGAGGACTATAGCCCGGGAGACAGCATTTCAGATAGCTCTGAGAAACTGCTCCAAAGAGGTGGGAGGAAGGTCAGTATATATGTGATTCTGGTGAAGGGGGAGTGCATGCAATCAGACACATATTTTTTTGCAGGTTTCTGCTAATCTCGTGAAGGTTACTGCTAGTCAGAAGAAGCAGACGTCATCACCATGAAGGGTTTTAGTGCTTTTCTAGATATGAGGAGATGCACGAATTGAGCTCATAAAATCATCTCCTGAAAATATCTAACTATCTGGAGGCCTGTTCTGCCAGTTTTTCCCAGAGCACAGAGGGCCTCATCTCTGCCCTCCACCCTGAACTCCTTTCGGGGGTGTTGAAAGTCAGCAGCTGCAGCAGTTCATGGTTTAATCCTTGTAGAGCTAGATGGCAGGTGCCAATGGCAAGTGACAGTTTGTAGTTGACAAGGGGGTCCACAGCAGGCTCTCAGGGGTGTCTGAGGAGCCCTATGTGTGAGGAAGACTTCAGTCCCAACCCTCATGCTTTTCAAGAATAAGGGCCCCTTCCAATCTCACGGGAGTTTCTCACACTGACGATGTCTGACAGGGAGGTGTATTAGTTCCCGGGGCTGCAGTATTAGAGCATCACAGGCTGGGCGGCTTAACAACAGAAACGTATTATCTCACAGTTCTGGAGGCCAGAAGTCTGGGATCAAGTTATCAGCAGGGCTGGTTCTTCTGAGGCTGTGAGGGAGAATCCGCTCCAGGCCACCCCCCGCCTCCTGAGGGTTTGCTGGCAATCTTTGGGGATTCTTGGCTGTAGAAGCATCACGGAGATTGAGTCTCCACCTTCAGCACATGGTGTTCTCTCTGTGTGCGTGTCTGTGTCCAAATGTCCCCTTTCCATAAGGATAAAGGTGACTTCGCCTGCATTTGTCCTGGGCACAAGCGGACAAGTAAACATTTACACCACTCCCCCATCCACTTAAATACCAGGTAGTCTAGACTTGAGGTGGCCGACAACTGCGGGGATGAGTAATTCATGCTCCGCAGGGGCTTCAATTATGCAGAAGTGCCGCTCCTTCTAGAGGTGGAGATATTTAGAGCAGGCCCTCCCACCGCTAGTCTGCGAGCTTTGGCTTCTGTGGCGGTGTCCTGTCACCTGGGAGTCTCTCGAGAGTGGGACTTTGCCTTCCTCCCTGAGGTCAGCCTGGCCCTGGGTGACCCCTGCCTACAGGCTGGCTGTGGAGACCCTCTTAGTGTAGGTTAGGTTAGCCTAGGTTTGAGACTTGGCAGAGTCAGAATTATTGTTACGGGCTGGGGGGAGCATTTACTGATCTGAGGAATCAGCTGGGATTCTGCTCAGAGCTCAGCAGGATGCAAGGAAGCTCATCCAACAATAGAAATAAGAAGATCTGGGTGGGTTCAAGCCTTCTTCCTGCTGTGTGACCTTGGGTAGGTCATTAAACCTCTCTGATCCTCTGTTTTCTCAGCTGTAATATTGGGGTAATGTGAACCATTGCTGTGTAGGGAGGGTCAGTGGAGATGACAATGTGAAGACATTTGATAATGTACAAAGAGTTATCAAAATTCTAAAGTTAATTCAAAAGTTCAAGCTCTAAAGGATTTGGCAAAACAAAACATTCAATAGGCAAAAAGTGAGCAAAGGATTCTAATATTTTAAAATTCATTTTAAAAAAACTTTTCCTGTGTGCATATATAAAGAGAGAGAGAGAGACTGAGAGGGCTGCTTACTTTTCAAAAGGTCTCTCACCTGAGTAATCTTGTTCTGACACCTACAAGAGCTCTGGAGGGAAGGTGGAACAGGGATGGTTTATCCCTATTTTACAGCTGAGGAAAGTGAGGCTCAGAGCTGCTTTGTGACTTGCTCCAGCTAGAGAACGCTTTGGCTTGGATTTGGGGTCACATGACATCTTGGTGGGTAGGGAGGGCAGGACGGAGGAGAGATGGTACAAATGCCTACTGGGCACTTTCTCAGCCCTGGGGTGAGTGCCAGGGCCTGGCTATGCCACTGGATGAGACCCATTCTTGCCCTCAGGAGGCTCACAGTCAAAGGCAGAGAGACAGAGAAGGCAGAAGTAACTACGGGCACCCCAGGAAAGAACAGGGACCAGGGACTCTGGCCTGGGTGTCCTCAGGCCCACAGAGCCAGGCCTGGCCTCTGGAGGGCACTGGGACTGTCTGGGGAAGGAACAGCAATGGGTTATAGGCACAAACAGGATTGATCCCAGGGTTGCCTGGGTGGCAGGCCCTGCCCACTGAAAGGGTAGGGGCTGGAAAGGAAAAATGGCAGCCCAGAATTCCTTCTCAGCACATTAGGATTAGGCAGGATCTCTTTCCCCTGAAATCCTCCCCATCCCTCAAGGCCAGCCAGTGCTCCCTCCTCCATGCAGCCTACCTGGATTCCGTCTGCTGGCAGGACCCATCCTTCCTCTAATTCCCAGGGCACGATACCTGTGCCTCTCTTTGGCTGGAATTCCATCAGGCCACGGCATTGCCCCCTGTCAGTCCCTAAGCCAGGAGGGCAGTCACCTGTGACGTAGCTTCTCTTCATCTGAACCTCCGGAAAAGGGGGCAGCCAACATCTGTTGAGTTCATGACACTTGACCATCTGATCATCTGGTTTAATCCCCAGAGCAATGTCCCTTTGGCAGCTGTGATGACGTTGTCACTGGTCATAGCCCAGGCTTTGAAATCAGTCTTGGGTTAAACCTCAGATCCAGGGCTCCTAGGGTGCGTGGACTTGCACTGGTTCCGGAGCTCTCAGAACTTGGGTCTCCTCATCTGAGGGCCGGGACATCACACTTGGGCCTCACGGTAACATTGTTACAGGAACTGGGCTCAGAGCAGGTGGTAATAAATGTATATTCAATGAATGGACACACGAACGTGCAAATGTTCCTTGACCTTGAGCAAACTTTTTGCAGCTGGAAGGAGGCAGGTGTCAGGGGAAACGATGATGCAAATTGGAATTCAGATGGTGCTAAACCGCTAGCCTTGGGGAAGGCGGCTGCGAAGTCATCCTCTTCTCAGTTAAAGTGAGTTATAATTCTCCAGCAAATAGGGAACAGGGCACTTCGCTCTAGCAGAGAAATGGAACCTGTTGGCCAGGCAAGGCCAGCAGAGCATCCCTACCTCTTGTGCCCTGATTGCGCCCCCAGGGTCGTCAGTACCAGAAGGAGGAGGCGGGCAGACCCCCAAGGGTCCAGGAGGAGCTGATGGGGGCCTAGCCCAGTGCCAGGTCCCAGGGGAAAACCAGGAATCTCTGCTCTGGGTGCTGTGAGGAGGGGGACTTACGGGCACACGCCTTCCCTGCCCTATTCTATCAGAAGATGACCAGGATGAACAGAATCGAGTTGGGAGAGGGCCTCCCTCATTGACAATAAAGAATGCCAACCCTAACAGTGAAATTTTGAAAAGGTTTTTGGGCACAAGGCCTGAGGGAAAGAGGTTAAATACTTTTCAGCACAATAATGATCAGGGAGAGTGGAGTGGCGGGTGGGAGTGGGCGGCGGGATGCAAACTCCTTCCTAAGAAGGAAAAAACTGTCTTTCCTCCAAATGGAAAAGACTAGACTTTAAAGTAAACTCAAGATGTGTCTTGGGAAAGGAGGGTTATCTGTGAGGGACCCTCCTCCACCTGAGGTGAGGAGACTGGCCCCTGGGTCGGGGGGAGACACCCATTAACCCTCATGCCTGGTCCAGCCTCCCCCCTCCCCTGGGAGCCTGTGTGATGCTCCAGGGACAAATGTTTGGGGTCTCTTCTGCTCTAGGGATAGTGTGAGCAAGCCCCTGATCAGCAGAGATTGCCCACTGCAGGAGGAAACCTGGGGGGAGCCCAGCTGTGATGGTCCTGCGAGCAGGCCCACCAGGCCAGGATGAATTATTGGGCATCAGCGCTGGAGGGGGTGTATGAGATCGCCCCCAAACTGGGAGACTGTGAGAAACCTCCATTCCCAATATCTGGTCCAGACCCGCCAGCCAGGGTCACAGGGGACCCAGGACAGCTCCCAGGGTTTCTGAGGCCCTTGCCCAGGACACACCTGCCTAATTGCTTCTCCCCCTTCTCTGCAGGAACCTCTGGGAAGGTGGTGCCCGATGGGGAGTGGAGAAGGGTCCACTGCGGGCTGGCGACTAGCTTCAGGTCACAGCAACAAGTTTTGAGCACCTGCTGTGTGCCAGGCCCTGGGAAGGGACAAGACTGTGCTGTGATTGAAGCCCAGAGGAGAACCTAATGCAGCAGGTGGGGAGGGTGGTGTTTGGGGGCATTGGGCGGGAGTCAGGATGGAGGCGACCCTCTTCCTCCCCCACAGGGTCAGTTGCTAATTCCTGAGCCTGCAGGAGGGACCCAGTCCAGACGGCAGCAACCAGACGAGGTCCCGGCAGACGCTGCTGCCGGGTGGCCCTCTCCCCCTGGGGTCCTGGAGTCCAGCACAGACACAGCGGAAATTTGCTGAGTGAGTCCCTCCTATAGAATGATGCGCGTTTCCTAGGCTTCCAGGGCTACTTGCCTGCATCGGGGAGCGTCCTCAGGGCACAGGAACAGAGCCCTGATGGGGTAATTTTGTGCAGGGGCAGAAAGCACCAGGCAGCCAGGTTCCAGTCCGGTCTCCCCTTTCCTCACTCTGTGACCTTGAGCCTCAGTTTCCCCAAGGTCGGCCTGAGCTGGTGGATTTAGCTGGGTCCAACTCAAGCCTTTAGAAAGAGAGCTTCTGGGTCAGGGCATCGTTGCCCTCTTCCAGGCCCCTCAGGGATTCATTTGCATTCTTGGAATAAAAATGTGACAGTACTCCATACTCAGCTGCACATTTAAATGCTTATGCGAGGTTTATTTTGGAGAAGTACCTCTCCGGACTGCCGGCTGGGCTGACGCCACCGCCTCCCCTGGGTGAGGCAATCAGCCCCCCGCTGAGGCTGGAGCCCACAAGGGGCCGAGCCTCCAGACCTGGGGGAGGCACCGTCCAATGAGAGCCTCACCCCAGGGGATGTCGCGAGGCTGTTGGGAAATGTCTCATTTTTATATGTAAATAAATCCTTTCCAGAGATTGCTCTGATCACAGCAGCCTGCTGCTAAAATGTTTTAAGTGGGTCCTTTGCCACCGTAAACTTTGTTAAGCATTATTATCAAGTTCGGTTGTTTTCCTCTGCTGATTTCACAGAAATCACCCCCTCCCGCGGCTCTAGTCTGTTCTGTCTTTGTACCCCGGCTGCATACCTCTGGGGACGGGGACCAAATCACCCATTCCACAGTAGGACACCCCTGACTGACGCAAGAGTGAGCTGGAATGGAAATTCTCTTCCTGTAGCTGTCATTTCTGCACCCTGAGCCATGTCTTGCTCTGGCCTCTCAGAACCAGCTTGCCCCCTTGGCCACCCTCCATGTTTGGGACCAGGGCTCCCACCTCCTTCCAAGGCCAGTCATATCCTCCATCACTTGGTTGTGGCCTCTTCCTCACCCTCACCTGCTTCCCCCCCCCTTACTTCCTATGCTCTGAAGCTGTCTATCCCTCAAATACACAAAGCACAGTCCCATCTTAGGTTTTTGCACATGCCGTTCCCTGTGCCAGGATACTCTTTGCAGGTTTCCTTCTCAAGGATCCCTTCTCAAATGTCGCTTCCTCAGAGTGGCCTGGCCATCCTAGGTAAAGTGTCCCCTAACCCCATCACTCTTTATCATCGTATCCTATGTCATTTCCTTCAGAGCAGGTACCATGGTTTAACTATAATACAGTGCAATATTTACCTAGTCACATGTTGCCGTCTGCCTAATCAGAATGTGAGTCTTCCGCCAGGGATGGGTCTTTATCTTGTTCCCGCTATAATCTCAGGTCTAGCACACAGTAGATGCCCAATAAATGCTTGTTCCAGGAATGCAGTGCCATGTCCTCAGAGTCTCCTTGCTGCTGGTTCCTCAATGGTCACTTGCAAAAAGTGGGTTCAGGGCCCTCATATCCACAGCTCCCTCTCTGGACATGTTTCCCTTTGTCTATATCACAGATGTCCAAACTCACTTAGCAGGAGCAGCTGTTCTCCAAACAAAATCTTAGCGGCAGGCCCACGATATAAAACGGATAAACAGGAAGGTAATCTGGCTGAAGTGAGGGAGGAAAGCAGGGTACCCGCCCCCCTTGGCTCCCCAGCTCCCAGTGTGCCCCACCAGGCACCTCCAGAGATATCTGGTTCTGCCTGCCCATACTCATGCCCTCTTTGGTAACAGATCCTGATTTTCCTCCAGGGACCCACCCTTACCCATTCTCAGGCAGCGATTCCATGCACCAGACCCGGTCAATCTGCCAGTGCCACACTCTGGCTGCAGTGATTGGCTCTGGAAAGGCATGTGACCTGTGTTGGTCCAGAGTCCAGCGCTGGAACTTTTCCTAGAAGCACCGAATAAGAAGTCTGCTCTTTGTTCTGGGGTTGCTGGGCTGGTTGAGTGAAAGCCAGAATCTGTGGGCATCCACAGAAGAGAGCCTTCCTGATAAAGCCAAATCAGAGGATAGCAGACTCAAGAGATGGAGAGAAAGTAAGCAAGGACTAATGACATTGTTTGGACTCCTGGATCTGGCTGTACCTGCAACCCTGCACTTTACAGTTACCTGAGCTTATAGATTTCCTACTTTGCTTAAGCCTGTTTGAACTGGGCTTTCTCTCACTTACAACTGAAGGAATCCTGACTGCTACATTAGGGTTCACGGAACACGGTTTAAGAACCACTGTTCTATATCATCCTTCAAGTCAGGCAGAATGCATTGGATGTTTTAATTTCTGCTAGTTTGTTCCCATGGATAATAATAATACCAATAATAACTATCAGTTCTTTAGTAGTTTTCAGCTTTCATCAAGTTTTCAGAAGAACACTATGAAAAAAATAACTGTTTCTGCCTGTAGATGAGGAAACCGAAGCTCAGTGAGGTTGAGGGAATTGCACAGTCACCTGATGAATAAATCACAGAAATGCCTCTGCAAGGGTTTTTTAGAAGTTATGACCAATAAGAAAGAAATTGATTAATATTGATACTTTAATTACATAAAGAGCTCACATAAATTGGCAAACTAAACACATAAAAAACCAATCTTCCAGTAAATAAATGAGCAATAGAAAATTCTCTAAAGAAGTGATTTAAAAAATAAATTAAACAATGAAAAAAATATACAGGCTCATTAGTATTTTAAGAAATTCAAAGGGAAACAGGAAGATACTATGTTTCTCATTTTTTTAAATGTGTAAATACAAAAGCAAAAACAAACAAACAAGCACTGAATGCTGTCCTGGATGTAGAAAGATTGATGCTCTTCCATGACAATCCTTTTGAAAAGAATTTGGCAAAAGCATGTTTAAAACAGGGGTTGGCAAATGTTTTCTGAAAACGGCTAGATAATAAATATTTTCAGCTGATTGAACCATATGGTGCCTGTTGCAACTACTCAATCTGCCATTGTAGTGCAAAAGCAGCCATAGGGACTTCCCTGGTGGTCCAGTGGTTAAGAATCTGCCTTCCAATGCAAGGGATGTGGGTTTGATCCCTGGTCGGGGAACTAAGATCCCACATGCTGAAGGGCAACTAAGCCCATGCACCGCAACTACTGAGCCCTCGTGCCACAACTAGAGAGAAGCCCACACGCTGCAACGAAGATCCTGCATGCTGCAACTAAGACCTGATGCAGCCAAATAAATAAATAAATAAATATTTTTTTTTTAAAAAAAGCACCCATAGATGTGGGCAATGCTGTGTTCCAATAAAACTTTATTTATAAGAACAGGTGATGGGCTGGATTTGCCCCAGGGGCCGTGGTTTGCCAATACCTAGTTTTAAACATTTATTCTTGAATTATTAAAATGATGGTCGTAAAAACATGTACTTACAAGGAAACATACTTTGAATATAAAGTTAAATGAAAAATAGCAAGTTTTCCAATTGTGTATAATCATAACCATGCTAAGAAAACGCACAGACAAATATGAGAGAAAGCAAATACACCTGAATTAGTTAGCTATGGCTGCATAGCAATCTAAATTTTAGGAGCTTAAACCAACCATCATCACTTCTCCCAAGACCATGGGTTGGCTGGGCTGTTCTGTTGATCTGGGCCAGTCTTAGCTGTTTCCAGAGGTTTGACTGGGACTGGCAGGTCTGAACTGGCCAGAAGGATGGCTCATCTCTGCCGCATGTGGTTGCCTCTCCTCCAGCAGGTCAGCCCAGGCACGGTCACCTGGGGGTGCTGACAGCAGTCAGAGAGCAAAGAAAGAAAAGCTTATTTCTTTTTATTACTGAATAATATGTCATTTTTTGGATGTACTGCAGTTTATATATTCATTCGTCTTTTGAAGGACATCTTGGTTGCTTCCAGTTTTGGTGAATTAGGAATGAAGTTGCTATAAACATTTGTGTGTGGGTTTTTGTGTGAGCATAAATTTTCAACTCCTTTGGGTAAATACCAAGGAGTGAGAATGCTTAATCGTATGGTAAGAATACTTTTAGTTTTGTAAGAAACCACCAAGCTGTCTTCCAAAGTGGCTGTGCCATTTTGCATTCCCACCTGTTGTTCCACATCCTCATCAGCATTTGATGTCCGTATTGCAGATTTTGGCCACTCTAAGAGGTGTGTAGCTGTATCATTGTTGTTTTAATTTGCATTTCCCTAATGACATATGATGTTGAACATATTTTCATATGCTTCTTTGCTATCTGTTTCTCTTCTTTGGAGAGATGTCTGTTCAGATCTTCTGCTCATTTTTAAATTGGGTTGTTTTGTTTTCTTACCGCTAAGTTTAAAGGGTTCTTTATGTATAATGTATATGAGTCCTTTATCAGATATATGTTTTGCAAATATTTTCTCCCAGTCTGTAGCTAACCTTTTCATTCTCTTGAGTGTTTTTTTCATTTTAATTAAGTCCAACTTATCAATTTTTCTTTCATGGACTGTGCTCTTGGTGATATACCTATAAACTCACTGCCAAACCCAAGGTCACCTATGTTATCTTCTAGAAGTTTTATTGTCTTATGTTTTACATTAAGTCTATGATCTCTTGTGAGTTCATTATTATAAAAAGCATAAGGTCATTGTCTAGATCCTTTTGTATTTTTTGTTTTGCTTTTTTTGGGGGGGGGCAGTGTGGATGCCCAGTTATTCTAGCATCATTTGTTGAAGAGACAATCTTTTCTCCATTTTATCACCTTTGCTCCTTTGTCAAAGATCATTTGACTACACATGCATGGGTCTGTTTCTGGGCTCTTTTTTCTGTTCCTTTGATCTACTTGTCTATTTTTTCATCAATACTACACTGTCTTGATTACTATAGGTTTATAATAAGTCTTGAAGTTGAGTAGTGTCAGTCCTCTGACTTTGTTCTTTTTCAGTGTTGTGTTGGCTGTTCTGGGTCTTTTATCTTTCCAAATAAACTTTAGAACCAGTTCGGTGATTTCTAAAAAATAACTTGCTGGGATTTTGATTGGGATTTCATTGAATGTATAGATCAAGTTGCATAAATGTACCTTTTTATAAATGTACAGTTGATGTTGACAGGTGAAAGTCATAATATAGATTCCATTGCCCACACATGCACATGAAAATTTGCAGATTGCAGGCAGTGGCTTGGAAAAAAAATCCTAGGGACAATGGCAGCATTGCCAGTGCCCACAATGGCCCAGAACCGACACCATGTAGACAAACACGGACGTTATGACTCCAAGGCAAAGGTGGGCTCTGGGTGTGGAGAAGTTCTGAGAATGCCTTAATTGATTTATTTTGCTTATATTTTCCTTTGAATGTATGCACAAGGGTGATACATGATTTAAAATAACTCTAAGTCTAAACAAGTCTAAAGCAGTTATTTCAATAAATGTGAAATAAGAAATTTTAAGGTGACAGGGAAGTGTCATAATTTATGGGTGTCCTTTGTGTCATCATTATGACAGAGGTTCATTCTTTCTTAGAGGGACATAGAAATAATAGTGCACCTTAAAGTTGATGTCCCTAGATTGTATGATGTACAGTAAAGGATTGTACCTGTCAGCATCCCGGGAGAAATCCCGTAGTATACGTAGCATATGTGGAAGAGGTCCTGAGTTTAATAGAGGGGATATTTACAAAGTTGTGGGCAGGGCTAAGGGAAATCAACAAGGGTGGTGCAGCTTCTTGGGTTGGCCACACCTGGGAGCCTGAGGGGCAAGAAGAAGGAGCAGTTACCAAAACCTGGGGAGACTGTAGGAGAGGACAGCCTGACTCGTGCTGCCATCTTTGCGGGAAAGAGCAAGGGGAATGAACACCCCTGCCTCACTCTCTGGTACCCCGATCCTATGCTCATGCCTACCATTGTGGAACCCCACTGAGAAGCAGAGGCAAGAAGTCATTGAAATGCACCCAGCGATTCCCCTGCTGGACACAGAAGAGTGTGGAGAGTGGGCGTGGCTCTGGAGGGGCAAATGGAAATCATCCCGCAGAGGGTGGGCCAGTGTTCCAGTGGGCTGCTTCTTTCTTGTTTGTTTTTGTTTTTTTTGTTTTTTTTTTTAAAGATTGATTGATTGATTGATTGATTGATTGCTATGTTGGGTCTTCGTTTCTCTGCTAGGGCTTTCTCTAGTTGCGGCAAGCGGGGGCCACTCTTCATCACGGCGCGCGGGCCTCTCACTATCGTGGCCTCTCTTGTTGCGGAGCACGGGCTCCAGACGCGCAGGCTCAGTAGTTGTGGCTCACGGGCCTAGTCGCTCCGCGGCATGTGGCATCTTCCCAGACCAGGGCTTGAACCCGTGTCCCCTGCATTAGCAGGCAGACTCTCAACCACTGCGCCACCAGGGAAGCCCTGTTTTTGTTTTTAGTTTTTACTTTATTGTATGAAGTTTAAAAGTTTCTGAGTTCTGTTTGTTTGTTTTTGTACTTTTCGCAAATAATCTTTAAGGAGAAAGTTGAGCTTGTTTTCACAAACTTACTTTTTTTTCACATTGAAGTATAGTTGATTTACGTTATGTTAATTACTGCTGTAACCGCAAAGTGATTCAGTTATACATATATATATACATCCTTTTTTAAAAAAATATTCTTTTCCACTATCGTTTATCTGTGGCTGCTTCTAATTCCACCTGCTGCTCTCACCACGGCGCCCTGTGCTGAGGTCGCACGGGCAGACGCTTGGCCAGGTGCACGGGAGCCTTGAGCTCCATCGCGGTCGAGAAGGCCCGCTGGGTCTCCTGCACCCTCTGCGGGCTGTGCTACTCTCACCCTGTGCACAGCGCGGCCAGGTCCAGCCTCAGGAACCTCCTCCCTCCCCTCTCCTGGCCCAGCACCTGATACGCAACGTGGGACTCTGTGGGGAGAAATGAAATGTCAGCTCTGGGGCTGAAACCTGGCTCAGGGCCGGCGGACATCAGCTCACAGGCTGGGTGATGGATAGCTGGAACTCAGATTGAGGGGTGTTTATAGTTTATAAGGTGAGTTGTGCATATTTCAGTCTTGGCCCAAACACCTGCTTGCCCGAGTGGCTTGTCAGGCAAAGTCTGTTCTGATTTAGCGCTCTGGACCTGCCAACTTGATCTTGGAACTCTGCTGTTTGCCAAATCCACCTCAGATACGGGATCAAAGGATCTGTGCGCGTCAGAGCTGTGTCATCACTCCAGGGCTCCTTGTCACTGGACAGACCAGGAAACTGAGGCCCAGAAAGGGAAGGTGCTGGCCCCAGGCCACAGCATGTGGGGTGGAACAAAAAACCTGGGGGTTGGAGTCTGCTGCCGGCGTTCGAGACCTAGCTGTGGGATCTTGGATAAGTCACCTAATCTTCCTGTCCTCAGTTTCCTACTCTGGGGCTGAGAATAATACCAAGCTCATTGGTTGTGAGACTCACATGACCTCTGAGCCAGGTGGGCTGTGAGCAACTTTGAGCAATGCTGGTTCATGTCCATGGCCCCTGTGAGCAAGCCCAGAATGGGCCTTAGTGTTTGTTGAGTGACTTACTGAGCGTGGAAAGGGTTTTACAGACTGTAAAGTGTGAAGGACATGCTACTCATTATGTTCACTGGTGCTCTGTAATGAGGTCGAGTTTCTGCAGAGAAGTGAATCTCACCAACCCTGTCTGTGGGCTAGAAGGTCCCCAAAATGAATGTCCTGTTTGCTCTTCTCAGCAGCAAATCCAGAGGTTTTACTCATGGGATTTAAAGGAGATACTGACGGTTTAAACAAGAGCCACCCAGCTGTCAGGTGCTGCGGTAGCAGCTGCTCAGCCTGGACATTTAATGCTGGCCTGGCAGCCAAGGCAGTCAGGAAGCCCTGGGTCATGGCCACAGCCAGGAGGAAGCAGCTGATGCAGAGAGTGAGTCCCCAGGGTTCCCAGGAACATGTGGGTTGGGCTGAGCCCAGCAGAGGGTCTGCTCTGCAGTGTGTAGGCCCACGGAAAAGTCTCAGCTCCCAGGACTGGCAGGGAGTGGCCAAGAGAGGCCATGTGGCCCTCTCAGTGCTGGAGTGGTCACGACCCTGGCAGGGTTGCTGCAAGTTCCACAGAGAAAAGTGAATTCTGGCAATGGGAACACAGAAGCTGAACGAGGCCTCAGAGACCCGCTTGTCCCAGTTACTTTATGGAGAAAGGGACAGAGGCCCAGAAAGGGGAAGGTCTTGTCATGTAACACAGCAGGTCAGCCTTGAACTCAGGTCCTCGGTTTCCTGAGTCAGGGCTTTTCTTAGTCTCTCCAATCACATTAGAGAAAAGTTTCCAGGCTCCCGGGAGGAGGCATTGCAGGTGTTCTGTGTGGAGCACGTCCATGGAACAGCCAGGATGCTCTCAGCAGAGTGGCTGCTTTGCATGGCTCCCTCCTACTCTAGTCTAAAGAGATGGCAGTGCCTGGAGTTGTGCAGTGCGTAACCTGTGCAGCTGTACACAGCAGCCCTGGCTGGTCTCGCACAAAATACACTCTCGTGACAGTGTGTAGGGTATGTCCAGAAGTGGCCCATTTGTAGTGTAGATGTCTCCATCATTCTTGCTAGCTGGTGTTTTCCTTAAGGCATAGGGATATACTCTAATTAGACAACTCAGGAAGGTCCACACTATAAGGGTCTTTGAGGCCATGTCATCCACCCTTTTTTCTTTTTTAACTAAATAATAAGGAAACTAAGGCTGAGAGGAGAGAAGGAATTTGCCTGTGATCACACAGTGAGTTGGTCCCAATTACTCTTTAGCGACTCCTCTGCAGACCCCTCTGTGGCCCTGGACGTTCCCGTGAGCTTGCCCTTGGTTTCACTCACTTGGAGGCCACCCATGTCCCCTGCACTCCTGGATGTGTGCCCACCTCCGCATCCTCTCCTCTTCCATCTGCTCTGCGTGCCACTGCAGAGGGAATTTTCCTACCATTTCTCCTGCTCCTCTTGTCAATCCTTCCTCCTCCCTCTGCTCCAGATTCATCTTCCTAAGGGGCCATCCTGGAGCTGGGCTCACCAAGCCACAAGCTCTCAGGGCCCCTCACACCCAGATGTTGTCAGCTGTTGGGTGCCCTGCCCCCTGCCCCCTCCTTCTTCCCTCTGGCCCGTCTGGTTGCTCTGCGGTCCTCAGCCCATCCACTCCTGCTGTGGACCCGCATCCCGTAGATGTCACAACCGAAACGTCTCCCATCTCTGCTGTCACTTCCGCTGCTCTGGCCCCCCGCTGCTCCTGCTGTCTGGCTTCCTTGTCCCTCAGTCCGCGCCCTCAAGGAGATGAGAAGCCCTCAGAGGTTTCCTTGTGGGTGTAAAATCTGAGCAGCCCAGCATGGATTAGGAGCCCTTCCAGGTCCAGCCCCCCACAGAGCTCTCCCACCCATTGCCCGTCTTCTGCTCCCTTCTCTCCAGCCTTTTCCAAGTACACGTGGCTCTCCTCAGGCTTTGGCAGTCCCCTGTCCCTTTGCACATGTGCTCTCGTTTCCTGGTGCATCCTCTCACCTCCCTGAAGACTCAGATCAAGAGTCCCCTCTGCCAAATGTCATCCCTTAACACCCCCCTCCCCACCCAGTGATGCGTAATGCTCGAAGAACAGAGACTCTCCATCTTTTCCACTGCCCCAAGGCAGTCTCAGCAGGACACATGCCTGTGGGTTGGACCCAGCTCTCTGCAGCGTCATGCGAAATCTACCCCAGAACATTCTGGAAAATGTGTCTTGTGTGACAGTGATGTTTGTATAGGAATAACTTGAAATCTGCTTTCATTTGTTGAGTCCATCATGGACAAGTGCTGGGCTTCTGGCAGTGGTTGGTAACAGTTGCCTTGCCTGGCACCTCATAGCAGATCACAGCGTCCCAGCGTGTATCCTGTCCCACTGCAAGGTCACCACTTCCCAGGCAGGGCATAACAGTTTACATGTCTGCCTCCTGCCAGACTGAAAGCGGGGCTGTGCAAGGTGTCATGGTGACCCTTCTTCTGCCCTGGGGGAAGACAGCTCTGGTGCACGGGGCCAGCTCTGGGCCAGGGCTGAGGGTCGGGACACCTCCCTTGTGAGTATTCTGTGTCGAGCCATATTCACCTCCACCTGCTTGCCTGTGAGGAGGGAGGACCCTCACGGACGGATTTGCCTGCTCCAGACTCTCTGCATCTGACTCTGGGTCCCAGGCTGTGCTTATCAGCAAGCTCCCAGAGGATCTGACTATGGTCTGGAATTTGGGAACTTTGGGGCTGCCATTCCCACAGGGCTCCACATCCATTATTGTCATAATAACTCTGTGAGTCAGGTGGCTATTAGCACACCTGTTCACAGCTGGGTGAGGGAGGCTCAGAGAGAGGAGGTAATGTGCTCAGGCCCCCTGTGCTTCTGCATCCCCCGAAAATTTAAGATCTGAACTTTCAGTGTTCTGTCGATTGAATTTACAATGAGGGGAGAGGGTGGGGACCAACGCTGAGCCCTCTGCCCTCTTACAGTCCCTAGGGGTGGAAAACTGGCTCTTTGGACCCTGAAGCTGTGGTTGGCAATGCCTGGGGCCACCTGGTGGCGGCCCTGGGAACTGCAGGCAAGTACCCAGGAAGACATAAGGGGCCTGTCTGGCACTAGCCCTGGGACCCCCAATCTGTGCAGCTTTGGGTGGCAGAGGCCCCTCCATTTACTACGGTGACAAGATGCCTCCACAGAGGCACCAACATCCATGTGAGGTGTTTGCTCCTTTTGATTCTAGTTTAGACATCTAGCGTCTTTGAGTCGGGTCTGGCTGGGCTCCAAGCAAGTCAGGGCTCTTTGGGGCCTCAGTTTCCCTGCTTGTCAGAGAAAAGGCTGGATTCGACCTCTGGGGAATCCGCTTGGCTCTGAACATTTTCTATGTTATGACTAAGGACAAAAGATGGTCTTTATTTTAGCCCCTTTGATGGGGCTAAAATAATTCTTTTTCAAGTCTTAGGTTCAGGATCTGGGGAGAGGTCGCAGACCCCAGAGCTGGGAAGTGCTTTGTCCACTCCGCGAGGAAGGGAAAGACGGGCTGAGTCACACCCGGCTCTCCTCCTGGACTCCTGCGTTCGCCAGGCGTTTTCTGTAGATGTTCAAATTAAAGTATAATTGAAAAACGAGGCTGTAACTCCGGGATAAGGGGTGGCAGGGCCCAGGGCTGCTGACTTAATCAGCAGAGAGCTGCTCACTGGGGCTCGGACACTTTCCAGCTGATGGGGCTTCTCTTCTGTCGCTTTTCACTGCAAACAAATGCCACTTGGGTTCTTTCTCCATTCCAGAGAATTCCCTGGAGTGAGATGAACATATGGGTGAAGCTGGACTTTTTCTGCTTCTCTCTAAAAGCTTGAGCAGGAAAAGCTGCATAGTTTGCAACCTAGGAAGAAAGGATGGTTTATCCTCTGCCCACGGGGCCCCAAGCCCAGCCTCCCGCCCCAGCCCTGGAGAAGCGGAGGCAGCTCAATGGGGAGGCACCCCTTTCCCGCTCTCCCTCGTCCTCTCTCCCTCTCCTCTCCCCCGCACTCTGCTCCCCTTCCTTATCCTCAGCACCCCCTCCTCTCTGTCCCCCCTCCCCCACCTCTGCTAACACACAACCGTGGCCTCATCAAGCCCCAGACAAACAAAGGCTGGCACGGCTGCTCTGGGCTCTGCCATCTCCCAAATGCTGGGGTCCTCCAGGCTCGGACCTGGACCCTGGGCCTCATTTTAATTGGGGGAAATTTAACAGAGAAAAATCCTCATAGGAAAATGATGACATCACATGTCCCCACTACTCTGAACTAACTGCTGTTATTATGTGACATTTAGGCATTTTCACTCACAGGTTTTTTTTTAAAAAACAAAAATCACGGGCTTCCCTGGTGGCGCAGTGGTTGAGAATCTGCCTGCTAATGCAGGAGACACGGGTTCGAGCCCTGGTCTGGGAGGATCCCACATGCCATGGAGCAGCTGGGCCCGTGAGCCACAGCTGCTGAGCCTGCGCGTCTGGAGCCTGTGCCCCACAACGGGAGGGGCCGCGATAGTGAAAGGCCCGCGCACCGCGATGAAGAGTGGCCCCCACTTGCCGCAACTGGAGAAAGCCCTCGCACGAACCGAAGACCCAGCACAGCCAAAAATAAATAAATAAATAAATAAATAAATAAAATTTTAAAAAAAAAACAAAAAACAAAAATCACTCTCTTCCTTTTTATTCAAGATGATACATGCTCATTTAAGAGTAAAGGTTAAACAACACTCACCACCTATTTCCACCACCCAGAATTGGCCATGACTGATATTTTGGCATATTTGCTCCCAGTCTTTTTGCTCTGTGTGTATTAAAGAAGCGAAAGAAAACAGTATATAAATATATTTATAAATATTATAATATAAATATATTAATATTTATATTAAATATAAATAACAGTATATAAATATTATTTATTTATATTATATAAATATATTAATATTTATATTAAATATAAATAACAGTATATAAATATTATTTATTTATATTATATAAATATATATATATTTTGTAAGGGATAATATTATCCCTTACAAAAATCAGAACATTATAGATATAATTAGAATTTCCCTGGTCCAGCCCCATGTATTGCAGTGACACTCCTACCATGAAACTATGGTGGTCACTTTGTGGTGTCTCCTTTGAGCCCATTTAAAATGCATTTGCAGTATAGCACAGGGACCTATACTCAATATTTTACAGTTACCTATAAGGGAAAAGAATCTGAAAAAATAATATCTATGTATATTTATGTATAACCGTGCTGTACACCTGAAACTAACACAACATTGTAAATCAACTATACTTCAATTTAAAAAAATAATAAAATAAAATAAACTGCCTTTACATACAGTTACGAATTCATAGAAAACGCATAGATCATTTGGTGTTTTATTTTTATCATGCCGTACTTGTCATTCTCAACTTGCTTGAATCTCTCCATGTATCTTGAACTCTATTCCCATTGACCTGTCTTGAGTTAATTCCCTCCCTCCCCTCCCCTCCCTCTCCTCTCTCCTTCCTCCCTCTCCTCCCCCTCCTCTCCTTTCCCTCTCCTTCCATCCTTTCCTCTCTCTCTTGCTCCTTCCCTCACGGCCTGTCCACTCCCCGGGCCTTTCTTACCGACCTGGAGTGGTTGACATGTCCATCTGTGACTGCCGCAGCCCAGACCCGCCTCTGAGGTTCCTGGCCATTCTCCCACCCAGAAAGCCTTCCCCAACCATCTTCCTCTCCTCCACCTCTGATTTTGTGTTATTCTTTTGTGTGTGTCCACTTCTACTATTGCACTTACCACATTATGAGGTTCTGGAGTAAGAAGACAGAACAGCTTGTGTAGTGAGTTGAATTGTGTCTCTCAAAAAGATATGTTGAAGTTCTAACCCCAATATCTGTGAATGCGACCTTATTTGGAAGTAGCGTTTTGGCAGATGTAATAAAGTTAAGATAAGATCATACAAGATTGAGGTGGGCCCTAAATCCAATGACTGAGGCCTGTATAAGAGAAAGGAGAGGGAGATTTGCATACAGACACACAGAGGAGGCACACGGGAGAAGGTCATGCAAAGATGGAGGCAGAGATTGGAGGGATGCAGCCACAAGCCAAGAAACACCAAGGATTGCTGGCAACCGCCAGAAGCTGGAAGAGAGCAAGGAAGGATTCTACCCTAGAGCTTTCAGAAGGAGCACGGCCTGCTGACACCTTGATTTCAGACTTCTAGCTTCTAGAACTGTGAGAATCAATATCTGTTGTTTTAAGCCATCTAGTTTGTGGTACTTTGTTATGGTGGCCCTAGGAACCCAATACAGCTTGTTACGCAGCAAAACTAGCTGATACACGCGTAGATTCATTAAAAGATAATCATGTGACCTTATAAGAGCCAATGAGACTGTGTAGGGACTGCTGGCTGCTCACCAAAAATTCATTTTCTCTTCTTCCTGGGCAGACTGCCAAGCTTGGTGTGGCCCCATGACTGAGGCTACTTAATGGAGTCTGGGCTGCAGTAACTTGTGCCACTGCTGGGCCAAGAGTTGGAAGAAGTGGGTGTGTCACCTACTTGTTTTTCTTTTCCCTTCCACTGTCTAGATACAGATGACAAGCCTCTAGGGCAAGGGGGCAGCCAACTAAGGCCTGTGAGCCAGGTCTGGCCTGTGGGCCTATTTTTGCCTGATCCACAAGCTAAGAAAGGTTTCAAAAAGAAGAAGAAGGAGAGGATGTGATAGAGAACTACAAAGCCTAAAATATGTACCATCTGACCCTTTACAGGAAAAGTTTGTAGATTCCTGCCCCTGACAATGGTGGAACTACAAGATACAAAGAGTCAGAATTCTTGAACAACCATATGGAGGAAGGACCAGGAATACCCACCATGGATATTACACGAGAGTGAAATACAATTTAATAGTTTGAACTGTTATCACATAATTCTGGGATCTATTTGTTATTGCAGTTTAGCTTTGTCTAATCAATACAGAGACAGTGAGATTCTCACTTAGACTTCTGGGAAAGAGATTTTTATTCTTATCTCCTAGACCTGGAAACTGAGATGAGGTAGGGACAGAACTGATGGCCATCCTGCTACAGGCGAATCCTGGGGCCTAAGCTACAGAGGGGAGGATGTGGAAGAGTTAGAGAACAACCTGGTCCTGATAACATACATTGCCTGAATCCTGGAGCCAGCCATACCTACAGCTGACACTACTTTGGACTTTTCAGCTTACAAGAGCAAATAAATTCTCCCTTTTATTTAAGACGGCTTGGGACTGTTTCTATTACAGGCAACCAAAAGATTCCTAACCCATTTTTGTATTATTAGAGCAATAACTTTAAATCTGCTGACATTCATTCAGAAAAACAATTAAATCATTCACAAAACTTTGGTGCTTTATGTACTAGTTGTTACAATTAATTGGCAACAGACCTCACAGTAACAGAATTTTACAGGGGCATTTGAGGACCATGGCTTGGAACAGCTGCTTTGGAAACAGAATCCTGGCTTCAGGATGGGGAGACCAATTAAGAGCTTGCCTTTATGCAGGAGCTCATTTACATACTGCTGTGGAGTAATCACTAAAATAAAGTCAGTAGAAAAAGTTAGCACAGACCCGTGGTCAGACGGAGTGTGCTGCCCTTTGTAGACAAACGTACACAGACAGAAGGAGAACATGCGTGTCTACACCGGCAGCTTGGAGCTGCCTAGACCATCTCTGGAAGGATTTGCCAAGAACTGGAAGCGTGGCTGCCTCCAGGGAGGGGACCTGGGAGGCTGGGGCAGGGGAGGGGGTGAGAGTCTCTTTTTACTCTCTAGTCTTTTGCATCTTTAGGGGACAACGCATGTGCGTAACTCTCCTTGGTCATGGAAGCTGATGGGGGCTGCAGAGGCAGGGCAGGCTCGGGTCTGGGATCTGAGGCTCACACTTTGGGCCACACCTGCCATGAATGATCCACCTGGAAGTGGACTGGGGCTGCCTTCCTTTCTCCTGCATTTTTGTTCATGGTGACATCCTCCCTGCCGGGGTCAGAGAGACCAAGCTTCTCACCAAATCAGACGACCCAGGAAGACCGAACATCCTTGATAAAGAAGCTGAAAATCGCTGCTGTGACCCCTAACACGATGGACACCCCCGAAAGGATATTATTTATTTATTTTTCCTTGGCTGTGTTGGGTCTTCATTGCTGCACGCAAGCTTTCTGTAGTTGCGGTGAGCAGGGGCTACTCTTTGTTGCAGTGCATAGGCTTCTCATTGCGGTGGCTTCTCTTGTTGCGGAGCACGGGCTCTAGGCATGTGGGCTCAGTACTTGTGGCACGTGGGCTCAGTAGTTGTGGCACATGGGCTCAGTAGTTGTGGCTCACGGGCTCTAGAGCGCAGGCTTAGTAGCTGTGATGCACGGGCTTAGTTGCTCCGTGGCATGTGGGATCTTCCCGGACCAGGGCTCGAACCCGTGTCCCCTGCATTGGCAGGCGGATTCTCAACCACTGTGCTACCAGGGGCTTCCCTGTTTAATGCTCTGTGTGGGGCCCATCACTGCTGGAAGCTCTGATGTGTTCAGGGTCTGTCTCTGGCACGTGATGGAACAAGCTGGGCCTTCCCCGGTTCCTGCTGTGTCCCAGCATCTGGGGAAGCCCAGGCACAGAGCAGCCCAGCAGGTGCATCTGCTGGGTGTCAGGCAGACTGATCAGGGAGTCCTCAGGGCTGGGAGCTCAGGCACCTGGAGCGTGTATGTGGGAGGAGCTGAGAAGAAGCTTAGAGAGGATGGGGAGGGGGTGGTGGCCGAGCCCGTGAGAGAGGCGACTGACACCAGGCTGAGGCTGGCCCAGCCCTCCGAGCGCTGTAGACTCCAGCCATTCATTTCCCGGCTACAAGCCCGACTTGCAAGCGTCCAAGTCCACTCTCCTTTTAAAGTCAGATACACGCATTTGGAAAGGAAAGCATCATCCGTGAGGTCACCGCACATGGGGCTGTCTTCTGCCTCGGGAGTCAAGGCTGGAAATGCCCCTGTAGTGCCTGGCATGTGGCCCCGTGGCCCCGTGGCCCCTCGTGTACCCCTGCTCTTCATGCTGTGCCCTCATCATCGTCCATGTCGGGGTCTTACTCACCCCACGACCCACATCCTCCCGCCTGCCTTCAGCACCCAGTGCGGGCCCTGAGAACCCAGCATCCTCCACCTAGGCCATTGGACCAACTCCTCCAGCAGGAGTTTGAGGAGGTTCAAGTGCCCTCTGCTGGCTGCTGGCTGAGTCCCTACATGTCAGAGCAACAGCTAGGAGTTGAGAGAGGTGAGCCCCACCTCTGTCCTTGTCCCTGCCCCCTCTGGAGCCCCATTGCCCACCACCTCCCACTGTGGTCCTTAATACGCTAGATACAGCTCCCTTCTTGGAATGCTTTCCCCCCAAGACTCCTGCATTCCCACTGGTCCATCTGATACACTCCAGTCATCTCTAAGACTGTACTCACTTCCTCCAGGAAGCGCCCCTTGATTTCACCCAGGGAAACTGACCTCGCCTGCTTCCTGTCCCTGCTGTCCCCAGGAAAACACCTGTGACAGCTTCTGACAGGCTGTAAGGTCCTTATCTGTTGACGTGCCTTTCCCTGTGGGGCCTTGTCTCTCCTGTCCTCAGCACCCAGCACAGAGCTCACGGAGGCAGGGGCTCACACAGGAAATGTTTGGGGAATGAGTGATTTTAGTGTCAACCTACTTCAAAAGTTCTGAGCAAGACTATTCTGAGGTGGATGTCTTGGCGCAAAGCCATATATAATATATATTATATTGGGTTGTGGCCAAAAGTTTGTTCTGCTTTTTCCATAACATCTTATAGAAAAACCTGAACGAATTTTTGGCCAACCCAGTATATACGGGACAAAAACATTGTGCATAAAAACGTGCTCATTAAGAAAAAAATCAAATAATGTGAATGTTTATGAACTGAAAAATGAAATCTTCTTCAACCCTCTCCCATCCCTACAATCTTTCATAAATCACCACTGTTATCAGTTTGGGGTGTATTCCTTCCAAACTTTTCCTCAGCATTCCCTTTTACTTTATTTTACCTTTACTTTTTTCTTTTCTTTTCTTTTTTACCACAAATGGGGTCAAACTATACACATAATTCTGTCCTTTTTTTTTTTTTCATGAAATGATCCATCTCGAGATCCTTCTAAGTCAGCACCTGTAGGTTTATGCCATTCTTTTCAGTAGCTGTAGAACTTTCCATACTCCAGCACTACTGCATTGTATAAATTCCAAGTGTTTGGGGTTTTTGTCTTTGTTTTTGTCTGGGTTTTTTTTTGTTTGTTCCTTGAGTGCAAACAAGATTTCCAAAGACATCTTATGCACAATTCATGTGCACATATTTCTGCAGAACTGACTCTTGGGAGTAGAGTTGCTCAGTCTAAGGGCAAACCCACTTCACTTGTAATAGATGCTGCTGAAGGATTCTCCAAAGAGTTGATGCCAATTTATACTCACACCAGCAATGCTTAAGTGTATCTCTGAGTGTTATTAGACTTTCTAAAAATTCTGACCTATGTGATCATCTCAACCTTCAAATCCAGCTGAAGTCTGGTTAAAATGGGCATTTAGTGTGGCTTCCATAGGAAGAGGTTTGGAAAGGGTGCAGGGTAGGTATATGAACCTCCAGCCTCTCAAAGCAGTGGTGGTGGTCCCACTCCTCCTTGACCAGGAAGAGAAAGGCCCTCCCCAAACCCTGCTGAGCCCTAGATCCTGGACCCATTGCCCAGGACCCTCAGCAGGCCTCCCACCCGGGGGCAGGGGGGCTCCCGGACCAGCCGGAGCCCCCAGAGAGGCTGCTTGGTCTCTGGCAATGCCTCCCTGCCCACCTGGGTGAGATCCCAGATGACTCCATCCTGCTCTTCGGGAGGGGAATGTATTTGGGAGAAGTGGAGAGTAATACACTTGGTGATGCACGGCCAGGCGAGGAGAGAATCCAAAACAGAGTGAACTGCAGGCTTTAGAACGTAAGCATGCTTTCTGTGATGTTTAAAGTGGTCCACTGGGCACATGGAGGGGGCAGCTGCAGCACCCCGCTGCCTCACCTCTCATTCTACCCCTACCCCAGACCAGGAGGACTCTGGAGAATGAAACTTGGAAATAGCTTGTCATTTGTGCGGTTTAAAAAGATGGAAAAGGGGTGATGGGGTAATGCCAACATTCAAACAGTGCTCTTCACCCCAGACTCAGGTCTTCCTGGCCAGCACCCTTGGGGTGCAGGGGGCACAGTGCCCATAGTTGCCTGGGATCATATCCATAGTCTAAAGATCATTTCTTTAGTCTTCTAAGAGCTGCAGGATGGCCTCCAGGGAGGCTGGCTTGCCTTTCTTCCTGCTTTTATTCTAATAGGCCTTATGCAAGGACGTTAAAATGACTCAGGGGAAAGCCAAGGTAGGGAAGAGGGGTGGGCGGCCTTGGTGGGGTCAGCAGCAGGATCCCTGAGGGGAATGTCATTAGGGACCCAGGAAATGCATCTGCCAGCAGGTCAGGGGAGGGAGGATGTGTGCTGGAGACCATGAACTGGAGGCTTACTGGGTATAGCCCTGCGAATGACGAAAACACTGGTGCTGAAATATATATCCCCATGTTGGCATGGGTTTTAGAGTTTCCAACCTGCTTCCATTTTCAGTCATTGTGTCTTCTTTCATTCTAAGAAGAGGCAGAGTAGGTGTTAATTATTATTCCCACTTACAGATGGGGAGAAGTGTCCAGAGTGGGGGTCCTCACCCAGAGGCAAGGGTCTCCCCTCGTGGCTTTTTTGAACCGGGGGCCTTCTTTACTTGGCCAACTCCTTTGCTTCCTTTGGGATTCGAATCAGGAGAACCGGCCTCCAGAAGCCCGCCCTGGGGCTTCCACCCCCGGCCCCTCTGCTTGCTTCGCAGGAAGGCACTGAAGAGCATCCTGTCATCAGTGTTGTGGCTAAGTCTGCTCCCCTCCTGGAACGTTCCCTCTATGAGGCAGGGGCGGTGTCCCATGCATGATTCCCCTGGGCCCTCCTCCATCCCCCAGGCCTGGCTCCGCCCACCCACGGGTGCTGAGCAGATGTTGGTGGGTAGAGGGATGGGAGTGTGGGTGGAAGCAACGAGCAAACAACATCGCTGTGATCCTGAACCCCCTGCTGGACAAAAACAATGCGGGGTTTCCGAGGATCCCAAGACTACTCAGGAAACAGACTAGATGATCCTGGGGTGGAGGGGCAGGAGGGTGGAGGCAAGAGGGAGATAAGCAGGGGCTCTGGAATCCCTTCAAGGTGCTGGGGTGGGGTGGCACGTGGAGGGCTCCTTTTAGAGTCCTGATGGGGCAGGAGCATGGGCTGCGGGCCTGGGAGGCCATGAACCTTGGGGCAGATGGACCTAAAGGCTCCCTCACCCTGAATGCTGGAGACCCTGAGCAATTCTGAGGGCGCCCTCTCGTGGCCCCTTGAGGCCAAAGCCGAGAGTCCACAGAAGAATCCTGCACTTTCCTCTCCAAACCAACACATGGTGAAGAAAAGGGGCTTGGAAGAGAGGGTGGGAGCACTGGTTTTGGAGTTGGGAAGCTCGCCATGCCACTAATACACCAGGGTGCTTTGGGCAAGTCATTTCGCCTCTCGGCTTCGGTTTCCTCATCTGATTAACAAGGGACTCGGATAAAATGAACGGCCTTCACAAAGGGAAATGTTGACCACCGGCCAGCCCTGGGCTAAGCACACGCCTGTGTTACCTGGGCCTCCTCCAAAGGCATGACAAGTAGGTGACAGAGGAGGAAACTGAGGCTCAGATTGCTTGAGTGGCTTTCCTCTGGTCACCCAGCTGGTAAGTGGCAGAAGGGAGGCTGTGATTCCAAAGCCCTCTCTCTCCACCTCCATGGGGTTTCCCACGGCCTCCAAGGTCCCTGCCACCTCTGTCCTGTGGTTCAAGGTGTCTGATGGAGAGAAAGAGACTCACAGGAGCCCTTAGGGTCCTGGCAGGCAGTTAAGACAGGAAGTAAAGAGCCAGTCGACAGGGCTTTCATATACAAAATGCACTGTCTTTGGGAGTTCCCTGGTGGCCTAGTGGTTAGGATTCCAGACTTCCACTGCGTGGCCCAGGTTCAATCACTGGTCGGGGAACTGAGATCCAGCAAGCCGCGTGGTGCGGCCAAAAAACAAAACAAAACAAACAACAAAAAAAAGCAAAAATGCACTGTCTTTGCAGAAGAAATTATGACCACCACTCAACTAGCCATCAAAACTATGTTCTCTGGGCCAACTGCTTACCCAGGAGAAGATCTGGCTGCCCCAGGGAGCAGCTCTTATCCTCTGCCCCGCACAGGTGGAGGATTTGGTGAGTGCACTTGAGCCCCAGTGTGTCTCCTTACAGTGGAAGTAAGGCTCTGGCCAGTGCTTTCTGGTCTCAAGGAGCATCACCTCCCAAAAGGGGGCATCTGATAGGAGCTCACAGGGACCCAGGGGCAGGCTGGGTGGGAGTGGAGGTGAAGATGACGCCAAGGCAAAGACCCTCCTGCACTGCTCCAGGTGCCTCTGTGGAAGTTCCCCAGCATTGAGGTTTTAGACACTTTTTTTTTTTTGGTCCAGGCTTTGGACATACCCTCCAATGAGAAAAAAAAAACAAGAGTGATTCTTCAACATTCACCTGTGTCCTCCTGGGCACTATTCATTAATATCTAAGTTAACATTCATTTGAATTATTTCAAAATTATTTTAGCTTACTTTAATAGAGGTTAATTAATATTTTAGCTGAATTTAATTAATTAAAATCGAAAATAAACCCTGTAACTATCTTGCAAATTGCACCATTATATTGCAGTGATTTTCTGTGTTAGGAGAGCATTATTCTGTCACATGTAAACATTTAAAATACCACCATTTCTGTACCTTCAAAAGACACTTTAGAATGTCTTTTGAAATGTTTTTAATATGATGAGACCTTCATGAAATGGAAGAGGTACAGGGCTTGCCTGAACCCAGGCTGGGTGTTCCTGGGGACGGCGTCCATTCATGATGGGACTCAGCCTCCCTGGGGAGAGACCTGGCAAGAGATCTGGCAAAGGAAACTGAGGCAGAGGCCCGGAGATATGGGCCAGACCCATGCCCAGGAGTGTGGGAAACATTCATTCATTGAGAACTTATTTTTTGGGCACCCTGTGTGAGGTGCTGTTCTAGGCACTGGGACAGAGCTGTTAGCAAGAGTCTAAGTTCCTGCCTTCCGTGCGACTGACCTCTAGTGGCAGCAGACAGTAAAGCAGGTGAGTAAATATCCGGAGTGTTTCGTGGAGGTGAGTGCGATGGAGAAGAATAAGGCAGAGGAGGAGGATAGGATGGGGGGTGAGAAGACACACCAGGGGGATAGTGGGGCGAGACATAAAGGAGGTGAAGGGGTGAGGCCTGCAAAGATCCAGGGCAGGGAGTGGCAAACTTTTCTGTGAAGGACCAGATAGTAAATACTTCGGGTTTGCACGCCCTCTGGTGTTTGCCACAGTCCCTCCGCTCTGCTGCTGTCACCCAAAAGCAGCACAGACAACAGGTCAATGGATGGGCATGGCTGGGTCCCAGTAAAACTTTACACAAGCAGGTGGCGGGCTGTGGCTTACCAACCACTGATCTAGGGGAAGGGAGTTCCAGGAAGAGGGAACAGCAAATGCAAAGGCCAAGTGCCTGGCGACTGAGGAATAGCAAGGAGAACGGTTATACCATGTACCAAGCACAGGAACGCAATACAAGGGGGAGATGTTGGCCAGGAGAGCTCAGGCTCGGTGCCGGGACGGAGGTGAGGGGGCTGCTGCATTCACCTTGGCAACTCTTCTTACTCCCCTCTTACCTGATCAGGACCCATCGGGGACCCTGGGAATGGAATGCACAAAGCAGGCCTGAACAGCCCATTTGCTGATCATGCAAATGTTCCTCTCCTGTGGCAAGACTTTGTTCAGAGAATTCTTTAAAGGGGTGTTTTGGGTTGGATTTGGGATACACACAGAGTTGTGATCAGATGTCAGGAAATGCAGTTAGATGATGAAAAGGAGTCTGCTGTATATGACCAAAGTGGGACAGGCGCTCCAGGCGGGGAGCAGAGGGCTGGAAATCCGTGAGGTCAGAGACAGACAAGAGGGGACAATGCCCTCCCCTTCTCTGAGGGGTGCTGTGGTGTAGACACAGACTGAGGTCAAACCCAGCTCTTCTGCTGCTCAGCTCAGTTATAAGAAATAGTTCTTCTACCTCCCCAAGCCTCAGTTTCCTAATCTGTTGAATGGGAAGGACAATGCCCACCTCAGAAAGTTTCATTCATTCATTCATTCATTCACTCACTCATTCATTCATCGAGGATTAAACAAGATGGCAGATATAAAACTCTGAGCACATCGCAGTATTCAAGGGGAGTCAGACCCCTGCCCCACCATCTTTCTCCTGGGAAATCCCATTCCCAGGGAGCAAATGCTCCTCTTGGAAAATCCCATTCCTAGGGGGCAAGGGCTCCTCTTTGACGATGAGAGTGTGTTGTTTGAGCAAAGCAGCCGAGAGTGAGAGCTGTGGCTGGGAAGGCCGAGCACTGAGGAGGCACCTGCTGTTTACAGGTTGTTAGGTGACTATCTGTTGAGTTCCCAAGATGACTCAGAAACCAACCAATCATTTTGCTCCATGTTCAAGTTGTTCATTAAATCATATACTCAGCACACTTTATTATGTGCCTACTGTATCCAGATATACATGGAGGACAACCTTCCTTTCTAGCCTTTTCCTGCCCCACTCCCTGTGGCAACCTCTCCTCTCCATTGCACTAAACTTCTCACTGTCTTCATTCTCCAGCACGCCTAACACCCCAGTCTCAGTTCGGTGAACTCAGTTGATGAACTCTGGCCTGGGAAGTGTGAGCACTTGAGTCCTCGGGGAGTCGCTTCCCTTCTCTGGGGCCCTGATCCCTTGATGAAAACCCCAGAGGTTGGGTTACCAGAATGCCAAGCTTCATACCCTTAGCTTTGCATCCTGGGATATCAAACAGGATTCAGGGACACCTAGCCCATCTCTATCCAGGCCCACAGAAGACACCACTAGCCGATCAGGGCATTCTAACTGCTGAGCCCTGCGGGGCCCTCAGAATCTTTCCAGGAGGCACCTGCCAGCCATTACCAATCAAATCCGAGTTGGCAGTTGAGATTAAACAGACTTTCATTCCTGGCTGGTGCCCTGGATGAGGTGAAGAGACACATCAGAAAGGCGCCGGATACAGTCAAGGTGATGGGCATGTGGAGGGTGGCAGGGATCAGTACGGGGCAGTGGCGAGAATGTGGGGCAGTGGTCCATTGGGGGCGCCCAACAGGGGGAATAAGACACTACTTCTGTGTCATTCCTGTCACATCAGCCCCTTTATGGGTGAGACATGCCCAAGGTGGGCTTCACCTGCCAGTTTTGGACCCAGCTCAGAGGGGAGGAAAAAGTGAGGGAAGGGCATTAACTATCAGCCAGGCACCATGTTAGTCTTTTTCAAAGATGACCTTTCCTATTTCCCATTATCCGCCCTGCCTGGGAACTACTGTTAGCTCCATTTAAAGATGAAGAACCTGAGGCTCAGAGCTTACTGAACATGATGATTAATCATAAAACCATAATAATCTGCTGGGGTTGGACTCCAGCTTCACCTCTTCTGGCTGTGGGGTCTTAGGCAAGTCACCTAGTCAGCCTGTGCCTCAGTCTCCTCATCTGTAGAGTGGGGATAATAGCAACAGCCAGCTCATCATGAAGGAGTTAATATAGATGACATTTTGGGAACATTCTAGCATAGAGTAAGAGGTCTATTTGCTAGGCTGTTTGCAGGGGTGTCTTATTCATTTCTACATCTCCAGCGCCTCACAGAATGCCTTGCACATAGTAGGTGCTCATTAAATGCTTTGGAACCGAGCCATTGAGCTCTGACTATCCTTAGAAGAGTCCCGCATAGCTCTCCTTGTCCCCATTTCACAGAGAGAAAAACTGAAGCTTTGTGTGATAAAGTGACCTGCCCGAAATCCCAAAGCTAAGAAGTGGTGGAGCGAACTTCCACTCCAGGTGTGTGTGAGCCCAGAGTGCCTCCCATGCCCCTGCCTCCCTCAGGGGCTTCGCCCTTCACTTTTTCCTTAAAATGTTCCAAAGACTCACCTGCTGCTCAGCCCCTGAATAGAGGATATGTAACCATATGTCATAGGAGGACGTAAGAGTGGACGGTGATTCTGACCAGGAGGAATTAATTAACCAATGAAGTCTGAAAGCTAGATCCATAAAGTAACTGAGATATTTGATAAGTGTGCTCCGAGCTAACCTTGATTCGAGGCAGTGGAAGGTGAAGAATGAACATGATATAAAGTGAATTAAGAGTTCAAGGTGCCCATAAGCTGGGTAGGAATTGACCATGGGTTTTATCTTATTTGGTGGAGGCTGCCGAAAGGTACAGAGCCACTGCAGGGGTCAGCAGGAGAGGGTGCTGGCCTGCTGTGATGTCTGCCCGGGGACGGATGTGAACAGTGGGCATCTGTGAAGGAAATGATAAAAGCCTGGTTCTTTGGCTGGGAACTGGCCCCAGGAACGGTGGCGAAGGGATCCAGAGCCTTTCCCCAATCTCCTGTTGCTCACTCAGTGTCTCAGGTGTTTTGTGAATGGCCAGCCTCTAGAACAATAGGGAGCATTGACTTCTAGAGAAACTGAGCACAGGCTAAGAGCAGGGCCCTCCTTGGTGAGATGGCCATGTGTCTGTCTCATTCTTCCTAACTTCATCCACAGGTTTGCTTCACTGTACTAAGTGACTTCTAGCTTCGGAATTACAGTGAAGTTTCAGACCTGGACATGTTTCCAGGCTCTGTGAGAACCTACACCTGCCCAATTTATCTGTCCTGGAAGGAGTGTCAGAGAGGGTCCAGGCAGTGAACTTCCATCCTGGCTGCACATTAGAATCACCTGGGGGGCTTTTAAAAATACCAGGGCCTGCCTCACCTTCTCCCCCACTGCCCCAGTAAAAAAGATTCTGAATTTGTTGGTCTCAGGAGGGGCCTGGCATCGGGTAGAGAAGCACTGATTTAGGACAACAGTAAAATGATGGCAACATGTTGAAACTAATAGACTGTAACAGTTATGTATGTACACTGAAATACGTAGAGCAACCACTAAAAAAAACTATGCAAAGAGAAATATCCAAAGAAACAGAAAACAAATGACCAAATGGCAGACTTAAGCCCTAACGTATCAACAGTTAATGTAACATAAATGGTATAAAAATTAAAAGAGATTGGCAGAGTGGATTAAAAAATGACCCAATCACATATTGTCTACAAGAGATTCACTTCAAATATAACTATATAGGCAGGTTGAAAGTTAAAAGATGAATAAAGATATATCATGCAAACATTAATTTTTAAAAGCAGGAGTGGCTATATTAATATCAAGTAAAGTAGACTTTAGAGCAAAGAGAATTACCAGGGATAAAGAGAAGCATTACATAATGCTAAAAGCGTCAATCAACCAAGAAAACATAGCAATCTTAAATGTTTGCACATCAAACAATGGAACTGCATAGTATATGAAGCAAAACCTGATATAGCTGAAAGGAGAAGTAGACAAATCCACAATTATAGTTGAATACTTAGACACCCCTCTCTCGGCAACTGACAGAACTACCAGACAGAAAAGCAGCAAAAATGTAGAAGAACTGAACAGCACCATCAGCCAGCAAGATCTAACTGACATTTATAGAACCCTCAAGCTGGCAACAGCAGACCATACATTCTTTTCAAGTGCTTGTGGAACATTTGCTAGGATAGACCATACCCTGAGTGATTAAACAAACTTCAACAAATTTAAAAGAATTCAAGTTATACTGTGTATGTTCTCTGACCATAATGAAATCAAAGTAGAAATCAATAGCAGAAAGATTACTCCCAAAATCTCTAGGCACTGGAAATTAAACAACATACCTCTCATGCTTCTCAGTAATCAGTGGGTCTGTAATTATCTGTAATTAGTTAGAGTTCTCCAGAGAAACTATATCTATCTATCTATCTGTCTAATCTGTGTAATCACACACACATATATATATGGGAGAGAGAGATTTATTATGAGGAATTGACTCATGTGATTATGTGACTGACTCATGTGATTATGGAGGCTGAGAAGTCCTATGATCTGCCATATGCAAGCTAGAGACCTAGAAAGGCTGGCGGTGTACTTCCAGTCTGAGTCCAAAGGTCTGAGAACCAAGTGAGCTGAATATGTAAATCTCAGTTCAGTTCAAGGGCAGGAGAAGACTGATGTCCCAGCTCAAGCAGGGAGGCAGGAAGAGAAGAAATCTTCCCTTCCTCTGCTTTTTGTTTTATTCAGACCCTCAACAGATTGGATGATGCCCGCCCACACTGGGAAGGACAATGCCTTCTTCTCAGTCTACTATTTCAAATGCTTATCTCTTCCAGAAACACCCTCACAGACACACCCAGAACTAATGACTAACCAGACATCTGGGCACCTCATAATCCAGTCAAGTTGACACATAAAATTAACCATCACAGGGTCAAAGAGGATATATCAAGAGAAATACCAAAGACACACTGAATTGATGGAAATTTAAGATAAAACATGTCAACATTTGTGAGATGCAGCTAAAACAGCACTGAGAGGAAATTTTATAGCACTAACTTCTTACATTAGAAAAGAAAATCTCAATTATCTAAGCTCAAGAAAGTAGAAAAAGACAAGTAAAACAAACCCAAAGAAGGGGGAAGAAAAGAAATAATAAAGAGTAGAAATCAATGAAACTGAAAACAGAAAGACAATAGAGAAAATCAATAAAATGCTTGTTCTTTGAAAAGATCAATAAAATTGATAAACCTCTAGCAAGGTTGACCAAAAAAGAAGACACAAATCACCAGTATCAGGAATGAAATGAGATAGCACTACAGATACAGCAGACATCAAAATGATAATAAAAGAATACTATGAGCAACTCTATGCACATAAATTCAACAACTTAGATGAAATGGATCAATTCCTCAAACACTATGAACTACTAAAGCTCATCCAATATGAAGTAGATAATCTGAATAATCCTATTACTATTAAAGAAATTGAGTTTGTAGTTAAAAACATCCCCCCAAAGAAATCCCCAGGCCCAGATATTTTCATGGGAGAATCCTACCAAACATTTAAAGAATTAGCACCAATTTTATACTCTTCTAGGAAAAAAAAATTGGAAACACTGCCAAATTCATTTTATGAGGCCAGTGTTACCATGAAGCCAAAACCAGACAAAAACAGTACAAAAAACAGAACTATAGACTAATACACCGAATGAACATAGAGAAGAGCAAAAAAAAAAAAAAAAAAAAAAAAAAAAAAAAAATCCTCAACAAAATATCAGCAAATTAAATTCAGCAATATATGAAAAGAATTATACACCCTAACTGAGTGGAGTGTTTTCCCCAGGAATGCAAGGCTGGTTCAATATTTGAAAATCAACCAGTATAATTCACCATATCTATAGGCTAAACAAGAAAAACCACATGATCATATAAATTGATGAAAAAAATCATTTGACAATATTCAACACTGATTCATGATTTAAAAAAACTCTCTGCATATTAGGAATAGAGGAGAACTTTCTCAACCAGATAAAGGGCATCTACAAAAATCCTATAGCTAACATCATACTTAATGGTAAAAGACTGAATGCTTTCCCCCTAAGAGCAAGAACAAGGCACAGATGTCTGTTCTCACCTCATTCAACATAAAATTCTTTCTCTGAGCCCTGCGCTTCCTGAGACCCCATGTGATGAATGAAAATTTGAGGCTCTAGCCTCTCTTCCTGGAGAGTTGGGTCCTCAGACTCACCTGCTCATTCATATAACTTTCCAGAAAGCACAAGAGAATGCAAAGGAGTTCACCTAATTTTATTATGCTGAATCTGCTCTAATTTATGTTAGGAAAAAGCACATTTTCTAAGTTTGGAACATTTGTAAATAACACTAACTTGTGACACACCAGCCCCACACCAATGTCCATGTGTGCAACATGGAGGCTGAGAGCTGCTAATGTAATCCAGCCAGGAAACTGAGGCCCAGAGAGGGTGAGTGACTGGTCCAAGATCACACAGCCAGGTATGGGCAGAGTTCAGAGGTCTTATCTCCAAAGCCAGTCTCCCTTCTGGCTTCATAATAATGCAGTGAAATCACTTCCAATATGGGACTTGGTCACACTGACATTTGTCTCTGGCCCTGCAGTCGAGCTGTGGCCCAGGACACAGGGACAGTCTGAGCTGGGCTGTGACTTCTCCAGGTCATCGTGAGGTCTATAGCCGCTCTGAGGGCACAGCCATGCTGATGTTCAGCCTCAGTTGTGGGGCAAGGTCGCCAAGGCCAGAAGCCCTCGGCCCAGCAGCCAAATTTCAACCCGACACCTCCCATTACAAGGAAGCAGGAAGCCCGTCTGCTCTAATTACAGTTGACAGCAAGCCTCAGGCTGGTCTTTCATAGAAATACTCCCATTATGTAAGGAGGTTACATAAATCATCTTGTGATGTCCGCGTCATACATCCACAGAGGTGCTGGCTGGACCACTGTGCCCTTGCCCCCAGTGTAGCCTCTGTATGTTTCCTGAGCGGGGGTGGTTGGACAGTACAGCTGATGTCAGAATGTAACCTACAGGCCCTTATGTCCACATTCCCTGTCATCAAACAGACTCCTTGCTCTAATCCACTGTTTGCAAAATAAGTAGAAAGTATGCATTTGTGTGTGCAAAATCAATCCGTACTCACTGCACACTGCTGTCACTGTTTTACATGTTGGACTCCCACACACTATTTCTTAATGGGCTTCTCTGCATAAAAGCAGTTTGAAAGCGCACTGCCCCAGATCACCTATCTAGGCTCCCTCTGGCTGGGCTGGCACAAGACACGGCCAACTGCCTCCTTTAGCTTTTCAGTTTCAGGCTGCACCTGTGTCAGCTAATCCTAGAAGAGGACCATGTCAGATGACATCCAGAGATTCCGGATGGGTGGTCCCTAGTAGTTTGTTTGGGAAACCAAGGAAAGTTAGGGTGTCGTTCGTTTCACCGCTAGATGGGCCCGAAGATGGATGCTTAATCATCAAGTCAAAGTTGATCTCTCCCCTCCAGTAAGTTGCCTTGGGAACAGAGGAGCAAGCCAAATGCGCCCACCCTGGCACCCTCTGGTCCTGGCACATAGTAGGTACCAAATGGAGTCCCTCGTGATGAATAGTGTGGATAAACTTGAGGCGGGGTTAACACGACTGGGATGTAGGAGATCCATGGCAATGACAGCAGATGGTTGGGACGGGACCCTCAAGTTCGAGTCAGCACAGCTCACTTGCTTTCAACAGAGCTTTCTAGAGCCCCTGCTGTGGCACAGGGGGATGCAATTGCGAAACAGAGCTTCCTGCTTTCAAGGCACACACAGTCGAGAAGGAACACACAATTTCTCATCAAGTGCAACCATGGCAGCCACAAGGGTCAGTCATGAAGGCCTGCTCTGTGCCAAGGCCATTCTAGGCAGCAGAGATACAGAAATGAACCGGCAGACAAGCGCCCCGCTCTCGTGGAGCTTGCCAGGCAAGGCTGGGAGGGTGGGGCAAGCGATAAACAATGACACTAGACAGGAAGCAGTTGCTTCTAGTCGACAGGATAAATTCTATTCGGCAGGATGGCTGAAGTATTTAATTCATGAAACACTTAATGAGAAGCTACTCTGTGCCAGGCCCCAGTAGGGGTCAGATTCCAAAGGGCCTTTTGTGTTAAGCCAAGGAGGTTAGACTTCACCTTTGAATCTGTAAATGGAGGGACGGGAGACGGTGTCGTATACAATGCTGGCAGTTGGTGGAAGTCTTCCTGGATGTTTGAGCTGGGCCTTGAAGAATGCTGAGGGGACAGGGTTGCCTGAGTTGGGCCCAAGAAGCAGAAGTTTGAGGCTTGTTTTTGCGTGTGTCACCAACTATAAGTAGGGAGAACAATTCACTCCCTGCACAGGACCAGGACCACAATGAGAGAATGACTGTGGAAGGACTCTCTAGAGTGAGGCATGATTATTATTAGTGATGTTTTCCCACCTGTCTATACGGCCCGTTGGAAAATCACGGAGAAGCCTTCCCCAGCAGGGGTCACCGGCAGCGCCAGAGGCCTGGCCTGAGGCCTGGGGTGCGGCCGCGTCCATGTGGGGCCGTGGATCAGGTTCTCAGGCCACAGCTCAAGCCACAGCTGGCCCTGCTCCCCTCGCCTGGTCACCGATAGCTACGGGTCCCAAGTTCCTGAGTCGGAAGTTGAAAGTCACGTTCCAACGAAAGGACGGAAGAGCTGAACCCAGGACTTGATGTAGAAAATCTGGTCTGTGAGGCCTGCTGACAGCTCAGGGAATCAGCGAGGGCTGGTGGGACTGACACGGGCTTTGTACACAGACAGTCCTGGCTTCAAGTTCAAGTTCTGCCAGTTAGTAGCTGCGAGGCCTTGGGAAAGTACCTGCACCTCGTGCTCCTCCGTGATGGCCACAGGCACACCCTCGGAGCTGTCTCAGGGCCACGTGAGATGGTCCATGTGCATGCGTTTCAGCGCGTACCAGATGCCCTACAAATATCGATTGTCTGTACCCCATTTTTTTCTCCCTCCCTCCCTTCCTTCCCTCTTTCCTCAAAAAGTATTTGGTGGAAGAACAGCCAGTGTTAGGAGCTCTGGAGATTTTTAAAGATGCAGACTCAACTCCCACGGAGCTCAGGGACCTGTTGGGGACGAGGGTCCATTACTGGCTGAAAAGCAAGGGGATGTTGTCACGGGCAGGCAGCATCAGGTGGGCTGGAGTGACCGCAGGTGCCCTGGAGTCTAAAAGGAAGCTGAGATCTGAGCAGAGTGGCCCGAGAGCATCTCGACGCTCTTAGAAGGGAGAAGGCGTTCCAGAGAGAGGGGCAGGCAGGAGCAGACACAGAGTGTGCAGGAGGCCAGGCAGGAATGGGGCTGGGGTGGTCTGAGTCCAGTCTCCCAGCAGAGAGTAATGGAGAAGGTGGTTCCTGGGCCGGCGCTGGGTTGTGGAGGAACTGGAACGCACATCAGGCTGGGTGACCCAGCCTCCACCAGGCAGCAGGCAGCGGGGAGCCGTGATGAGAGCAGTTCCAGAGCCTAACCTGGTGACCTCAGGCATTAGGGTGTTTTCTCCAGCCGTGTGTGTGCAGGGCATTTTGAAGCAGAAAGGATGTTTCTTGCTTCTACCAGTCAGGGTGGGCTGGGTTATGCTGCAGAAACAAATAACCCCTAAATCTCAGGGGTTTAAAATGATAGTGGTTTAGCCCTCAGCCACACAGACGGTGTTGCAGATACGGGCCAATAATCCAGGATGCTGCGGTCCGAGGTCACCTTCATCTCAGCAGCAGGGGAAGAGGGCATAGAGAACAGTGCACTGGCTCGTAAATGCCTAAACTGAATTCTCCTCCGAACCCGACATTCTGCCTGTAGAGACTCTCAGGCCAGAGAGGAGGCGGCCTGGAGCCCGGGGCTGTGGGCAGGCGTCTCGTGCCGGCAGCGGCTGCCTATTGGCCAGCAGGAGGGGGTGGGGCCACCACTCTTGGGTGAGTCCTCCTGCCCTGCCAGTGCTCCCAGTCTGGGGGAGTGGGAGCCTTGGAGAGGAGTCCTTGGCATTATAGGTTGTGATGCCAAGGTGTGGGTTGGTGTCAGCTGGCTGGGGACAGGAGGAGAAGGTGGCAGAGGAAAGGGGAAAAAGAAAGGAAGAGGAAGGAGAGGAGGAGGGGAAAGAAGAGGCAGAGCGTGAGATGGTGGGGGCCCACCCAGCTGGCTGGCACGGAGGCCTCGCCCATCAGCATTTCCCAGGCAGCCTCCCTCCGCCTGCGGCCTCACCTTCCCTCTGGCCAGTCAGTGGGCAGGGCCAGCGGCTGGCTCTAGGCTCCCTTGCTTGCTCAGAGCGGCCCTGCTTGCGGGCCCCGCCAGCGTTGGCACGGTGACAGTAGCCAAGTGTGCAAACTTGTGCCATTGTCCCCAGGCCAGGGGGAGCCATGGAGACTGGCTAATATGACACAGGAAAATGTTTGCTGATGGCAATTCTATGGGCTTTGTCCACCTCTTTCTCCATCATGACGACTCGATTTAAGTCCCTAACTGTTTGACTACAAATGCTAGGGGACCGTGCAACGCCAACCTTTTGTCCGGCCGCGCTGAATGGGCAATTCAGGCTTTGTGCAGCTCAATTGAGGAAGCAAACATAAAGACAAGATTCCTGAGAGCTCCAGCTCCCTTCCCATGGATATCCCAGCACCTCGTTAGAGAGTCCTTCCCTTGCTACCTCTCCAACATCAGTGTGCTGCCCGCCCTCGCAGGCCTGCCAGTGCCCGATGCCTTGGGAAGGGGGTGGGGAGAGAGAGAGGACAGAGGAGAGAGGGAAAGAGGGAGAGAGAGAGCAGAGAGAGCCACTCAACACTCAGGGACAGCGGGGAAAGCAGCCCGCCCCGGCTCACCCCATCCGATTGTCTGTCTGCACTGGAGCATGGCAGCTGTAGGCCTGGAGTCTGGGGGAGCTTTGCCAGCCCATCTCTTCTGGGCCCAGCCCCTCCTCAATCTTGGACTTTTTAAATGTGTGCGCGCGCGCACACACACACACACACGTACACACACGCGCTCGTGCGCGCACGCGCGCGCGGGCACACACACACACACCCCGCCCCCTCGAGAAAACAGGGAACCGAGGTCAAGGGGAGGAGGGGCGTGGAGGCCGAGAGGGAGAGTGGGCTGAAGGGTAGAAATTTACCGGGAAATGATTGCATTTGGGAGCTGTCTTTTTTGTGATGGTCCCCATGGTGACAATTTGTGACGGCAAAGAATGTGGGAACGGGGCGCTGCCGCCTGATTGGGATGCTTTGTATCTGGAGAGGCGCTCCTGATTGGCCTGAGGGGCCCCCCAGCTCCGGGGACTCGTCCTCCATTCAGCCCGCTCGAGGGCTGCACAACTGCCTCCAGCCGGACCACGGAGCTTGCCGGCCGCGCCGGGCCTGGCCCAGGTCTGCGGCGGGGAACCTGCCGGGCCACCTTGGCGGGGCCCGGGGCCCCGCACCCTCGGTCAGTGTGGAGGTCCAGGCGTCTCAGGCCCCACTGGGTGGGGACGTGGGGCAGGCTGGGGCCTGGGGGAGGGGCGAGGTGCTGCGGGTGGTGGCCGAGGAGGCATGAAATTGCTGCAGATGCTTCTACGGGGGAGTCCCTGCTGCCCACAGCCTGAGATCAGCCCGCCAGGCAGGCCTCGGCTTGAGTGCCAGACAGGGGTCCTGCCTGTCCTGCGTGAGAACTGTGGGTGGAGCGTGGGGACTGAGGAGGGGGGTGGATGCTAGCAGGGCTGGGGGCGGGGGTGGGAGGAGGAGGGCACCGCCGGGGAGACAGGGGGCTTGGCCTTGCCTTAAAGTGGAGCGGTTGCCTCGGCTCAGAAATGAAAACCTTGCTGGCAGGTTGTGCATGCCGGCGGCGTGGTGTGTGGGAGACACAGTGGGCTCCAGCCCCAGCAATGCCACTTGTGGCTGGGTCGCCTTGGGCAAGTCGCCCGACCTCTCTGAGCCTCAGCTGCATGTGCAGGGTAACAGACCCAAGAAGACGAAATGTGTTTGTGCATCACAGATGCCCTGGGAATGCTTAGAGGCTTGAATGAGCATCCCGTGACCCAGGACTCTGTCTAGGGCTGAGGGGTGTTGCAGTGAGGAGCACTGTCTGCAGCCATGTGGCCTTTGGGGAGGGCTGAGTGTGGTTGCTCAAAGAGACTCCGACGGCTGCTGTGTCCCTCCAGGTCAGCTCCGTGCCCTGCCCTGGAGCCGCCAGCCGCCTGCAGAGCCACCCTCTTCATGGAAAGCCCCGTGCAGTGGTCCCCTGGTGATGGCATCCGACAGTGACGTGAAGATGCTGCTGAACTTTGTGAACCTGGCATCCAGCGACATCAAGGCGGCCCTGGACAAGTCTGCACCCTGCCGCCGCTCGGTGGACCACCGCAAGTACCTGCAGAAGCAGCTCAAACGCTTCTCCCAGAAGTATTCCCGGCTCCCGCGGGGCCTCCCCGGCAGAGGGGCCGAGCCTCACCTGAAAAGGGGGTCCGAGGACCGGCCTGGGAGGCTGCCCCTTGATTCTGGCCACAGTTCCAGCCCCAGCGGGGGTGGGTGCTGCAAGGAGAAGGCGTTGGGGAACCCCTACAGGGAGGAGTGTCTCTCTAAGGAGCAGACCCTACACGGGCCGGATCCAGAAGCTGCCAGGCCTGGCCAGGTGCCCATGAGGAAAAGACAGCTGCCCGCTTCCTTCTGGGAAGAGCCACGGCCCACCCACAGCTACCCCGTGGGGTTGGAGGGGGGACTGGGCCCCAGGGAGGGACCTCCCTATGAGGGTAAGAAACACCGCAAGGGCTTGGAGCCCCTGGGGCCCGAGACAGCCCCAGTGCCCGCATCCCCAAGGGCACCCGCTGAAGAGGAGCCACTCAAGATGCCTGGGGTCTCCCTGGTGGGCCGTGTCAATGCCTGGAGCTGCTGCCCCTTCCAGTACCATGGACAGCCCGTCTACCCAGGCCCTGCGGGGGCCTTGCCTCAGAGCCCGCTCCCCAGCCTGGGCCTCTGGCGGAAAAGCTCGGCTTCCCCCAGTGAGCTGGCCCACTTCTGCAAGGATGTGGAAGGCCCCGGGCAGAAAGTGTACAGACCCGTGGTTCTGAAGCCTATCCCCACCAAGCCGGCCATGCCCCCGCCCATCTTCAACGTCTTTGGCTACCTCTAGCCGGGCTGGGAGGGCCTCGGTCCCCACCCCTGGCCTGCAGGGGTGTTGGGGACCCCGGGAGCTCTCCTGGTGAGGAGTGGGCTGGGCAGTGGTGTGGCCTCTTGAGAGCCTTCCCTTTGTATGTGGGGGGGGGGGGGGAGGGGGAGGGCAGGATCGGGGCAGGGGTTCTCAGGCAGTTGCCCAGCCAGCCCTTGCAGCCTTGGGAGTGGTGGAGCCGGGCTCAGCCAGCCCCTCTCCAACCGGGCCAGAGCCCGACAGATCACCCGCGGGCCTGTGCAGACCTCAGTCAGCGGGCCGTTGCTCTGGCCTGCTGGCCGTTCCAGAAGCCAGAGTTACGCACCTGTACATCTGCCAACCACTGTGTAAGCCAATCTCAGTTCTGTTCTTCTTGTTCTTTGTAAATATTAAGAAGGCTACAAGAATAAAGACACTTCTTTTGCAGTTTTCACATCTTGGGTCCATGAAGTTGAATGGTCCCCAGGCCTAGGATATGCGGGCTATCCCAGATGGAGGGCCACTTACAGAGTCTGTGGGGGAAGCCTGGAGTGGCCCAGAGACCTCCGTGATGTCTGGGGATGGGCACTGGGGCCCAACTGCTCAATTCCAAGGAAGGAGGGTGGAGACAGTTCACGGGGAAGGATGCTCTGATTCCCCACGCCAGAGAACAGAGCGGGGAAGGTATGGCTACCCAGAGGGTCCGAACTGCTCTAGAGAATAGGGAGGCTGGTACCAGGGCAGGGGGACCTGTGCTTCTGGCTCTGCCGTGGGATGTGGGGCTGGAGCCTTCCTGTTGGGGCCTCTCTGCCCCACCTGCAGGATGAGGGGTGGGATGAGAATGGTTCCCTCTGCAGTACCTTCCACTCCGATCACAGCCTCAGGGCAGAGACTGGGCCAAGACCAAGCAGGAGCGGAGCCCCTTGTGGACAAAACAACTGGTTGTTTGACCAAATTGCTCCTTTTTTCAACACAGTCTTTGGTTCTATGTCCATGGGAAAAATCATCATCATCATCATGTCTAGCTCATTCCAATTCCTAGGTTACCTGCCAATGGCTCTCTTCCCGGGCCTGATGCAGCCCCTGGCACACCCTAGGTGCCCTGTCAATGGAATGATGAGGGCCTCTGCCTGTGACAATGCACAGAGGGGGGCACTGGGGGCGGGGAGTGGCCCTCGGTTTGGCCCCAGTAGTGCCCAAACCAGCAGCCTTGGGAGGTGCGGGGCCAGCAGAGCCAGAGCCCGAGGGATCACCCGCATGCCTGTGCAGACCTCAGGCGGTGGGGCATTGCTCTGGCCCGCACCGCACGCTGGCCCGGGATCTGCGCTGCTGTGTGTGGCGTGGCTCTGTGGCTGGGAGCGAAGGGGCTGCCATGGGCGCTGAGCGGCTCATTTCATCAAAGCGCAGTTCTCACGACCGGGACAGGTGTAGGGGACCAGCCTGGTTGGGGACTATGGCTCCCAAATCAACAGCATCCTGTTGAACAAGTTAATCCCCGTCCTGTGCCTGTTTCCTCCTCTGTAAAGCGGGGACTAGATCAAAGATAGCAAACAGATGCACCCACCACTTCTGAGTCCAAGGCAAGTATAATCAACTGGTCACATACTCTCTCTGTTGGGGCCCGGATATGGCCTCAGAATCCTTCCTAACACAAGGCCCCAGGATTAGTGATTGCTAAGGGCCCTTGCTACCGTGCCTGTTTTCACTCCAGGATTCCCCTGGAGAGGGGCATCCACATGGAGGGGCGGCTTCACTGGGAAGCCGGTGGGTTTCTGGTGGTTTTTGCCTGATGGTCTCAGAGGACTTCGGAGCCATGAGGCCACATGATGCAGGCAGGGTTGTCCTGAGTAATTATCTGGATCATGGGGTAGGGAGTCCTCAGCCGGAGCCCTTGCCTCAGGCTGCTCTGGTTTTAAAGAACAGAGAGGGGGCCTGGAGGAGGCATGTCCCCTTCTCTCCCCACCTGCACATCATTACAAACGCCCTGCAGGACCCACTGTGATGAGGCTCAGCCCCTCCACACTGTACAGCAAAGTGTTAAAAGCTCTAATCTGGGCCCTGCCACTAGCTAGCTGTGTGACCTTGGGCAAGTTACTTACCCTCTCTGTGCCAGAACGTCCTCATCCAAAAACTGTGATTGAAAACAGACCTGCCACATGGGTAGCTGTGGGGATGATGTGAGTGCCGGCCACTCTAGTACTTCACAAAGGATGAAAAGCTGCACCAACCCAAAGTCACCTCTCCTAGTTATCTGATGGTGTCTGTAGGTCCTTCCACACTGACATTTCAGTGTTGTTTATAGAGTGGGCAACCCACGGGAACGGGTGCCTGGGTCATCCAGCCACCCGCATTCCTTCAGAGAAGGAGTCCAGCTCTGGGAGGCATGTTTTCTTGGGGTGCTGCTCGAGTACACCAGGCCTGGGTCCCCACAGCTCCTCTGGGGCTCAACCTTTCCCAGGGGATACCTGTCAGTGCCTTAATTCAAATTCTGGAAGCCTTGTCTGGAAGCAGAAACCTTTACTAAGGTGCCACTCAACAGAAGCACCCGACACCATGATTTTCCACATCGAAGCAAGTTGGGGAAAAACACAACTTGGAAAACTTCAGTATTAAAAACAAACAAACAACAAACAAAAAACAGCCGCAGTAGCAGCAGCAGCTGCTTGCCTAACCAAGAAGTGCATGGTGCTGGTTCCACATGAAACCCAGGAACTCATCTCCTGCTCACAGGCTCAGATCTCCAGCACTGGGTCAAACGTGTTCCGCCTCACGAAATGAAGACACTTTCAGGACGGTTACTGTTTGGTGATGCTGTCTAGACACCTCTGAGGCCGAAATCTTCCCAGGGGCTGGGTAAGCGCGGGAGTGGTGTCTGTACAGTCCTCTTGACAACAGAGATGCTCAAAAAATGGAACCACTGGCACGGTGTGAGCACTGACCACTCAGAACCGACCCCCCATGGGGAAGCAGGGCATTTACGCTTTAGCTGCTGGGTGATTCGGAGGCAGGGGGCTGGGCAAGGCACTGGAGGGGAGGGGCCCTGACCAGTGGCTGTGACTGACTGGTGTGGACGTACATCAATATTCTAAGAACCCAACGCGACTCCTGTGCCTCCCAAGCCGGGCCCCACATCCTACAAATAAACGGTGCTGATGCAGAATCCGGGGGCTGAGCTCTCCCTTCCCACATCTCCCACCACCTCCTCAAGCCTCACCTCCTCCAGGGGAGACCTCCCTCAGACCAGCGTCCCCATCCTGCCCAATGCCTGTGGCCCCTGCCTGTTAGGACCCTCTAGGACATAAGGTGACCTAAGAAGTGCTGTAGTTTTTAGAGTTTTGCCTGATACCCAGCCCCACCTCAAATGCCCCCAAACAACATCTTTCTGCTCTGTCCCATCATTGACTACCACCCCCACTGGCTCCCAGGTCAGCAAAGGCATTCTTCAGTCAGGGCTTTCCTCTGGCTATGCACTGAGCCCTCCTTGGCCCCTTCCCCTGGGACCCTGGGGTTGAACATCCCCAGTCTGGGAGGACGCAGGTTTCCTTCGATATTTCCTCAGGATCTCTGCAGCAAGACAGCGTGGGACTCTAGCCAAGCACTGCTGGGCTGGAATCCCAGGGATTTGCTGTGTGTACCCAGGCAAGTCCCTTCCCTTCTCTGGGCCTGTTTTCCCTCCTGTACCAGGAGGGAGTGGGCAAGATGTGGCCTAGTCCCCTCTGACCCCTGGCTGGAAGGTGTCATTTGGCAGACTCGTCCTCTTCAGGAAGACACTGGGACTTACTGGTTCCATGGCAAGCCAGCGTGTCAGAGCCAGCAAGGCCACCAGGGGCCAAAAGGATGGCAACCTGAGGCCCCAGAGGAGTGAGCCAACAGCAGAGCCAGGCCTGGAACCCGTGCTCCCCCAAGCTGCCCAGCTGCTTGTTTGCCAAAAGCCAGAAACTATGTCTGACCTCACTTAAGCCTCTCTTGGGGCGGGGCCGGAGCAGACTCTTAGGAAGGTCACCTGCTCTGGTGTCACCTTAGTGGCTTTAAGCAGTCAGGGAAGGCAGCATCTATGAGTCACTGGGACTTCCATGGAAACAAGGCAATCTCGGCAAGTGGGACTCAGATGGTGAGAAAGCACTATAGCCATGCCAGACCTCAGCTCTCTCACCTGCACCACCCAAAATGGGCTTGTAGCTCCTGCCAGGCTCCTCCCGCACCCACGTGAGGACGGAAGGATGCAATGGGGGGCACAAGGCTTCCTGTCTCTCAAGTGTGGTGCCTTTGCAAGGGCTGACGATGTCCATCCCTCCGGCGTTTGCTCACAGGAGCCGGTATTTGAATGGTTTTCCCCAGTATCTCAGCTTTTGTAGCAAAACGGGTAAGACGTGAAGACAGTGCCAGGGAACACGTGTATAGGACAAGCCCAGGTGTCAGGAGACTTGTAGGATCTGAGACCCTGTTTGTGATGAAGCTCCAGTTTCCATGACAACTGAACCGGGAGAGAAAAACCAACCTTGGCTGCTCCAACCACAGGGCAGGAAGCTGCCCCCTCTCCTGGGGCTGTCAGGTCTCTTCTGGTGAATGAAGGACACATTCTCTCGGGCCTTTAAGAAGCCCAAACCAAAGTGACACTATCAGGGGTCCACGTGCCCTGTCCCAGCACCTGCTTCTCCCCCACTCCCGCCAGGAGCTAGGCCAAGGACCTGAGGCCCCGGAGGCGTCTGGCGAAAGGGACTTCACCGGGCAGGGTACCATCTGTGCAACATTTATTGTACCTAAGGAAGCCCTTTGGGACCGAGGTCTCCCCACCCCACTCCCCTGGGCCACACCTTTGGGGAGAGAGCTCAGAGTCAAGTGCAGAGTTTCACGGAGCAAAGGGGGAGGGGCACAGGGACACTCTGCAGCGAGGCTGTCTGGGAAAGACAGACTCACCCCCGAACGCTCTCCAGCCACAGCCCAGAGGTGGCGCCAGGGCTTCCCTGCTGGCCCCTGCCTTCCCCAGACCACCCCAAGTTCTGCCCTGGTCCCATCTCCTGGCCCCAGGAATGGGGCTTTCTGCCATCCCTGATGGCAGAGAAGGTCGGGGATCTCCTCGTCCATTTGAAAACAAACATGGTTCTTCTCCTACTTGACACATTCCGTCCTCTGCTCTGGGCAAAGCTCTGGCCCAGAGACCGGTGAGATCACGGCGCTACCCCAGCTGAGACGGAGGCAGCCCACAGCCTCGTCTGTCACCAGGTCCCCTTGGATTTGGGGACACTGCTGGCCTGACACTCAGTGAAACAGTCTGAGGAGCCACTCCTTCTCCACGTGCTCCGGTTACTGGGTGTTCTCATATTTCAGGTATCTGATCAGCCTGCCTGGGAGTGGCAACGTGTCCAAGAGTTTTATACGGTATTTCCCAATGGCTTTTCGAACTTGCAGCCGGCAAAGGTGAACCAGGGGTCTTGGAGGTTCTGGAAAAAGGAGAGAGAGATGCTGATTCGCCGTTTGCAACCGGCAGAGGGTTTGCATCTGTGACCCCTGGCTTGTGGGAAGTACCCAACCCACGTGGCTGGCGAAGAGAGCGGGCGCCTGGACTACCCCATGCTCCGTAACCCCGGCCCCTGACAACTGAAGAGACGTCACCCCTCATTCGTCTGCACAGCCCAGGGAAGTAGCAGGGCAGGTACCAAACCCATTTTACAGGTGAGGGCTTAGCGAGGATCACACCTGGGGCTAGAACTGGCACTTCCTTTGTCCTGTGCCCCTTCCTCTACACATCAGCCCAGACCACGCCCCTCCCCACAGCCTTAGCAAATACGACCTCTTAAGTGCCCCCATGCATGGAATTCAGCTCTGGGCTCTGGGGGGTGCAGAGAAGTCAGGGTCAAGGGGCAGGCACTGGGCAGCTTCCAGCAGGTCCCAGAATCCCACTGGGCTGCCTCCTCCAGGAGGCCCCCCGGGATACCTCATTCAGTGGAGTTTTCTCAGCTGGAGGGCAGGGGGAGCAGGAGAGAGAGGTAAGAGCAGGGCCTGATGCATCTAGTAATTAATTTCAGCCCTGGGAACAGGGTAGGTATTTGCTGAATCAAAGAATGCCATTCGGGCTTCCCTGGTGGCGCAGTGGTTGAGAATCCGCCTGCCAATTCAGGGAACATGGGTTCGAGCCCTAGTCTGGGAAGATCACACATGCCGCGGAGCAACTGGGCCCGTGAGCCACAACTACTGAGCCTGCGCGTTTGCGCGTCTGGAGCCTGTGCTCTGCAACAAGAGAGGCCGCGATAGTGAGAGGCCCGCGCACCGCGATGAAGAGTGGCCCCCGCTCGCCACAACTAGAGAAAGCCCTCGCACAGAAACGAAGACCCAACACAGCCAAAAATAAATAAATAATTAAAAAAAAAAAAAAGAATGCCATTCATTCATTCAACAAACACGTGCTGACCCCTTCACTGTGGCTGGCCCCGTGCTCGGGCCAGAGATGCAGGGATACCCACTCAGGAGCTTTGGCGAAAGGCTTCCACACCAGATGGGCATCTGAGCAGGGTCCTGATGGGTGGGTAGGAATTTGCCAGGTGAGGGAAAGGGGGAGGCAGGGCATTCCAGGCAGGGGAAGTAGCAGTGCCAAGCCAAAGAGGCCACCGCCACCCAGGGAAGATCAGGGTGCAGCAGGGATGTGGGGGGAGGGGGGAGGTCAGCCAGCTGCAGGGCTGTCTCACTAGCTGCCCCATCACGGCATTGCTGACACTTCCGCTGCCCTCTGATCTCAGGACAGAGGCTGCCCTCTGAGATGCTCAGCCCCGTTCTCGGCTGAGTGAAGTCTGAGCTTGTGGGAAGGCAAAAGGCCACTGGTAGGCAAAGGACACAGGGCCACCAGGGCTGGTATCCTGGCTGGCTTTGGAGTCTCTGATGTCAACGTCACAGCATTAAATGAAAACACACGTGGGAAAGTGTTTCGCAGATGGAGGGTGGGCTTTAAAGTAACCAAAAGAGGTATTGGTTAAGAACTATTTGTTCTTCCTGTTAATAAATGTTTGTAGCACACTAAAGGGTTCAGCATATTTTTTCCCAGGGACACAGTTTAGTTGTAAATTACCCTTCCCAGGCAGGGCTTGAGGAGGGGACAGTGAGAGGTGGGACGACATCTAAGCAAGGACCGCTCTATTCTCTAGTGGCCTCTAGTGGCCAGTCACCATGATGGCAACCAATTATTCATTAATTCAAGGAACGTTTGTTTATTGAGCATCTAGAGTTCCCAGTGAGTGGGCAAGTCCATCCCACCCTCCCCCCGTCCTCCGCCCCCTACCCCTCCCCGCTATCGCCAGCCCAGTAACTTTACTAAGGGCCTCAATTCAAGAGCTCCCAGGCATTTGTGCAAATGGAAAATCCTACAGCAAGTTTGGGATCAAAGGGGCACAGGGATCAAGGAGGAACTTGGCAAGTCAGAGTTGGGCAACTGGGCTGTGGGACAACTGGACAGGTAATGAGGCAGCATTTTCACCTGGGGACAGCAGCAGCAATGGTGGGATAATAATAACTTTCTGTGGGTCAGCATCTGTGCTACGTGATTGACAAGCACTTGGTCAGAGACAGGACTGTGCCCCCTAGAGCCAGAGAAAGCCCTGGGGCAGCTGGATTGCCTCGGGGCAGGCATCTCCTCAGTATCAGCTGCAGCACCCAGCTCAACTGGCTCTGACGCCTCACCCGCCCATAATTTCTTATAGGGATTGCTCCATCTACACTGCACACAGCTGCTGGACCGTGGCCAAAGCCCACCTCACTGTGCCAGGCACACACCCGCCCCTGCAAACACCCCGAGCTGGCAGAGCTGGATGGGGCTGGACATTGAGCCTGCCCAACCTGCTCTGCTCACACAGGGATACTGAGGTCCAGAGGGGAGTCCTGCCCACGGTCACCCAGCAAGCCCCTGGTTCCAGAGCTCCGGGGGCCTGTCCCCTAGACCAGTGCGGCTCCAGGGGTGGCCAATGAACTGACAGCACCAGCACCACCTGGGAGCATGCTGAAATGCAGACTTTTAGGCCCCGCCCCAGACCTGCTGAGTCAGACTCTGCCTTTTTAAACAAGACGCTCAGGTGCTTCGTGTGCACTGTGCAGTTTGAGATGCCCTAGCCCCATCACTCCCTCCTCCACCCCACCACACTGCTTCCCAGTGGCCCATAATCCTGGGCGACTTACTCTAAAGGTCCTGATACCCCGTGGGGAGCTGGAGCTTTTGTTTAAAGCATCCTAGAGAGATTTAGTGGCGGGATGTTGGGGTCGATCAAACCTGGGTTTGAAGCCCAGCTCTGCCACTAACTAGTAGTGAGACACTCGCCAAGTGACAGTGTGAGGGCCAGGCTCCTCACTTACAAAACGAGGAACCACGGAGACACTGGACTTGACACGCAGCACAGAGCCTGGTACGAGAAGGTGCTCATCAAATGTCAGTAACAGTCACAGGCCCCGAGTCCCGGGCCTGAGTCAGGCAGGGTGACCTGCCAGCCGCAGCAGTGACGGCCCCTACCTGCTTTCTCCTTGATGACAGCCCAGTCCTCGAAGCTGTCAATGTGCTCCTTCAGCCGGGAGCAGAGCTGCACGTTGCCCACGTAGTCCAGGAGGACGTCGATGATGGGCCCTGCCCAGCGGCTCACCTCCGGGGCAGACAGGATCTCGCAGAACTGAAAGGGAACACACGCCAGTGCTGGGACACCCAGGACCAAGGGCACCGCCTCAGCAAGCTCATCCTACAGGTGGGAACCTGCGGCCAGTGAGGGCAGGGGACATGTCTGAGGACAGACACTGGGCACGCCCAGGGGAGAATCCAGTTCTCCGCATCCACACCCCTCTCTCATCAACACAGGCCTACTGCTGCCAAAAGTGGGAGGTGGGCAACTTGGGCAAGTCACATCACCTCCCTAAGCCTCAACTTCCTTGTCTAGAAAATGGGTATATGACACCAACTTCAAGGGTTTTTTTTTTTTAATGTTTTTTGGTTTTTTTAATTAATTAATTTTTTTTTTTTTTTTGGCTGTGTTGGGTCCTCGTTTCTGTATGAGGGTTCTCCAGTTGCAGCAAGCGGGGGCCACTCCCCATCGCGGTGCGCGGGCCTCTCACCGCCGCGGACTCTCTTGCTGCGGAGCACAGGCTCCAGACGCGCAGGCTCAGCAATTGTGGCTCACGGGCACAGTCGCTCCGCGGCACGTGGGATCCTCCCAGACCAGGGCTCGAACCCGTGTCCCCTGCATTGGCAGGCAGAGTCTCAACCACTGCGCCACCAGGGAAGCCCAAGGGTTTCTTTAAATGAGAATTAAGGTAATATAAACGTAAACTTCTCTGCACACAGAGGTTAGCCCATAAGTGATGGCCATTAGCCATTGTTAATATCTCCAAGAGGAGGTTGTTTCTAATTTCCTTTTCATTTTAAGTTCTGGCTTATTTAAGTCATCACCATGGACAGGTCTTGCCGCTGGGGTCACTGACCTTCTGCACCTCACCTGACCTTGTACCAGCCTGCTCTCACCTCCACCCCGATCCTGGTCAATCAACCTCATATCCAGGTGTAGTTTTGCTGGGGGCGATGAACCCCTCAGTTTTGCAGAGTTCCTCACCTATCCCCTGCTCCACTGTTCCTTCCCCAAAAACAGCAGACCAAAGAAAGGACTTAATTTCTCACGTGAACCACTAAGTTCTGCTGCCTCTAAAGCATGCTAATCGCTCACGTGAACCACTAAGTTCTGCTGCCTCTAAAGCATGCTAACACCGGGTTCCGCTGCCTCCGAAGAGCGCTAAATACTAGCTTACACTCCCTCCAAAGTGCACTGACCATGAGTCCACACTGCCTCCAAATCCTGCTAGCCACCATCTTCTGCTGCCTCTCTAGTGTATTCCACCCCGCCTCCGGTGCACACAGCCTCGGGAGCGAGTGAACCACTAGTCCCCTCAGCCTCCGGAGCGCACTGGCCCTAGCCGCCCTCCCCCAGACGCGCCTTCCTACCTGGACCACGCCTGGCGCCTTGTTCGAGGCGGGCGCGTCGTTGAACCTGTTGGAGGGCGACGGGGCGGGCGGGTGCGGGCCGTTGCCGTACAGGCACGAGAAGCAGGGCTCGCCGTTGCAGCCGAGGTCCATGATGAACTTGAGCAGCGACAGGCACTTCATGGAGAACATGATGGTGGCGGGGAAGGCGGTGGGGTGCGTGGCGATGTAGGCGTCGATGTTGGCGCCGTGGTCCAGCAGCAGCTGCATGGTGCGCAGGCAGCCGTGGCGGATGGCCACCAGCAGGGGGTTGATGACGTCGCGGTTGGGGTCGGCGCCCGCGAGCAGCAGCAGCTCGGTGGCGTACACGTTGTTGTTGACCACCGCGAAGTACAGCGCCGAGCTGCGCCGGTCCTCGTAGAGGCGCGCGCGCTCGGGCGCCAGGGGCGCGTTCACGTCGAAGCGCGCGCTCAGCAGAGCCTCGAGCACCTCGTCGTTGTTGCGCTCGGCGGCCAGGTGCAGTGGGCTGATGCCGCTACGGCGCACGCGCGTGCGGCTGGTCACCGGCAGCAACATCTGCACGATCCTGCGGGCGGGGCGGGCACGCGCGGGTCACGAGGCTTCCCGCACGTCTGGGCCGGACCCGACCCCGGGGGGAGCGGAGGGGCCAGGCTCGGCCACTCGCAACCACTGAGTGAGGAGGCACGGGCCCACCAGCAGGGGGCGCCGCGGAGACAGCCGTTCTCACAATTACCACTTGGGGGAGACTGGGTCTGCTTTACAGATAAGGAAACTTGAGGCTCAGAGAGCTTCCACCACCTTCTCAAAATCACAGAGCCAGTAATGAGTGGAGCTGGGCTTCAAACCCACAACCCTTAGCCTCCAAAGTCTGAGTCCTTAAAAACCTCAGCCAGACTGGCCTGTGGTTTCAAGAATCTCTTGCCGACTTATTTCAGGCTAAGGAGTGTTGCCCATTCCCAGCTCAATTATCTGAGGGAATTGATTGGAAGGCCCCCAAACCTAATGACTGTCCGAGCTACTATCTTCAGGAGGCAGTAGAGCCACATCGTGAAGCGTGGAGCTAGACCCTGCCCTGCCTAGGTAGGCTGGGGGTGTGGGTAGGCGTGGGCGGGCAGGGACAGCCATATGCAAGGGCTTACTATGTGCCAGGAGACATCCAAAGGCCTTACAAACACTATTCGGTTTAATCTTTACAACACCCCGTAAAGTATGTCTCGTCATTCACATTTTTCCGGATGACAAAACTCAATGCTCAGAGCGGTTAGGGGACTGGCCCAAGCCATACATCGGGAAACACAAACCAGGATTTGTACCCTCCTCTGACTCCAGGGCTGAGCTGTCCTGCATCTCTGTCTTGCTGCTCTGAGGCCTCGGTGGAGCCCCCAGGTCCTGGGGGATAGGAGGGGACAAATCTGTCTGGCCCCAGCCACTCCTGCCCCAGACCCCAGTTAGCCCTCAGTGACCATGAGGTCGCCTCCCCGGTCCTGTGAGTCTCAAGGCCTCTTCCCCCGAAGGCTGACTCTAGCCTCTCCCAGGCTCTCTGCCCTGCCTGTGGCTTGGAGAGGGTTGATCAGCTGCGGCTGAGGCTGGAGATTGCTGCCAGCCCTGACTCTGCTCTCTTCTGCTGAATCAGGCGCTATTCTCAGCACTTAACCTACGCTAATCTGTTATATCCTCCCAACAGCCCTGTGAGATGTGTACTAGCATTAACCTCATTTACAGATGAGGAAAGAGAAGCCCAGGGATACACAGCCAGTAGGTGATGGAGCCAGTATTTGAACCCAGGTAGTCTGATTCCCCCTAGAGTGAGGGCCACACTCTTAACCACTCCTCTGCTTCTTGTGTGGCAGTCAGGAGACAGCTGCTGTGTCACAGGGTTCTACATTCTTCACAACACATTACTTGCCTGCCCCATTTTACCTTCACTGCAGGCTGTGGAGGTAGCCAGAGTGGGTCTGTGGCCTTCTTTGTAACAGACGGGGCTCAGAGGGATGAAGTGACTGATCAAGGGCCATAAAGCAGTTCTGGGGCTTGACCCCAGGAATCCTGACCCCTTGTATTTACTGTCTTCCCCTAGACCCCTGCCACCTGCCAAGCTCTTGCCACTGATGTGATTACAGACCCTAATCCACACAATCCCTGCTGACAGGTGACCTTGTGTGGGCTCCAAGGAAGTGGCCATGGCAGGGCAAGCAGGTGCCACCAGGCTCATTCCCACATCTCTTTGCTTCCTGGCACTTGGGCTCCTGGGGCTTCTGGCTTCTTAGAAATGTGATGCCAGGGACCTCCCATTAGGATCTCAGTGGAAAGTATTATTATGGTTAGTGACGCTGTGTTTGCTTAAAATCTGCCTCTCAAACCTCAAAAGGAAATTCACACACCCAGGGGGGCTAATTGCCTCCTAATTTCTATTTGTGCAGGCTCAGGAGGCCTGACCTCGCTCTGTTGAGGTGCTGGTCAAAGGCGGGGCCGGGGCCTCACCCTGGACCACAGCCATCGCCAACAAATGCTCCCTAACAGCCGTAACATGCCCAGGCACGGGAAAAACAGCGAAAGGGGCTGCCTGGGGCCACTGGCCAGATGGGCTGGTATGGTCACAGCTGGTCTCCACTGGTCCCCTGCCGAACCAAGGGAAAGTGGCAGAAATGTGGGAACGTGACTGGACGTTGCCTAGAGTCCCAGAAAATAACACAGTGAAATTATCTAATTGTTGTACGCTTCTGGAGGACTTGGCCAAGCTGAGAGTAAATGTAATGCTGGGGGGCGGGGGGCGGTCTGGAGATCAGTGTGTCCAGCCTCCCATTTTACAGAGGGTGAAACTGAGACCCGGGTGTGGGGCGGGAGGTGGAGGTTGGACTGGAGGTGGATGGCAAAGCCAGGGCAGAATGCAGGTGTCAGAATGCCCAAGGCCAGGCCTTTCCATGATGCTCCAGTCCCCCTAGGCCTGGGGAGTGTTGGTGGCCCCACTGCATGTCACTTCTCTCCCACAGCCCAGTTGGTGGGAGGAGGGCAGGAGGATGAGGGGGACACCCCACAAGATAGACTGGGACATTCCCACTTCTCCCATGGGCAGGTCCTGGGACCACAGGTGCTCAAAATTCACCTTAAGAAGAGAACAAAGGTACCCATTGCCTGGCAGAAACTTTGGTGTCTGGGAGGCCCAGTTTCCTGTCCGTCTCTTCTGCTTTCCCCAGCACGGGGGCTGCACCCACCAGCTCAGCCTCCTGGGTTACTGGGTCACGGTGGTGTGACCTCTGCCAGCATTCAGTGTAAATTTGACCATGGACTTGACTTTCACTAGGGAACCAGCCGCCCACAAATGGCTCTGCTCCCAATACCACTGGTAGCACTGTGTCAACCTGGCAGTGTGTGTGTGTGTGTGTGTGTGTGTGTGCGTGTGCGTGCGTGTGTGTGTGTGTGTGTGTTGAGGGAGGGTCACCTCTTTTCTGAGCCCTTATGGAGCCAGAAAAGGCTCCGCCAGTGGAGAATCTGCCTGAGGGTGTTCCCAAGGGCACAGTGGGACTCCTGCCCACGAGGGAATCCCTCTGGGGGAAAGTCTGCAGCTTTTCCCCTGGGAGCTGGAGCAGGGGAGCAGGTCTTCCACGAAGGAGGAAGAACAGGCCCACTGCCACTCTGTGCCACCTGCTGGATGAACAAGCAAGCCTAGGGGTCTCCGGGTCCTCAGAGAGAGAATGGAGCTTGCTGAGGATGCAGACTGCGTGCTCTCAATCCCTGTGCAACTCAGAATCCCTGAGGGAATCCTGAAAATGCAGATTCCTGGGCCCTGTCATTCAGGGCCCAATTCAGCAGGTCTGGCGAGGGGCTCCGGAATCTGAGGTGGATGATCTATGCATCACGCCTTGAGAAACTTTGCTGCAAACCTTCATTTTCCTCCGGAAGACACAAGCAGTAAACCAGTTTCCTGGAGTGGATGGGGTTAGATAAAGGGGCCTGTCCTCTTATTTTCTGGGAGGGCTTGAGCTCTGAGCCTCAGTTTCCCTTTTAATTAACGGGCATGCTAACTTGCTTATAAGTGTGTTGAAAAATGCATTTTAATTTAATGTATTAAATGTTCTCTATTCTGCCTTTCCCAGAAAGAGTTTTAAGTGGCTTGCAAAGGTAATATAAATTAGAAGTAAAAGAGAAAGAATATTTAAAAATTAGGGAAGGTCCAAAATACAAGTCAGTATTATATGTCAGCCACAAACTACATATTGGTTCTCCCCTGGGATGCCTGGTAAAATCACCTGAGGGCTTTTAGAAATCCTGCAGCCCTAGCCCCAACCCAGATTGCTTACAGCGGTATCTCTGAGGGTGGCACGCAAGCCTCAGGGTTTTAAGAGTTCCCCAGGGTTCCAGTGTGTAGCCAAGGTTGAGAACCAGGGCTTTCAGTGCTGTTCTACATTCAGTTTAAAGGGATCTTGCACCATCTGCTCTTGTCTAATACAACTTCTTAACAAGTCTATCTTTGGTGCTGAGTTTTAATCTCATAAGGTGTCTGTGCTAAACTGGAAATGAAAAATAAGAAAAAGTGTGTCTTGGGGCTTCCCTGGTGGCGCAGTGGTTAAGAATCCGCCGGCCAATGCAGGGGACACGGGTTCGAGCCCTGGTCCGGGAAGATCCCACATGCCGCGGAGCAACGAAGCCCGTGCGCCACAACTACTGAGCCTGTGTGCCACAACTACTGACTCCGTGCACCTAGAGCCCGTGCTCCGCAACGAGAGAAGCCACCGCAACAAAGAGTAGCCCCTGCTCGCCACAACTAGAGAAAGCCCGTGCGCAGCAATGAAGACCCGACGCAGCCAAAAATAAAAAAAGATAAATAAATAAATTTATAAAAAAAGAAAGAAAAAGCATGTCTTAGAGGTGCCTAAGACTTTGGGGTCTTGGGGACTCCTTTCTCAGCCACGCCCAAATGTCACGCCCTCCAGTTAAAATCGCTGAAGGCACCATCTGGCGAACACCGAGCCCAGATGCTGGAGCCAGTTTCCATGCTCCGGACAGGCAGGGCGTCCTGGCAGGTGGCTGAGTGCGGAAGGCCTAGGGAAATTCACATCAAGCAGCCAAGGGAGGACAGCGTGGAGAGGGCCGCATGCCACATGCCCAGGGAGTGAGTGCAGCTCTGGGGGCTTGCCTGGCCGTGGGCCCTGCCAGGTGGCAGGAGCTGCTGGGAATCGGCTTTACCCCTTTGTAGGGCAGCCCTCAAAAGGTGGCCTGGCCCCTCTCAGTCTTGGGGTCCAGAGGGAACTGGGGTCTGAGAATGGAGAGTGAATAACCAGGGAAACGGCTTTGGGAGTCAGCACGAGTCCAAAGCAGGAGACTCTGGGAGAGCATAAACCATTCACATTGGTGGTTCCAGAGAGGCCCAGCCTTTCTCGCTGGCCATCCTTAGCCACACCCAGTGCTCCTTCAAACTCCCCGCCAGCTGGGGCCAGACTGCTGACATCCAGTTCCACCTGAAGGCACTGGGCGTGACTGGAGGATGCCAAGTGACAGTCCCAGCTCTGCCACTCTCTGGCAAGCCACTTCCCATCTCTGTCCTCGGGTCTCTCCTCTGCAAAATCAGGCTTGGATTAGATCAATGGTCCCCCCCCAAAGGTCTGGCTGGGCTGTCTCTGGTTGACTCAGAGCTTTTCAATGATAGAGACTTGGGCTCCTTCTCTCCTGGAGATTCTGCTTCCGTGTGTCTGGGACGTGTCATTTAAAAAATAGCCCAGAGTGACTGTGCTGTACAGGCAAGTACGGGGAGCCAGTGTACCAGGAGATTTCAAGGGTCAACCCTTCTGTCTCTTTCCCTCGGGATCTCTCTGGAGTCAGGTTAAGATAATCCATGTTTGTTGACTGATGCTGGATCTTTCTGGAGCTGAAGAGCAAGATGCTACCTTGCCCACCACCTCTGCCTGACTTGGCGTTGCTTTCAGCCCTTCACTGGCTTCACTGAAAAATGATGGAATGTACCCTCCCTACGTAAGAGAGAACACAGACCCACTGAGCACCTACTGTGTACCAGGCGCTCTGCTGAGGGCTTTATTTCCCTTCTATAGCCACGTATATCCAATTCACTAGTCCCCGCAACAGACCCCGAGGCAGTGCAACCTGCCCCCCATTTTACACAAGAGGGAATTGAGGTTCAGAAAGGTTAAGCAACCTCCCCAAGGCCTCAGCAGGCATTCAAACCCAGATATGTCTGCCTCACAGCCTGCTACTTGGTCCAGACCAGGCGGGGTCTCCTCTGTGCATGTATGGGGCATGCAGCGGGGAGGGCATCCTTGGTTGGTCATTTGTGCGGGTACCTACAGAGCAGGGCCTGGGGCCCTGAGGCTCAGCTCTGTCTCCTTGTGTCTCCACTCCATTCTCCAGGATGTCACTCTCACCCCCATTTCCCTCTGCCTTAGCGAAGACCACCCACACTCTCCAGCACGCACGATCTCCTCCCTGCTGAGGACAGGGCTGCATTTCCCAAAGTGTGTCGTCTGGGGTACACGAGATGGGATTTTAGGTGAGAAGTTTTTTTTATTAATTGTAAATTGATCATTTTAACAATTTAATAGTGTGATAAACGTTCCCTTTTGAAAATAAATTCATTTAAAATAATAATGTCTTGAAAGGAAAATACTAAGAAGTGAGGGTACAGATATCTAAAATCAGGAAGAATGTCTGTGAATGCTCAAAGTTTGGGGAACACTGGTCAAATGGAAATTACTGGGCCCTGTGCATCTCCACGGGCAGCTAGAGTTCCACCTCCTAGGCGAGTCTTCCCTGACCCTCCAGCTAGTGGTGGTACAGGTGGAGGTTTAACAACTTGCTCTCTGGGGGGAGGAGGGGCCTCTGATTTCTAAGAATCATTAATTTCCATGGCGTAAATACTCTCACCATGGCCAATTTCAGACTACCGATGTGATCAGTCAGCTCACAGGAGCCGTACAAGCCAGCTCTAGCACACCTCTGCTTCTAGCCCATGCTAGCCTCTAGGACCACCACGGAGCTCAGCTCTTCATGCTCTTTCATTTGTCATGAATTTGTGTGTGTGTGTGTGTGTGTGTGTGTGTGTGTGTGCGCGCGCGCTCATCTTCCGTCCCACCAGACTGCTCCCTGAAAACTTCATTTTCTCTCATCTCGCTCAAAGTACCTAGCACATAGTAAGTGCTTAAGAAAAACTAACTAGTATCAATGGTACTATTTGTATTATTGTAGGTATCCCCTGTATGCCTGCTAACTGCCTAAGAGGTTATCTTTGCATCCCCAACAGAAATATCCACTAGTCCAGACTCATATCTGGCTTCCTGTGTGGAATCCAGTAGATGTGACGTTTGGAACAGGTGAGTAACTGTCATTTGCAAGCTGAGTGACCTTGGGCAAGTCACTCAACCTCTCTGTCTTAGCTTCCTCATTTGAGAAAAAATGAAGATAATCGTATCTACCTCAGTAGATCTGTTAAAAGAATTATGAAAAGTACAGTTGTTAAAAGGATTAAACACATTTCTAATGTAAAGTGCTGGAAAGTGCCACATAGGTGTTGGCTATTATTATTGTTCCTGGTGTTGTAAGCATTCACTCTAACTTGCTGACTGCTGAGGGGTCTTCCTCTTTTCCACCTAAAACGTGGCCTGGGCTCTGACCTCTCCTGGGCCTCCCTACCCCCGTGGGCGGGGCATTCAGAGGAATGGGCAGGGCAGGGGAGGAGTCTGGGGGCCCAGAGGCGGGGCCTGGGCTGACCTGTAGTTGCCCTTCTTGGAAGCGATGTGCAGCGGGAGTATGCCATCCTTGTTGGCCTTGTTGGCGTCGGCGCCCTGCGACAGCAGGAACTCCACTACCTTCTCGTGCTCGTTCTTGCAGGCCTCGTAGAGGGCAGACGCGTGGTCGCTGGCCTGTGTGTTGATCTCAGCACCTGGCGAAAGAGAGGCGGATGGGTGAGTGATCAGGGCGGTCACTGTCCTTGATGTAATGCCCACCTCGGGCTGGGCGCTGCTGCCCTAACCACTGTGATACATTGGATCACCCGGAGGACCTCCAGCTCCTTTCTGCTACATTGAGACCCACTGTCTGCCATCCTGAGCTGCCACGACGATGCTGGGATTTACTGAGCACTTGCTCTGTGCTGGACACTGTGCTTTACCTATACTATCTCTCTGAGTCCACAACATATTGTAACCCCATGCAGTCAGTAAGAACTTTATCTCCATGTCACAGACAAGGACGATGAAGCATAGAGAACCTCTGCAACTGGCCCCAGAACCCCCAGCTCGTAAGGGAAGAGCCAAAACTTGAACCCAGATGATCCGATGGCAGAAGCCTTGGCAGATGGTCAGATGGCAGAGACCGTGCTCTCAACACTCATTCCACCTAAAAGGCTCCAGATCCTGCCCTGAGGAAGGCCCTCACAGCTCTAGGAAGGCACAGAGCCTCCTCGTAAAGAAAACCCCTAATAATTTTATGCATTGGGATTTGCTCTTCTCTGCCTTCCATTTCGAGGAATAAGAGAGGAATTACTTCTTGTCTCCTCTGAAGGAAACACTATACCGTGCTGCAGGAGGGAGGAATCCAGCCTGGGGACAGTCTCCCGTGAGCCTGGTCCCCTACGTCTTCTCCGTCTCCTGGTGGTGACAGAGAGAATGCAGGGGTTTCTCTGCAAAGAGGGGTGCAGCCTGTTCCCAGTCCCTCCCTATTCTGGAAGGAAACAGAACTGAGACGGCAGTGAAATGTCAGTAAGGGCTGAAATCAAGAGCATCTGTTAACCACAGATCCCCTCTCTCTGGGCGTTCAGCTTATCACAAGCTTTCCTCTAATTTAAAATTTTTGATGACTGATTTCTGGTCTAGCGGAAAGAGCACAGGCTTTCATGCCAGACAAGAACCAGTTGAAGTTTCTGTTTCATGCTTTACAAGCTCTGTGGCCTTGGGCAGCCTTTAGGAGCCTCAGTTTTCTCATCTGTTGACCAGGAATAATAGTACCTACTCAACTGCAAGGCGTAAATAAGGCAATGTAAGCAAATATCTGCTATAGACTGAAACACTCATGTCCCCTGAAAACTCATATGAAATGTAATCCCCAGTGTGATGCTGTTAGAAGGGGGAGCCTTTGGGAGGTGATTAGGTTATGAGGGTGGAGCCCTCGTGAATGGGATTGGTGCCACAATAAAAGAGACCACAGAGAACTCCCTCGCCCCTCCACCATGTGAGGACACAGCGAGAAGCTGGCTGCCTAGGAAGTTGGGACAGGCTCTCATGGGACACTGAATCCACCGGCACCTTGATCTTGGACTTCCCAGACTCCAAAACTGTGAGAAATAAACCTTGGTTGTCTGTAAGCCACCCAGTCTGTGGTATTCTGTGATAGCTGCCCGAGTGAACTAAGACAACCTCCCCACGAGGTGGCTGGCACAGCGGGGCTGCTCAGCAAATGCGAGTTCTCCAGGATGGAGGGGCCGGGCCGCAGAGGCTGGTTCTGCCTCCACCCCGAGGGAGAGTTGGCCAGCGGCTCTGACACTGCCAAGCTCTCAAAGTCAGGCTCCCTGGAAACCTGAACCCCGCCGGCCTCCGGCAAAGCCGCCTGCTCACACAAGAAAAATATTTGCATTTGCAAATGGACTCAGCCCACAACGGGAACAGACCCTGACTCAGGGCTTCAGCAGGAGAGCTGGGCAGATGTTTAGCGTTAGCCGGTTCCCCTCGCCTGCCCGCTGAACACCCTGCCCTTTGCCCAGCCTCCTTTCCTGGCTCCCAGGACCCTGCCTGTGCCCCTTTGTCCTCAGGCTGGTCAGCCCAGATATGTCCCCAGCGGCAAGGAAGTGCCCTGGGTCTGTTTTCCCAACTGCTCGGGCATGTGCTGAGTAGGTGGACGCTTATCCAGGCCAAGTCCCAGGATGGAAATTCTCGAGGCCTGGGGCGGGGGACGGGGTGCGAAGAGCATGCAGTTTGGAGTCAGATGGACGCAGTCGGAATCCAGGCTCTGACTGTGACCAATCATTTACCGTCTGTGAACCTCCTAATGTACAAAATGGCATGAGGACACTCCCTACCTCTTAGGACTGTGGAGGAAACCCCACTGGCCTCTTCTGTGTTCATGCTTAGTGCAGTGCTTGGCACACAGCAGGGCCCTCAACAAACTATTCCAAATTATTCCAACTCAGCCCCAGCGTCTGGCTTACCTCTGTGTTCTCTGTTGCTCAAGTGGAAGGGTCACTTCCCATGGAGGGAGAAAGGAAATCAAAAGTGTTCTTGGGGTAGATCAGAATATAATACTCTTTAACCAAAAGAATGTCTGCCAAAGTCTTGGAGTCTTCTGTTACTGGGACATGATATTTCAGGCAATATTATTTTATTTTGTCCCATTAAGTGAACAAAGATTTTTCAGAGGCAAAGAGTGCGAAGACCAGGGTTCAAATCCCAGTTCTGCCACTAATTTTCCGTGAGACCTTGGACAAATCATTTTCCTATTCTGGTCCTCGGTTTCATCACCTATAAAGTGAGGAGGTGACCTACATGTTGTCTGAAGTTCCTTCTGGCCATGATAGAAAGAGAAGTGGTTAGGGTGTCGGGAGACTAAGATTCTGGCTAGTTCTATCACTAATTTGCTACGTGACTATAGATAGATAAGTCCCTTCCTCTTTCTGGGCCTCAGATTCCTCATTTGTAAAATGAGGTCGTTGGGCTAGGTTAGAGATGGCTAATATACGGCACGTGTGCCACTCCACTCCAAGTTTGTGCCTGATTGCAGGGATCACTGGTGGAGCTCAACACTTTTCCGGCTGAGCCTAGAAACAGCCTCAGAATCCTTCTCAACACGGTACTCCTGGAAGATAGCCTCACTCAGTCAGAGTATATCCATAGAGGACCCCTAAACTTGCCTTCCCTTAGAGTTGATCTCGGAGGTCCTTCCCAGCTGTGCCCCTTGGGAACTCCATGACCCAGGGACCCTAGCACTCACCGTGTTTGGCCAGGAACCTCAGTGCCTCCAGCTGCCCGCTCTGGGCGGCCACGAACAAGGGGGTGATGCCATAGACATTCTTGGCTTCCACCTTAGCACCTCTGCTCACCAGGATCTCCATGACCTCCAGGTCATTGTGAGCTACAGACTCGTGCAGAGCCGTCCAGCCTCGGTTACAGCGGTGGTTCGTGTCCGCGTTGTACTGCACCAGCATCCTCACCGCCTCCACGTTCTTGCGCTCACAGGCTGTGCCCAGGGAGAAGCAAGATGGTCAGCAGGGCCCCGGCAGGACCTGGCCAGCCAAGACTTCATTCATTCGTTTGTCCATCTACCCATTCACTCATCAGCCATAAGTGGATTCACTCAACAAATATCTACTGGATCTGTACTAAGTTTCAGTCTCTGCATAAACCTAGGATATACAACTAAAAGTAATAGTAATACTAATCAGAATTAATATTTGCTGATATGTATCTGGCACTGGTTATGTGCCAGGCACTATATTCTAAGCACTTCATGTAATTAACTGATTTAGTTCTCCCAACCACCCTTAAAGGATGTAGTGTTATTCCCTTTCACAGATGGGAAAAGTGAGGCACAGAGAAGTTAAGTGACTTGCCCAAGGTCACACAGATAGTAAGTGGCAGAATTGGGATTCAAATCCAGGTAGTCAGTTCTGGAGTCTCTGTCCCCTGGAAGGTTCCGGACTGCCCCACCTCATCTCCCTTTCCAGTGTTAACCTGCTTCAGTCCTCCACGAGGCCAGAAGGGGAGGAGGAGGGCAGTGCCATAGTCCTGCTCAAAACACTTCCTCAAAAGCTACTCACTTAATTTGGGTTAAAATTTACCTTCTGAGTCTGCTCAAACCTCCCTTATAAGCCTCGTCTTGCTCAGGCCCTAAATGCAGCCTTAGTGCTGGCAGAGCTATTACCAGAGAGGCTGAGCACTTGTCCAAATTAACCATCCCTGGAAGCTTCTCTGAGTCAGTCAGAGGGGGTGGTGAGAAGGAAGGGGGGCTGCCTGGGTAGTGTTTCAAACAGGACCCCAGGCTTGGTTTCCTCACCTGTAAAGCACAGATAATGGAACCTTCCCGAGAGGATGCCGTGGGAGGATGGAGTGAGGTAGCATACGAAGGCTCTAGGGTGGAGCTTGGCACATAGTGGAGCTCATGCAGGACCAGGGCCCAGGCTTCAGCTGTGAGTCACCCAGCATATTGGGCGCTCTCTCTGGGACAGCTGAGGCTCCAGGTGATGGCTTCAGTGCCCGGGGGACATGAGTTCTAGGGAAGACACTTCCACCACAGGTCTGCAGTGGACCTGGTTCCTGCTGCCTATGGAATATTCCAGGTGCTGGATACCAGACACAGGGGAAATTGGAGATTTCTGTAGTTTTTCAAAGTGTAAAGGTCCTATCATTTTTGCAAGACCCAAAGCTGATTGCTTAAGTGTAGAGGCATGAACTAAACACTTGACCGTGGAGTAGTTCAGAGTGTGGTGCTGGCATCCAGCTCGCGGAGCTTAGATCCCAGATCTGCCCTTGCTGGCTGTGTGATCCTGGCTGCCTCATGTCAGTTCTCTGTGCCTTAGGGCCTCATCTGTAAAATGGGATACTAGCATTGCCTACCTCGTACGTGGATGGATATGAGGGTTAGAAAAAAGAACAGAGCCTGGTAGGTAGTAAGCACTCAATAAATACCAACTGTCATGAGTATTCGGATTTTGACCCTGGGTACTGCCAGGGAAGCCAGTGAATGTCCTTGGATGATGTATTGAGTAAGCCAGGAATGTTTCCTTTTCTCGAACATCCTGGAGGTACAAATTCCCTCTCATGCCTCTTTGCTTTTGCCTATGCTGTTCCCCTTGCTCGTCCAGCTGGTAAATCCCTCCCATTCAGGCTCAGTTCTGGGACGCCCTCCTGCGGATGCCCTCTTCCACATCAGGGCCCCTCCCCAATGTTCCCAGGTGCCTTGTGCCAAGCTCTTCAATGCCAGTAGCTGACTATTACATCATCTGCTAATCGACGCCCACCGGATGGGGAGAGCACGTGGGCACGGACCGTATCTTTTCATCTCAGGGCTCTCAGCGTGCCTGGCCCATGGGAGGACTTGGGAAATGTTGACTGAATATGTGCACGAATGAATGGTTCAACTATGTAAGTTATACATCTGAATGAGGCTGCACCATCAAAGTAGACCCCCTTGGGGAGTTGTACACTTTGCAAGCAATCCTCCCCATTGCCCACCTAGTTTCTGGACCCTCCCTCGGGGAAGCCCACCCCAGTGGGCTCACCTTTGTAGAGTGGTGTCTCTCGGGCCTTGTTGGAGATGTCGGGCTCAGCCCCAGCCTGGAGCAGGGATTGGAGGCAGTCCAGGTGTCCCCTGCATGTCGCCAGGTAAAGGGCCGTTTCCTCCTGCAGGGTGCGCTGGTCCATGACTGCCGGGTATGCTGGGGAGGATAGACCAGGAAACTCAAAAGGAGGAAGACACCCACCTCCCCCTCCAACACAGGGGTGGTCCCAATTTCCTCCCAGTTCCAGGGACAGATGTGAGTGGCCTCCACCTGAATTTACCATCCACACTGCCTTCATGCCCTTGGCCTTGGATTCAGTCACTTTCACAGGGCTGTTTCAGCTTCCCGGTCATATTAATCCAGCTCAGATGCCACCTCCTCTGGGAAGCCTTCCCTGGTTGAACCCCCTCCTTCTCCGAATGACCCTGTCCTTCCCTTACACTCCCACCAGCCACTGCCAGAAGTCAGTCTCATGTAGTCACTTCTGCCCTGGAATGTGGTGGGCTGCCTGGGGTCCGTGCTTCTTGAGGGCAGAGGTAACTCCTGCCTGCAGGTGTTACCCAACCACATCTGGCCTGGGGGAGAGCCGAGGCTCAGAGAGGAGGCATGATTTGCCCAGGGTCTCACAGCTGTTGGAGACCGCCTTGGCAGGGCACAGGCACAGCTGCGGTATTTTCCACACCAAATCAGCCCCTGGAACATTCTCGAACAAGCTGGCAGTGGCTCTCCCACAAGTCAGCCCTCCCTTATTCCTTTTCTAGGAATTAGGCCCTCCTGTGCTGGGAGGCCTGGAGAGGTGGTGGGATGGGCGGGGAAGCACTTCCTTGCTTCCAACTTGATGACTTTAACTCTGCAAGGTGGGTGGTAACTTTGCCTTGCCCCCTTCACCATGGTTGTGGTGAGGCAAAGCTCCGCAAGGAAAGTGCCCTTGCCCGTGCGTCCCATTCCCACCTGTGGCTGCGCACAGAGCCCACCGCCTCACCTTGATGCAGCACCTTCAGGCAGCTCAGCTGGCCGTAGTAGGCCGCCTCGTGCAGCGGCAGCCAGCCCTCCTTGTTGGGCTCTGCGAGGTTCTTCCCCGCCTTGATCATCGCCTTCAAGGCCGCTTCATCGCCTTCCTTGATGGCCTTTAGCACAGGGTCCACGGGCCTGTGAGAGCAAGGGGCAGGTCATTCCTCAGGACTGGGGCAGGCAGAGGCAGGGCCGGGTGGCCTTTCTCCCAGAAGGAAAGCAGGGTGTGCTGGTGACCAGAAGTGGGGCTGGCTGTGGGATCGCACAGCCCTGCTTCTCCCTGCTGTTCTGGGACAGGTGCTCAGCCCCTGCAGCCGTGTCCTCTCAATAAGGAGAGTAATTTTTCCTAACCCACATGGGCGTGCCCTGGGAACCCTGCCCCGACCTCGGCCCTGACCTTGGCCTCTCCGACTCTCAGCCCCATCATGGCTTCCTCAGCCTGCCTGCCCGGGTCAGCCTCTCCCTGCCTCTGGTCCTAAGCCCTCAGCTAACCACTGGCTTTTACGTGTCTTTGATAGTTTGCCCACTGTCTGTCTCCCCCACTGGACTATGAGACTGTGAGCTCCAAGACCACAGGGCCCGTGTCCTTCTTTTATCCCTTATGATTTGGTTCCCACGGCCCAGCTCAGTGGCTGGTCCATAATAGGTACTTAATAAATATTTGCTGCTTGAAAGAAAGAGAGAGAGAGAGAGAATATGAAAGGAAGGGAGGGAGAGAGGAAGGAAGGATTCAGAATTTAAGAACCCCAACAATTATCTCACTCCTTCATCCCTTCTATTTCCAAAAAGACAGCCTCTTCCCTGTTAGAGTTTTGCTTGTTTCTTTGGGGATTGTATTTATATCTCTTTCAAAACAATCTTTGCAATGGCCTCCTTTGAGCGTTTGGAGGACACACTGGCCTATGAAGATAAATGCGAGGGCTCTGGACCGGGCTTCGCCAGTGTTCCATCCCCCTGTGCGCATCCCTGGGCCTGGAGTGTTTCCATGTCTTTATCTCCAAGTTGGGCACCACATTGGGACACTCTACTAGAAACATGGCCAGCTCATTCACTTCCACAGATGCAAACCAAGGGTCCCTTTTAAACAGAGCTCCTTGGTGGCCAAAAGAGAAATAGGGGACCCCTCTGTCCCTGCAGCTTTCAGTGGCTGCATCTGCTATACCAAGACCATTTCTACGAGGAGGATTCGGGCTTCCAGTGTCGGCCCCCCAAAGGGATGGAGCACTGACCCCACAGGAGGTTTTAGTGATAATTAAACTCCTTCCCTGAGCATAGCGCTCCAGAGTTTACCAAGCACCTCCGCCTTCGGGGCCTGTTTGCACTGAGACAAAGGCACAGACCCTTCAGGGGGGGACTCCGTACAGTAAACATCTCTCTGGGGTCTTCCCAACCCCTTTCCTTTCTCCGGACCCTTCTCCTCACCTCTAGAACTTTCAGCTGCTGAAAGATTTAAGTACCTGAAGGATTAATACGTTTGACACCTTCACAATTTAAAACTTCTGAATGTCAGAAAGATTTCAGGGCTAATGTGAAAGATAACATCTTAGCTTGGCTCATCCAAGCCACTTCGTTCGTTCGTTCATTCATTCATTCATTCATTCATGCACTGAGCTGGCTTCCCCCAGCCTTGGAGAGTCAGTGAGGACGACAGACTGCTCTGGGTCCACTCTTGGGGAACGAGCTGCGTAAGTGGTCCCATTTCCCTGATGGAGGAGGTGAGACCGGAGGCAGGCCTTGTCCCAGGGCCGTCATCCCTGTCAGCGGCCACGATCGGCCCAGAGTGTCTCCAGGGCCGGCCCCTTTACCCTCCCAGCTGCTCCCCGCTCCAGCATGAGCGGCACTTCCTCCTGACTCTCAGCCTCTCCCTCCAGCATGAGCGGCACTTCCTCCTGACTCTCAGATTCTCTGGTTATTAATAGCTTCAGAGCACAGATGCCGGTTAAGGACAGACCCAGCAAGGACGATGGGTAACTGACCAGATAAGCCCTGAAGTCCCCATCAAAACCATCACTGCCACCTTGGTGAGTTCCTCTTACGAGCGGCCAGAGCAGCCCCTGTTGGTGTCAGGAAAAGCCCCAGTGGGGTAGGTGTCCTGTCTCTCCTGGAAGGTCTCCTGTGGGACCGGCTGAAGCGGAAGGGAGGAGGGCTAGCTGTCCTTGTGGCCTTGGCGGGTGTGTGGTGTCATGAGAACATTCTCAGGACCCACCACTCAGCTTGGGCCTCGTCCAGCTGTGGTGCAAGGACCCTGGAGCGCTCAGACACACACGCCGCCAGCTTCTGTATGAGCTCGGCCAAAGTGCCCACCCCAGGGCTGGGGGGAACTGCTGGGGGTATCAGACCATCAGAGACTGAGGAGCTGGCCAGGACCCTGGAGGCCACTCTGTCCTCTCCAACCTCCTCTACGGAGAAGGGAGACCCAGAGAGGGCCAGCGACTCACGGGCAGCCTCACAGGAAGTGGCAGCAGCACTGAGACCAGAACCTGGGTCTCGCTTTTCCAGACTGTCAAAATCCTACCTGCAGCGCCAAGGAAGAGAGGGGTGGCAGGGCTTGAAAAGGGCTGCGAAGAAGGAACAAAACATGGGCCAACTGTCTCCTCCCCACAATGTAACCAATCAAGGAAATAGGGGCTCCAGCGATGGGACCCCTTTTTTGTTTTTAGCTGCTTCTAGGGTCGAGCAGAGAAGGAAACAGCACAGAGCTATTTTCCAAGGACTCACCTAGCCCAGCGCCCTGGTGCCAGGCAAACAGAGCCCTTCCTGCAGCTCGGATTATCTTTTGGTTTTAGCACCTGGCACTTAATAAATAAACACAACAGAGCAAACCAAAACTTGTGGTTGTGGGCATCGTGGGTGTGCTCAGATAGACCCGCGGTGATGGCATGCGGGAAATTGAGACAGAATGGGGGGCTGGCTCATCGGCCTCAGCTCTGAGCCCCTGGAGTACTAGGGCCGTCTCCCCAGTCGCCCTCTCGCTGGGTCCCCAGGTTCAGAGCCCTACGGGGCTACTCCAGCACGCAGGGCCCATTCTGGGGGAAGTGAGGGGTTAATCACAAGCTCAGCCTGGCTGGCAGTTCCTAGAGGATGGAGCCTGCGACCACCAAGCCCAGCTCGGCAGGAGCTGCTGAGTCTCAGGGGGACACACCTGGGAGGGGTGTTCCTGGGAGTCCCTCCAGAGTACCCCTCTTCCTGGGGGCTGTGGGACTGCTTCCCGTCCCCGCACCCCAACCCCAGTTTGGAGGTGAATGAGCTTGGATGCTCTGGGGGCCGCGCGGTGTGGGGACGGGGGGCACTTACGCCAGCTGTGAGGACTTGCTGCGGTTGTATTTCTGCATAACCTCCTGGAACAGGCCCTTGGGGGCTGAGGTCGGGGCGCTCTCAGGAGACACAGCGGACCTGGAGGGTGCAGGGCAGGAGTGAAAGAGGGAAAAATACTCTGCATATGAGAAGCGGGTCATGGCCGGAGGCAGGAACGAGGACGGAGGGAGAGCGAGGGGGAGAGACTGACAGACAGACACAGGGCTCTGAACCAAAGCAGATGGCCGGGTCCTCCCTGTGCGCTGGACACAGCTGCTGTGTCTCCAGATTATTTTTGGCCCTTGGAGGAAGCCCTGGGAGATTTAAATGACCATATAAGACAACAATGAGGTTAACCTCACCCCACCCCCAAAGGTCCCCTTCCCCAGCCAACCACGCGGGAGGCAGATATGAAGCAAGGTGACATTCTTCACCCAGGAGGATGTGAGAGTAGTCAGCAGCAGGTCCCAGGATGAAAGGGGCTCAGTCCCAGGGCGGCCAGGCTGGGTCCCCACAGGAATGGGCAAGAGATTCACCGGGGTGGGGGGGCTAGGGGTGCAAAGCTGGGGCGCCAAGCCAGGTCTGTGCTCCCACCCTCACCTCACTGGCTCACACCCTCATTAGAGGGTCCTGCTGTCCCAGGGTCAGGAACAAGCAGTACAAAGGGTAGAGGAAAAGGATGCATGAAGAAGTTCATCGGAGTCAGGGCTTGGAGTCAGAGTGACACGGGTTCAAATCCAGGCTCTGGCACTCCCTGGCTGTGTGACCTCGAACAGGTGCATCTTCTCTGGGACTTAGTCTGGTGAGGCCTGAGTGTGTGAATGGTGTAAAGTGCTTATCAGAGGGCCAGGCACAGGGCTCCACACGCGTCCACCATTCATTGCATCATTATTTCGTCACTCTGAGTCTCAGTTTTCCCACCCCACTGGGCTGCTGTGAGGACAGGAGGGGTGAAAGGAGGAGAGGTGGCCACTGCACAGATCTGGATTGGTTGGAGCTGGAATGGGAACAGGACATGCTGGCCCTTCTTCCAGCGGGTTGGGGACCCTGGGGCAACAGACACCCCAGCGGACCCGGCCTGGTCTCCTGAGCCCCTCTGCGGGGTCCCCTGCGGGATTGGGAAGGATGTTGCTACAGGTGACCAGCATCCCGTGGGCCACGGAGATGCTGGAACTGTGACCCTGAGGCCCTGCAGATTTTGTGGACACCCTCAGCCAGGGCGGGGCACAGGGAAAGGGAGGGAGCCGAGAGAGAGAGGGGAAGGATGCCAGCAGCCCCCTTCACCTGCGGCACCACGGTCATCGCCTTCCACCTTCCTTCTCCCCCACCTGCTCCTGAGCAGCGAGGCCGAGCATGATGCCATGAATGCTAGAGCAGGTGCCAATGCCACTGCCTTTCCTAGACTCAGAGACTGAGGCTCCGAGAGGCGGGAAACGGCCTCAGGGCCACACGCAGCTGCAGAGTCGACTCCTGTCTGCCGCGGAGCTCCGACACGTGCTCCCTCCTCCAGAGGCTTGGTGTCTCCCGCCCCTTTGTCCCTTCTCTGGCTCTCAGGCCGCCACGCGGACAGGCCCTGAAACTGGGAACAAGCCCCCACCCCTCTCTGTGCCTCAGTTTCCTCCTTTGCAAAATGAGGAGGCAGGACCAGACCAGGGGTTTCCTCGCTGCTGTGGTTGCCGTGGAGCCTTCACTGCAATGAACTCACGTGGAAACTCGGGACGCCATACAGATCTCAGACCACATCCTGGGGACGGGGGTGCAGAGACTGGCCCTGCCAGGGCCCCTTTTCCCCAGCCCTGAGAGCTGCTGTTTCAGTGTCATTATCTGCACTTGCTCCCGGCCCTGAAAAGCGGAGGATGCTGGGCAAGATGGAAGCAGCCTGAGGCCAGGCCCACCTGAGCAGTCCCCAGCCCTGTGGTCATGACAAAGCCCTGGGCTTCTATCTCTACATGGCCCTGGGGACCCAGTCACTCTCATCATTGATCCATGTGTGGCCTCCCATCACTTTTTGTTGTTAGAATGTTTTCAGCCAGGTAAAACTCATTGATGAAAACCTACCCACCACCCTAAAATTAGGACATATCCCTGATGGTATAATAATAACAGCAACAATGGAACGGTGAGGCTGGCGCGGATGGCAGCGAGATGGCGACGGTGACATTCCCTCACGATGGGGCATGGCTTCGCCTCCTTTCTATCCTCCCCGCCACCTGGACGGTGCATTGGTCCCACGTGCAGAGGAGGAACATTCAGCAAGAATCTCCCAGCTCTTGCTGGTTGCACCTTCTGTGCTAGGGCCTGGGGGTGCAGATCAATGGCATGGGGGTCGGGGTGGGGGAGGACACATACCACCACAGAGCCGCAAGGGAGGGGCCGGGAGAGAGGCAGGGGGACTCGCTCTGGGCGCTCTGAAGTTGAGCGTGTTAACTAGGCTTTACGGGCAGGCGGCATGTGTGCTCAGAGCCGGGAGGGAGCCAGGCCGCGGACCGGGCTCTGTGCTCTTTCTGATCAAGGCTACAGGCCCCATTTCACCTCAGGCCCAGAGCAGGGAAATTCCCAGCAGAGGAAACCACAAGGGCTGAGTCATCAGAGGTGAGAGCAACCTGGCAGGATGTGGGCACAGGTCATGCCCTGGAAGGGGCCCAGGTAGGGCCCCACGTCCTTTGTGTGGGCGGGTAGGTGGGGGTCGGTAGTATGTCACCATCACCAGCTCCCAACAGCCCTGTCCTGGAGTCCAGCTGGTTCCGGCTTCAGACACAGTTCAGGCTCGGTGAGAGTGGGGACCAGGGCTGTGATGGCAAGACCCCCTGACTTCTCAGTGGGCCCTGTCTGAGTTAATGAGAAGCCCAGGCCAGCCCCAGGAAGGGTGTTAAATTGGCCTGGACCTGGCTGAACGCGGGTGGCAAGCAGGCATCTTAATAGCAGAGGGAGCTGACAAATACAAGAGTCTTCCCATGCCTGCCACCTAACAGCATCCTATACCTGTTCTCCCATCTGGTCCTCACACGAACCCTATGTCGAGCACAGGTGTCATGAGTACAGGGCCTGGCACCGTAGGCGCTTGATAAATTTAAATGAACGAAACAAAACAAGCAAACAAAAGCCTTTGTAGGGATAGTGTCCCGTATGGTAATCTTGGTGCTGTGTGGTTGTATGCCAAGACCTCAAATTCCTGGAGAACCAGCCCACTGCCCTCTTGGCTGGAGAGAGGAAGAGCTCACACAGGATTGCTACCTCTACGCCCATTCCTCCTATGAGAGTTCTGTTTCTCTCTCACCCACTGGCCAATCCATCCTTTCTGGGCTGGCCAGAGAGGACTCACATGTAGAGAACATGGATTCCAAGCTGCAGCAACTTCTGCCTTCCCACCCATGGCTAAAATTCATTGAAAGCTTGCTATGTACCAAGTCTTATGATAGGCACATAGCACAAGTCATCTCATTTCATTCTCTAGTCCACTTTGTGAAGGAGATGAAATTGGCTCCCTTTTGCAGATGAGGAAACTGAGGCTCAAAGAGGTTTGCTTCCTCTAGACTGTTCGGTAAACTCCTATTAATCCTGCAAAGCCCACCTCCTTGACTAAGAAGTAAATCAACCCTTCCTGTGTCCCTTTGACACTGAAGCAAGGCTCTTTGCTGCATCCATACTGTTGGATCATTATGTACCTCTGGGCCTTTGCCTTCATTAGACTGAAAGCTTAGGGAGAACAGGAACAAGGCCTGATACACATCCAGGTGCAGGGAAGGCACCTGTCATATTGTAAGTGTACAGTAAGTGTAGGTGGCTTATTTGAATTGTTTGCAGCTGTGCACACATCAGCCCAAGCAAGTTCCTGCTTCATGTTTTCTTCCTTTTTCTTCTTAGAAATTTAACCTTAAATAAAATGCAGAAGTTTAAAGACTGGAAGACTCAGCTTCCTGGACCCACTCGGACTGCTATTTTAGTACCCTTGGGCTCCCTGTTTCATGAGTGCATAAACCCTACTTCTCCATTGGATGGGACGTTGGTCTGCCTCTCAGGGGGCCCTCAGCGGGCCAAGGCTTGGAAAATGATCCTCATACATGTTCAAACTTCACCGCTTACCTTGTGGTGGGAGAGGAACAAATTGGAAAATGACTTTAAAAGGGAATATTATGTTTTCTCTGGGATGCTGAGCTGGCTTTCATTTCTAGGATCCCAAAGACCCGCTTGACCTTTACGTCCACATTTGGTCACAAGCTGATAACAATAAATTATATTTCTAGAGAATTTTATTGGATTCAAAATGCAGGGACTTCCCTGGTGGTCCAGCAGTTAAGACTCCGCGCTCCCAATGCAGGGGGCCCGGGTTCGATCCCTGGTCAGGGAACTAGATCCCGCATGGCGCAACTAAGGCCCGGCACAGCCAAATAAATAAATATTTTTTTAAAATGCATTGATTTGCCTAAAAACATTCATTGAGCATCTACAATGATCCAGGCTCTTTGCCAGGTACTGAGGATACCAAAGTGAGTAATATCTGTTCCCTGTCCCCAAGGAGGTCACACAGTATCATTGGGGATACTCTCAGGAGGCCGGGTAATGCCTTCTAGGGTGACACAAAAGCTTGTCCACGATACAGAGGCAGCCTTGAGACGGGCACTCAGGGAGGAAGTGGGGCGAAGTTGTTCAGGCTGCAGGATGTGGGACAGCACCCACCTCATCTGATTAGCTTTTCATAAGAATACTGCAAGGTAGGCCTGGGCAAGTTTTTGGTATTGCCATTTTAGGCATAAGGCTGCTGGGGCTCAGAAAAGTCAAGTAACTTGCCTAAGGACACACAGCCAGTAGGTGACAGAAGAAGGAGCCGAACCTCCCAACCCACTTCTGTTTCCACTCTCGTCTGCTGCCTCCTCACTCATTCACCCATTCATCCATTCACAAAGAGCTGTGAGGTGTTGCCACGGGTCAGGCCCTGTGTGCTAGACACAAGGCCTCACAGGAAGGAAGACAGCTGAGGCCCTTGCCTTCAAGGAGTTCACAGGTTAATGGCAGAAATAAATACATAGAAACTGATGTAATCAGGGCAGTGAAAGAAACAGCCAGGAAAGTAAGAGAGCAACTTGCTTGACCTGGGAGGCTGGTCAAAGATGAGGCGGAGCTGGCCAAGTGGAGCCTCTGGGGACATATGTGATGTCCGCTTTCTAAACCTGCTGTGGGTCTACTTAGATGAACACTATGATATTTGGGGATAAAAGTGGCCAAGGACTCTATCGGGCCCCATACTTACTGTAACACCATGTCTGAGTGTGAGCACAAATCCGTGTGTCTCTTGTTTGGGGGACCCTGAATCTCTGTGGGGAGAAGTCTCTTCAAGGTGGAGGAGGGACAGGAAATAGAGAGAGGCTTTTGCAGAATCAACAGAGCTGGTCAAGTGTCTGAACTTCAGGGTGGGACAGACCTTGGTTCAGTTCCTGGCCCTGCTGGGCGCGTGTTTTGTCATACGTAAAATGGGCACAGAAACATCCACCTTGCGTGGCTTTTGTCAGGATCAAGTGAATGCCTGTGGGCTGGGCATGTGGAGGAGGAGGAGAATTTGATTAACAATCACATGAAAGGGATTTGCTTCCCTAGCAGGGCCCAACCCAGCCTCCTTTCAGAGATGAAAGGGCAGAACAGAGCCTAGGAGGTTTCAGGTCACATCAAGAGTGAGGAGATGCAGGTTGAATCCTCCTGCCCTGCATGACTGCGCCTGGATCTTGGGTGAGGGCCACATGGCCTTGGATAAGTCCTTTCCCTGCTGCGTGAGCACTTTCTTTCTCAGGATAAATGTTTACACCCCACATTGGGCCTCCACTTCCTTACCACTAGAGGAAGGAGGAGGTCAGGGCCCAGTTCTAATGTTTTCAAGTGTCTACAGGACTCCTGGAGGGGGTTCCCACACTGGGGAGAAGGCTGCAGAGGCCCCAGGACGTACGGCTTGTGCTGCAGACCACGTTGGAGGGAACTTGCTCTTCTCTCTATCTGATCCCTCTGAGAAAGAGGAACCTGTGGTCTGACTTGGGCTGAACTGGCCAAAACAGGAACCAGGGTCTCTAGAGCATCAGCCACCATGAGTCCTTGGCTCTGGGCTTCTGTTTTTCAGATTGGGTCCCAGGATGGGATGTCCTTGTGGTCAGCTCAGTAACCTGGAGCCTTCATATTCCTTCCAGCTGCCCAAGGAGGTTGCCTGCCTTCCCCTTTAGGGAGGGGGCTCCTGAGTGATGGGCATCCCAGGCCTTTGCCCAGCCTTCCTGGCAGGAGTGGTCCAGCCTCGGAAGGGCCTAAGTCACTTGGGGAACACCCTGGTAGGTTTCATCAGGGCACAGGGCCAAGATGTACCGTCACCCACCTTCACCCGTGTTGACTGGCTCTGGACATCGGAAAAAGTCTGTTTATTGTTGCTGCTGTTATTACTATTATTGTTTGAGGTTCAGAGAGGTTAAGTGACTTGCCCAAGGTCACACAATTCAAAATTGCATGTGTGGAACTGCAGTTGTGGCCCATGTCATATTTCTACTGGTGCGACATGGTACTGCTGTAGATGGTCCTGCTAATGGGATGATGAGGTCGTGCTGAGATGGGGGAGCCAGAACAGGAGGCAGGATGGTTTTGCTGGGCAGATGTCATTGCTTCTCAGACATGTTTTGCCAGGGAGATGGCATAGAAAGGGTTGGAAGCCCTGGCCAGATTCAGAACATCAGTTCCTTTGCATCCAAACATAGAGCCAGTGGTACAAGGCCAAGCCATGGGCTCTGGAATCAGATAGCTCCAATCTCTGCACCACTGTCTGCTAGCTGTGTGACCTTGGACTAGTTACTCAGCCCTGAGCTTCAGTTTCCTCATCTGTAAAATGGGAATATAGCATACAGCCTCCTAGAAGGTCCTTAAGAGGGTAAAATGAGGCAAAGTGTGTACAGCACCCAAGGTGGTACTTGGCACCTTCAGAGCTCAGTAAGTTTAGATAACAAATGTAAGTCATTACAGTGTGAAAATGCATCTTAGACACCAGGATAATTTGGTCTTGGATTAACAGTGTTTGGGATCTATGCCTGATGGACGCCCCATCTGGCCTCCCCTCACTCACCTGGTCCACGGGTAGAAATGCGCAGGTTCGCGGTTGACACGTGTGGACACAGCGGCCTCACTGGTGGTTGGGCCCCGAGTCTTGTCAGCCAGGCTCTGCTCAATGGCCATCTGGACCAGCTCATCCTCGCTCAGGCTGCTGTACAGGTTGTACTCCTCTTGCCCAATGGCACGCTGTTTGCCCCGAGCACTGATCTCCGTGGCCATCCTCTTCCACCTCTCACCTTGGCCTCCAGAAGACACTCAGCGGGGAGGAGCAAGCATCAAATCAGAAAAGTCTGTGCGGAGATCAAAGCCACCCTGGTCACTAAGAGTTTTGCGAGGTAGCTATGTTTACACACAGGGAAGGCTGTGCTTTCTTGTGGCAATCACACAATCATTTTTCATCCATTCATTTTGTCATACGATCCACCCAACCACTCATTCATCTACACATCCATCCACCCGCTCATCTATTCATCACTCCACCAGCCTATCTAACTATCCGTCCAACCAGCCACCCATCTGTCCAATTATTCATCGTCCCACACATCCAGCTGTCCACCCACCCACTCATTTATCCATTCACCCTCCCATCTGTTCACTTAGCCATCCATCTGTCCAACCATCTAATCATCCATCCAACATCCATGCTCCTATCCATCCACTCATCTGTCTAGCCAATCATCCAACCATCCACCCATCTCTCCATTATTCACCCTCAGATGTATCTGTCTATCCACCACCCATCCATTTATCCATCCATCCATCTATACATCTATATATTCAACCAACCATCCACTCATCCACCATTCATTTTTCCATTCCAGACAGCCTATCTATACACGTGTGCATGCATCATTCACTGAGAGATTATTTACTGAGCACCTCTTCTATGTCTGACACTCTTCTAAGCACTGGTGATACAACAACAACGATCCCAAGAGACAGAATCCCTGCCCTCAAGGAGATTACACAACGGTGCCCACATTCCTTCCTTCCAATCATTCAACAACACCCTATCCACGCATTTCTCTGCCTTGTGCTAGAGTTGAGATTATTAGAGATGAATCACCTGATCTAGTTAAAACCAATTGTTAAAATCATTTGCCATGTACTTCCAGGGACTGTCTTCTTAAAAAAAATTGCCTTAAGGAGAAATGGACTTTGGTTGAGTCAACTGCTTTTAGGAAAAGAAGTAAAATCAGCTGAGCCTGGTTTTTGTTTTGACTGGCTGACATGCAGTGTGACTGTAGGTCAGTGATTCTGAGCCCTGACTGAAGATTAGAGTCACATGAGATCTTTTAAAAAAATATCCAAAATACCAGTGCTGTAATTCGGTTTGCTCAGCAAATATTCACCCTCCCCTTTCCCCTGGAGGCAGAATGTTGCCCCTTCCTTCCCCACTGAGATTGGGCTTGGCCATGTAACTTGCTCTGGCCAATGAATGTTAGTCGCCATGATAAAGCAGCCACTTGACATGCGCGTGGGCAGTGGCACTTGCTCTTCTGCCATCGCTAGGACTCCCCCTTGGAGCCATTGCCCTTTAGCTGGGCCCCAGAGTGAACCCACCTGGGGCAGCCATAACCCAACCTGCACAGAGGATCTCTGTCCAGTGGGCCTGCAGCCTGAAGCTGAGTAGCCCAGCCTGGCCTGGCCTAGATCAGCCCATCGACCTGCAGAGCCAGAGCACGAGAATAAATGCTTGTTGGGGGTGCTTTGTCATATAGAATTCTTGTGGCTCTAGTTAACCAATGCTCAAAAGACTAGGCCAGGCACTTCACAGAGAGGACATCTAAAAGGCCAACCACCAAACGTAAGGGTGCTTAACTTCCTAAGTGTTTGGGAAGAATTCAGATTAAGACCCCAATGCAATACCACTCTACACCCACCAGAATGGCTCAAGTGAAAAAGATGGGAAATGGCAAGTGTTGGAGAGGAAGTGGAGCAACCGGAATGCCCCCAGCTCGTGGCAGAAGTGTCAAAATGGGATGGCATTTGCTAATACTGAACATATACATGTCATGTGACCCCCAAATCCCACTCCAGTCTCTATGCCCAAGACAGGTGTACATATGTTCACCAGAAGACAAGTTTGAGAATAATTCATAGCAGCGTTATTCAAAATAAACCCCAATGGAAACTCCCCAAATGTCTATCAGCATTTGAATGGATTACTGCACTGTGGTATATTCATGTGATGGATAATATGCACCATTGAAATAGTCAAACTGCCACTACACACAATAACAGGAGGCATCTCACAAACCTGAGTGAGCAAAAGAAGTCAGATAATGAAGAACATACATACACGATTCAATCTGTATGAAGTTCAAGAACAGGCAAAACTAACTTCTGGTGATAGAAGTCGGGAGAGTGGTTACCTTTGGGGGTTACTAGGTGGGAGGGAACATGAGGGGGGCCAGTCACGCTGTATTTCTTGATCTAAGTGGTTACGTGGTTGGTTGGTTCCCTTTGTAAGAATCCCTGGAGCCGTTCAGGTATGATCTGTACATTTCTGTACATTATACCACAGTAACACATCTACTTAAAAGAATATAAAACCCGTTCTAACAAGGATTGGTGTTTGGGCCCCGACTCGGACCCATTAAGTCAGACTCTCTGGGAGTGTGGCCTGAGCATCACACTTCTTCGAAGGGCTCCACGGGTGACTGTGAACCACCACTTGGCAGGAGGACCAGCCATAAAGCACAAGCAGAGGGGGGGCACCCATCTGGGGTGGGAGCGGGGCGAGGGGTGGGATCTGACATGGGCTGAACCCTTGGTAGATATTCTTCTGTCTAATTCCTGTCACAGCCCTAAGAGTAACACCTACTGCTCTGTAAGGCACTAGCAAATGAGAGTTGTTATTATCAAACAAATCTGGGTTTTCCAAACACAGCTAGAAGAGGCTGCAGCTCCGAAGGCAGCAGATGAGCAGCACAAGGGCACCTGGGGACGACGGTTCTGTGTCCTGCCTCAGCCTTCCTGGTGTCACTCCCCTCCACCTGCTTCTCCCCACCGATTCTGCCTGGTTCAGGCCTTGACTTCCTCCTGCTCGGCCTCAGCAGTGGCCTTCATGCTGGTCTCCCAGCCCCACACCCCAGACCTCACCAAATCCCTCCTTTGCCTAACAGAATAAAGCCTGCACGCCTTGCCTTGCCCTTCCACCTCTTCAAAATCCAGTCCCCACTCTCCCTTCACCCTCTTCCTCTGCATCCCTGACTTTCCAAGTAAGGCGAGGGCACACCTCTCCCCCAACCCAACCGTGGCTCCTACCCCAGTGCCCTTACTTGAGCTGTGCTGGACACATCTCCCTCCTTCCTGCATTTTAAGAACTCCTTCTCATTCCTCAAGGCCCAGAGCAAGTGCCTCCTCTTCCAGGAAGCCTACCCAGTTTCTTCCAAGGAGCATTCTGCTGCTAGAACTTCTCCCTCCGGGCTGTGGTCAGTAGTTCATGTGTGGACTTGACCCTGGGTCGTCTTCCCAAGGCCAGTGCCGTACGAGGGGAGAATGCCTGGTTCAAGTTTACTGTGCGGGTGGCTGTCTGTCTCCACTATCGTAGGGCAGCATGGCAGACCCTCTTGATTGCCCACCCAACAGCCATTTCCCCCAGCTTCTCTGATAGCAGAACCTGGCTCTGTTCAGGCAGCAGTGTGCCCTCTTCCATGGATGAAGCATGACTGTTCCAAGACAATTGGGACAATCTCACCCCGTTGGCCAGTGACTAATTTAGGGGTAGGCATGTAGCCTGGTTTTGTCCAAAGAGACATAAAGGAAATTCTGCTGGGGTCTCCCAGGAAGGACTTTCCTTTTCCTAATAAAAGAGAAAGCAGTGAAGAAAAAGACTCCTCGCCCACACCCCTGCTTTGTGCTGGAGGACTTGCTGCTTGGAGTGGTGGCAGCTATCTTGTAACCATGAGAGGGACAGTGTCACAACAGTGAGTTTGACGGAGTGAATGACAGGTCTTCTGAGTCCTTCATTATATTGTTGAGCTGCTGAACCTGTGCTGGGTCTGCCCATCCTGGCCTGCTTCTTAGGTAAAGACTGAAGATCCTTATGGTTTAAGCCAATGGTAGGTGGATTTTTTGCTATATGCAGTCAAAAATCATCTTAAAGCATGATTCTTAGCCCTGACCGAGTGTCTTGAAAACATGCCAAGGCTCTAGTCCCACCCGAGACCAAGAGCTCAAAGCCTCCAGGGCTGGCAGCCAAACATTGCAATGTTCAAGGCTTCTTTGACAATTTTAGTAGGTAGCCAGTGCAGCTCCACATCAACTGTCACGTAGCTGCTCTGTGCTCCACACTAGGGGAGGGAAAAGGGGCATTCTGACCTCAAAATCACTTTGTGCCTAATGTTTGGGGTACTATTATTATTATTATTGTTGCCATTATTATTATTTTGCAGCACCGACAACCTCAGTTTTGTTTATTGTGTAAAGAGCCCAAGACCGGCAATCAAGAGACTTGGGGATTTACGTCCCAGCTCAGCCACGAGCATTTCTCTTTCTCTCTCAGGCTCTCAGTTTTTCCATCTGTTAAATGGCGGGATAGACTAGAACCTGCCCTCCATCCCTTCCATCCTGGAAGGGGGCACCGTGCAGCCAGGTGGTCCCCACCCCTAGCTGACCCAGGCCCTGCTTCCCACCCCTTCTTTGCTTCCCTGTGCCTGAGGTCCCTGCCTTGACTTTTCCAGGGCTGGAGTTTGGCTCTACCCCCACCTGGCACAAGGCAGAGGCTCAGTTCATGTGGTGCTACCTTGACCGGAAGTGCCGATGCCCAGTGCCTGCCCAGTGTCGTGGTGCCCTCGCCTGAGGGCATCTGCTCCAGGCCAGGGGCGAGGGGGAAGAGCACTGGACTAAGAGTCAGAGACCTGGGTTATGGTCTCCAAGTTGATGCTAAAGTGCTGTGTGACCTCGGCCACATCCCTGTCCCTCTCTGGGCCTCAGTTTTCTCATTGCAAAAAGAGGGTTTTGGCTAGAAAGTTTCCAAGAGTTCTTCTAGTCCTAAAGCTTCTACAACTCATTGAGATGTTTGGTTAGCTCTGTGCTAGTGAACACCAAACTCTCTGTCCCTGGGGGTCCCCTATGGTCACTTCAACAGGTCTACCATATGTATGGAGCTTAGCATTGTTCATGGGGGAATAGCTAACCAAGCAGGAATGGAAGGATCTCAGATCTGAGTGTCAGGAACCCTAGGTCTAGTTTCAATTCTGCAACTTACTAGCTATGTGACCTTGGTCAAGTCACTTCCCCTCTGGGCCTCCGTTCCTTTATCAGTAAAAATGGGAATGAGACAACCCTTCACCATGTTGAAGGAGCCATATACATGTGCTGGTCAAGTGCAGGCAGCTGGGAGGGGTCCCCTCCAGCCCCTCACCCTGAGGTAGCATTGGCCCTGCAGCCTGGTATGGGTAGCTCAGAGGTGCACGGACAGCACCCGGCTCCAGCAAGCAGCCCTTCCTTGACCAGATTCCTAGGGAGGCGAGGGCAGCCAGGTGATGGTTACCTGGAACTGCCATCTCCCGCAGCTAATTCCAGACTCCCCAGGCCCTCCCCCATGGATCAGACAGTGTCCAGAGACTTTCCTTTTTGTCACTTATTCCATGGCATTGCCCTGACAACAGCCCTAGAAAGTAAGAACATTTTTTGTTGAATTAACTTATTAATTCTTCTGCATCCTCACTCTTTTCAAAAGGACTTGATGCCCCTACGTGATTGATCCCATTTGATAGACGAGGCAATTAAGATTCAGAAAGGGGAAGGGAAAGGTTTGCATGAGGACAGGCAGCTGGAAAGTATGGATTTGGAGCCCAAGCTTCCTACCTCAAATCCAGTGCTCCTTCTGGGAATTCCAGGGACATCCATCCAAGTAAGTGACACTCACAAGGGTTCTGAGCAGGCAGGGGTAATATAGCCATCCTCACCCAACCCGGCACTTGCGCGGTGGGGACCATGGTGGGTTCCCACAGATGCGGGTTGACCTTGAAGGGACCTTGAGGGAGAAGAACTTCCCTACCCTCACTGTGGGGCCGGACATCTCTTGATTTTCTCACTGAGATCCTTAGCCTTTGAGGGGCTTTGAGTAAGTCCCCATCTTTAGAATCCTCACGTTCAAAACAGAGACCCTGGTAAGTACTGTTGTTAGGAGGTGGTAGTAGAATTAAGAGATTCAAGCATGGACAGGTCTAGTGCTGGGCCTGGCCGTTGGGAAGGAAGTGTGTGATACCAGGCTACTTCCCCATCATAGGGCCTGTGCGATTACAGGCTAGGGCTGCTGCCAGGGACACTGGCAGGTGGAACTGCTCAGCCTTAGCATGAGGGGGCAGTTAGGAAGCAGCCTATGGGGGACTTCCCTGGCGGTCCAGTGGTTGAGACTCCACGTGTCCACTGCAGGGGGCACAGGTTTGACCCCTGGTCGGGGAACTAAGTTCCTGCAGGCCACGCTGCACGGCCAAAAAATGAAAAAAAAAAAAGAAAAGAAGCAGCAGATGGGGTCAGCTTGGCCGGGGTCAAATCACAGCTTTGCTGGTTATTAGCTCTGTGACCTCTTAGAAGCTCAATTTCTCCACCTGTAAAATGGACCTAAAAGAGTATCTATGTCATGGCAGAGTGAGGGTAGGGGTGAGGAGGTGAGATCCTGGGTGATGCCCTGCCCCTCTCTTGCCCTCAGTTTCTCCTCATCTTCGTGCTGTCCAGCATGATTTCTGAGGCCTCAGCCTGGGGGCTAGGCTACCTTCTGGGCCTGAGTCTTGGAGAGAGGCCAGCGGTCTCAAGGGACCCTCTGGAAGGCTGATTGGGATTAAAAAATAGCCCTTTCCCAGGGAAAGCAAGAGTGTAGTGGGCCCTGCCAGTAGAGCCAGGGGCCTGCAGAGGGAGCGGTGGTCGAGAGTGGCCGATCCAAGGCCAGCTTGGAACAGGGGAGACTGGAGCCACCCCTGAGGCTCCCAGGGGCTCCTCTTTTGCTTCCTTTGTGGGGCCCCAAATGCTGGCTCCAGGGGAGCCCCCACCACTCCCAGGGCAGCTATAAAATGGGGATAACAGTGGCTGTGACGGGGCTCCTTGAGTTAACACAGTAAAGCACTCAGAACAGTGCCTGGTCCATCCACAGCCAGTGCTCTTCTAAGTTGGGCCTCAGTTTTTACATCTGTGAAATGGGCATAGAAACATGGACACCCCCCCCTGCAGGACTGGAGTGAGGACTAAATAATAACATTTGAAAAGTGGTCCTTCTTCTCCCCAGTTCCTTCCCCTCTCTGCAAATCCAGGCTCCCTGACAGCCAGGGTCTGCCTGGGAGCTGCGGTGGGGTCTCTGTAGTCGTTTGGGGGCCTGTGGCCGGAAGAGTGGCTTCCTGGATGTTTTATCAGAAACTGGGGGTGGGAGGTGTGGCTGGGAGGGTTGGGGGCAGGAAAGGGACTGGTGGTCATCCTCCAGGGCATCAAGCTCCCCCTCAGCCGGGGACTTGAGTCAGGAGTGAGAGCCCAGACAAGCGGCTTCCTGTCCTCCACTCATCTGCCTTCCCTTCTCTTCCCGGCCTCATCCCCTGGCTAGTCATCCTTCCAGACGCATTTCATGCAGCTCCTCCACCAGGAAGTCTCCCTGATCTGACGGCTGAGGCATCCAGAGCTGCCTCCAAGGGCACCCCTGACGTTCTAGTGCTCTGACTGCCCACTGTGGGCCTGGCTCGCTAGAGAGTCTGGAAACTTCCACAAAGCAAGCCTGTATCACATTTGTGCCATAACCCCAGGACATACCCAAGGCCAGGTACACAGTAGGTACTTAATAAGTGTTGGATGGGCAGGTGAATGAATGATTAGGTCAAACCTTGGAAGCACAGCTATTATGAGAAGACACTGTGCGTGGTAGAGGGCGTGACCACAGGGGTCTGACTGCCTGAGTTCAAACCCCGCTCTGCCACCAACTGGCCGTGTGATAGGGAGCAGGTTACTCCACCCCCCCGCCTCGTTTTGCCCCTCTGTAAAATGGAGATAATAATAGCATCTGGCCTACAGAGGTGCTGTCAGACAAAACGAGGTAACATATAGAAATGTGGGACAGGGCACTTGGCATGTGCCCGGTGGCCCAGTAAAATCCGCTAACATTAGTCCATGGCTCCCAGGATGCTGCAGTTCTCTGCTCTGACCCATTCCTGCTGAGATGCTGTCACCTGGAACTCGTTCCCATTTGGCAGTTTCCATGCAAACTGTTTTCCCCTGACAGCTGTGGTCAGGAGGGTCGGCTGTGGCTGTCGGCCCCCAGGCTATCCCGGGCAGCCCCGAGGGATGCTGCAGAGACCCGCTGGGTGGCCCCAGGGGTCAGTAATGGGGTCAGAGCTTGGGAAGGAGGGAGATCTCCACGATCTCCCTAAACCCAGCCTGGGTGCAGGATGGCTTCTCCCCACCACTTCCAAATCCACTGCTCCCCAGGGCCCCTCCCTCTGCCGCCTCCCTTCCTGCTGACATGACCTGCTGTCCTAGGAACTTCAGAAGGACCCACAGCCCAACCCACTCCTCCCCATCCTGGGTTTGAAGTCATGTATGAGGTGACCACCTACAAATGACAATAGTGGGTTTCTGGTGAGCACTTAGTTCCTGGATCAGGGCCACACGTAGTAAGGGCGGGTTGAGTATATCAGGCAGGGTCCACTTGGATGTTTTAGGTGTGAGTGTGGACTGTGCAATTCAGCTCTTATGCAAAGCACTATGGTTCAGACACTGCAACAAGCACTGGGAGAACCACAGCCCTAATGCCTCCCTTTGCAGCTCATTTACACTCTCACGTATGTTGTTAGCTTGAGCTGCGTGATAGATTTGTGATGAGGGTACTGTTCCCATTCTACAGATGAGGAAACTGAGGCACAGCAGGAAGAAACTGATGAGGAAGAGACCAGAGGCTACATCTTCTGACTTCACACCTAGTCCTCATCCTATGTAACCCACAGCCTCCAGTTTTTTTTTAAGTTTTGAGTAAAGGCCTGGGTTAAACTAAATTAATTATCTATCTATCTATCCATTTCAGGGCCTCACATCACATGACCTTAGCCCAAGGCAGTCCTAAACACCTGCTGCTTGGCGAGCCTGGGGCCATATAAGGAAGTGAGGAATTGACCTGGGCTGTTCCTTGGCCCCCAGGGTCCTCAACCCCACTCCTTGCAATGCCCAGTATGTTTACTTCAAAGCTTATCTTTCTGATCTGCTGTTCTGCCAGGATCCAGAGGGGTCCTAGGAAATCTGGGGAAACACTTCCAGCTGGAGAGCTCGTGATTGTAAAACATTAAAGCATTCTCTCCCCTTCCTGGGTCCTATGGCTTTAAAACCTAAACCGTAAAAAACGCTGGTGCTCACACTACTATATATAAAATAGATAAACAACAAGGATCTTCTGTATAGCACAGGGAACTATATTCAATATCTTGTAATAACCTATGATGGAAAAGAATCTGAAAAAGAACATATATATATATATGACTGAATCACTTTGCTGTACACCTGAAAAAAATAGCCCTTTCCCAGGGAAAGCGAGAGTGTAGTGTGCCCGGCCAGTCAAGCCAGGGGCCTGTGGAGGGAGCGGTGGTCGAGATCCAAGGCCCGCTTGGAACAGGGGAGACTGGCTCCACCCCTGAGGCTTCCAGGAGCTCCTCTTTTGCCTCCTTTGCGGGGCCCCAAATGCTGGCTCCAGTATATCAGCTATACTTCAATAAAATTTTGAAAAATAAAAATAAAAAGGCTGGTGCTGTGGGTCCCTGCACTGTTTCCTGGCCAATTTCATGTATTGCACCATTTGACTTCTCAAAACCTCTGGAGTCAGGGGAGGATTCTTCCCATTGCCCAGATGAGGAGACTGAGGCCCAGATTGTAAGTGGCAGAGAGCCTGCCTGCCCCTCTTTTCACTGGACCTCCTGACACCAAATATTTAGGGCAGTGGCCAGGGGTTAGTTACTCTGGAAGTCTCTGCTCTGGCTAAGGGGCGAGCCGGCCTTGCAGGGAGGGAGAGTGGAATCCAGGCCACCTTCATTGGCCCCCAGAGGGGCCCAGGTCAAAGCCCCAGGGTGGGCCTTTGTAACAGGCAGTGTGACAAGCCTTTGGCTGCTGGTGTCCAGGGCCTGGCAGCTAATGGGATTTGAGCCTTTTGTCCAGACTCTAAGGCTCCAAAGCCCCTCCAAGCTCTGCTAATCCAAGAAACTTTGATGCTGGTTACACACTGCCGGCTTCTCTCGGGAGTTAGGACTTTAGGTTTCCGAAGCTGGGCCAGGGTTGTTGGAGGTTACCAAGGGGATCTGACCACAGCTGACCCCATAGCCCAGGAGGGAAAGCTGAGCCCCAGGGACGGGGCATGACAGGCCCAAATTACCCAGGTAGGAGGTGACGGCCAGGGGTTTGAACCTGTCCAAAGCTGCTTCCGCTCCCACGTCACCACACCCCCGGACCCTCTGTGCCCACTGTAGGTTTTGGAGACCAAAACTCCATCTGAAATGAGCTGAGCGCCCCTTGCTAACCTGAATCAGGATGAATCACTCACAAGTGGTCGAGGACCCTGATGACAAGTTTTAGAAGATTATTTACTTATTGTTGTACATTGAGGAAGCTACCCCAAAACAGGAGGACAGAAGGAGGGTGAGAGGGAGAGAGGGAAGAAGAACGAACAAGAGGAAAAAATCCTCTTTCCTGTTTTTGGTAGAAAATATTCCATTTTCCGAGGAGAAGCATAAACTCCACACAGGCCCAAAGGCCCACAATCTGAAGCGCTGCCATGAGCACCAGCTAAGAAAAGCATCAGTGAATGCCAAGTTTTATCTCTGTGGGCCCCATGCTATTGAGTCCCCAGACTCGTGGGTTACCGTCAGTTCAGCCTCCCAAGTGGAGGACACGTCTCTCACCCCCGGGCCCTGCAGGGGCTGGAGGTGACCCCTAGCTATGCTGACCCTGGCACAGCTAGTCGCCTTCCCAAGCTCCTCCTGGTCCATCTCCCTGCCTTTTCCTGCTGCAGCCAGCCTGGCTGGCTTGGCACATACAGGTCTGGACGCAGGACTCCAGGGCCCTGCCCCAGTCTCTGTCCAGGGCTCAGCGAATGCCTTGCTTTGCCGTCTGTGCCAGCACCCTGGCTGGGGTGAGGAGGGGCCGGCTCACCGGTGTGGGGCTGAGCCTCTAACAGCTGCAGCGCCACTCCTCTGCAGCCCACGTATGGCCTTGCTTAGCCCTATTCTGGGTACCTGGAGGACAGGGACTCTCCCTCATCTTGGCCCCTGGGTGGCAGAAGGTTCTGGAAGCTCTCACTCCAGGCTTCAGAGGGGGAAGTCTCAGGAGGGGCAGGGGTGCCCTCCCAGAGCCCCCCTCCTCACCCAGCCTAACCACACGCAGGACTGGCTGGAAATTGTTTTATTTGAGATCACACCAAAATCAGCTAGGATTGTTCTCCTTTCTGTTTTTGTTGGTCTGCTTTTTGCTCTCCTGCCTTTATTTAAATCTTTTTCTTCTCTCTCTCTACTTCTCCTCTCTTTTTCCACCCCTCTCTTCTGTGTGCTTTTCTTTAAAAAATTCAGGCAGGTTAGGAATCACCTGACTTTTACCTTACCACCATCTCCCCAAAACGTCTCCCTCGACCGCGAAGCTCTTAGCGACTTCACTGATACTCCCAGGCATTAATGAGTCCAGAAGAAGGTGCTGAGGATGAGAAGTAAAGATATAAACAAGTCCTGCGACAGCCGCCCACTCCGGACAGCCTGACCCTCCACAGCTCAGCAGTGGAAGGACAGTGGGTGGGTCCAGAGATATTTTTGCGCCTCCTTTGGGAAGACTCTCTTGGATCCAGCCTGTCCACAATATACAGCACCTTATGATGCTTCGAAGGTGCCAGGACGTGTCTGTTTACCTCAGTGCCAGTCCCCTGGGAGGTTGCAGAGACCACGGCTTAGACTGTGGGCACTGGAGGCCCATCGGCCAAGAGGCCAGGATTTGAGTTCCAACTCCAACTCCTCCTAGCTGTCCGGCTTTAGGCGAGACCCTTAACCTCTCGGGACATCAGTTTCCACATCCGGGAAATGGGAGTAACCATCACCTTTAACTTATGCCCATGAGAAGAGTCATTGAGAGCAACCACCGCAAGCCCTGGACTCAGTGCCTGGCTCACGGTAAACGCTCAATGAACACTCACAGATATTGATTACTGTTATGAATTGTAAGGTCACCAGGGGTGGATCACACGGGGTCCCCACCCCGAGGAGGAGGAGGAGGGCATCATGGGCTGGCCTGTTTGTGCAAGAATGGATGATGCAAACGAGAAGGGTGCCAGGTGGAGGCAGCTGCCAGCCCCTGGAGGAGGCTGTGTTGTAAACAGACCTGCCACCAGCTGTCGGGACCCGTCCAACTGTTCCAGAAGTGACTGGAGCATCTGCCCCTGGCTGCCGCACTGCGCTCTGCCCCAGGCCTCCGACAGCAGAGATCAGGGCCTACGGCTGGTGGGCTGGCCCCTCAGGATCTGCCTGGGCCCCTGTGAACTCCCTCAGCCCCTATCTCACACATAAGCTCTTCCATCCTGGGCAGGGGGCTTGGCCTCTGCCCCAACTCAGGTCTTCGTCACTTACCTAAGGGTCACTGCCTCCCTGCCTCCTCATTCCGGGCCATCCCCATGGCTTCCTGAGGAGATGCCTGAAGTCAGATTCCACCCATGCCTCCTCTGCTCAAAAATGATCAGAAAATGTTCCATCTTCCTGCCTCGCCTGGTGGGACCTGCATCCCCCATCCCCACCCCCGGCTTCCCCTCCCAGCATCACCCCCGCTTCTCACCTCCTGACCCTTTGCTATAGCCACACTGCGCTTCCCACCATCAGCCCAGACCCACCCCGGCTTGTCTGCCTTTGCCCGAGCCGCCCCTCCACCTGGAGGTCCCTCTCCCACCCACCCTCCACCCACCTGAAGACATCCACCCATCCTTTCAAAGGCCATCACCCCCTTGAATATGTCCTCAAGTTTACACACACACAACGCTTCTCATTCTTTACGTGGTGTCATAGTTCTTGTTTGCAGATTCTATTCCCTCTCCTAAACCCCACGTCATTGTAGGTATAGCCCATGGCATCCCAGGTTGCTATCACCTGCCCCCCCCCACACAGTACTGCACACACATAGATGCTCCATAAATGGCACATGAAATTGACGCCCCCATGCATGACAATATCTTTCATTCGACCTGAAAGCATTTCTGAAATTCATTTGTCTGACACAGACATTGCCCAAGGCCTATGGAACCAACAATAGCATCATTGATAACTCCTTTTACATTTCCATTTTTAGAAGTGCACAGCAGAGTGATATTCTGAGCAAGAATCCTCCAGAAGATCGGACAAGTACGTGCAAACAGCCGATTCTTGTCCCCCAAATCCAAAATGAAAGTCACCAGCTCGCTTTAAAACTCAAGAGAATAAGAGAAAGAGGGAGACGCAAGAACATACTTTGACTTTAAGAGGTTACAAATAGGCACTGCAGCGGTAAGCCCCAGCCAGACAAGCAATCTTTCTGTATAAGAAAGTTGAAAGCATGCATTACCTGTTAGGCTCTGAAACAAGGGTACAATTCAGGGGTAATAAAAAGGATTTTCTTGAGAGTGTCTTAATTCAGAACATGCTCCCTGAGCTTGCCTTCTGCCCTGGCCCTGGGCTCCTGGTTGCTGTGCCAGGCAGTTCTGAAACACTCTCCTTTGAAGCAGGGAGTTTATTTCGGGCCCACCGCATGACCAATGATGGCAAGCCAAGCTATAAGATGTTATGAATCTCAGATTTCCTGTTTAAAGATTGCACTGGGGAAGCCGCGATCCTGGTTCCTCCAGGGCGTGTCAATTACGGACTGCACTTCGGAGAGCATCTCGGAGCTTTGGCCCTCCCGTGATGTCATCACTTGTGATCCCTGACATGGAGGCCATATATGGATATGTTTCTGGAACTCCCCAGGAGGGAGCGAGAGAGGAGAGAGATGCAGAGGGTAAGAGACACGGAGCTGGGAGATAAAGACACAAGAGCAAGGAAGGAAGTGTAGAAAAGATGAGAAGGGAAGAGAACTGGCAGAAAAAAGCGGGAAGAGAGGATGGAGGGAAGAGAAGTAAGAGGAAGGAGAGGAGACAGGGAGGCTGGGAAAGAGGAGAGGAAGGAGGGAGATTGAGAGCAGGCAGGAAGGCAGGGAGGAAGATGGGCTGAACGAGAGGGAAGGGAAGATGAGAGGGTTCAGTGTAAGGGCCTTTGCAGAAATCACTGCGCGCGTAGCAGGTGGCAGAGCCTGATATTTGGAGGTACCAGGATCCAGCTGCTGGAGGCCATGGGGTGGGGCTGGAGCTACAAAGGGCAAATAAGCATGTGGGCAAACCTTGAGCGGAGGCACACAGCAGAAGGGAGCCCTTCCTCCAGGGCCAGGGAAGAATACCCCGTTTCTGGAATCGATGGAGTGCCACAAAATGTCAGCCTTGGGTGGCAAAAAAACAACACGCATAGAGGCACACGCACTGAGCACACAGGATGCCAGGCACCCATATGCCTGCATCTGCGTTCAGGTCTCAGGTGTCAGAGTCCGGGGGCTGCAAGTGTCACTTGGTGTTATTCCTCTAAATGGAAAATAATTTCAATTTCAAAGACCCCTTCCCCCTTTCAGGATATTGGATTTATGACCCCCTGGCATGGTTCACTTTGCATAGTTCATCTGGAAATAAATCTCAGTGAGTTCAGGGTGCCCTGTGGTCGGGTCAGTGTTCTGGAGGGCTGACCCGGGGCTGAGGATGGGAGGACATGATTAGTCTCAGGCTGTCTCCCAGCTACTCACATCACTCCACTGTGGCTGGCGACCCTTCAAGGACAGCTCACACTCAGCCCCTCCCAGACTGTGCCACGGTGGCGGGGTGCAGGAGAAGGTGGCGGCTGTCTAGGGCTCTTTAATGTCTGGGAATTTTTCTCAGTAGTAAGGAGTTCTAGTGGACTCCATGGAATGCATCCCTGGGGTCCTGCTGCTTCCTTGGGATCCCTGCCAGACATGGGGCACAGATTCCTCTGCTGTCAATGTGTCACAGACCTCAGATTTGGCCTGGGAGGGCCGGGCCATGGGCAGACACAGGGCACCTTCTCAGGTGACCCTCTGCCTTGCCTCTCCCTGCCAGTCCAGACAAACCACTTAGAGTCAAGAAAGCTGGAGAAACTCAGTCTCCAAATCCTGTTGCCTGTGCCTACACTCATCTTTTGAAAATTAAGAGCCCAAATGGTGGGTGAAGCATCACGGGGAACAGAAAGTGCATTGGGGGTGGACAGCAGGGGGTGGGGACTGGCCAGATACACTTTGACTCATATATGATAATGTCTTCTGGCTGTACTCACACAACTTTTCCAGCAAGTGCTACTGTCACCCCATTTCACTGATGAGAAAACTGAGGCTCAGAGAGGCTGAGGAGTTTGTCAATAATCCCAGAATCTATAAGTGACGGTTTAGCAGTTTGAACCACATCTGCCTGCTGCAAAAGCCAATGCTTTTAGTCGCAGCTCTATCCCCCAGGTAATGGGAATCCAAATGTTGGGGCAGAACAAGGAGCCCTGCAAGGCTACGACTATAAATTGGTGAATATTTGCTGTTCCGCTGGTCCTTCACTCATCCCACTTGGGAGGCTTGAAGCTGCAGATAAAGGTCCACAGACCCTGAGATAAACACGGGTTGGCCTGTCTGTGGACATCACAGGTCACTCAACTCCAAAATGAACAGGTTGGGCTAACCTGGTGATTCCCAACCTTAGCTGTACGTTAGAATCCTATTAAACTTAGCCACGCCTGCCTCTCCCCCAGAGATTCTGATTTCATTCATCCGAGGCAAGGCCTGAACAGCACCAATTTTTTAAAACGTTTCATTAAAGAATAATATACCCACAGAAAAGCACACCTATCATAAGCATACAGCTCAATCAACTCACAGACACCCCAGCATCTACGTCAAAGAGAGAATATTACCAGCACCCCAGAAGACCCCTTTTGCTCCCTGCACCCATCTCAATACCACCACCCACCACCTCCTGCCAAGGGTGACCACTCTCCTAACAGCTAGTGGTTCAAGTTGTTTGAACTTCATATGAATGGAGTCACGTCTGTGTCTTCCTCCACTGAACTGTATAGTGTGAAGTCCGTCTATATTGTTTCATGTAGTTATGGATTGTTCCTCCTTGTTGCTGGGTAGTTTTCCATGCTATGAATATATCACAGTTAATTCACTCTACTGCTGATGGACCTTTGGGTGGTACCTAGTTTTTGGCTATCATGAATAGCATAGCTGTGAACTTTCTAGACTATCTTTTGGTGAATATCCATATCCATTTCCGTCGGGTCAACACCTAAAACAGGAATCGCTGGATCAGAAAATCAGCATAGGCTAAGTTCCAGGAACACTACCAGTTTTCCAAAGTTGTTGTGCCAACTTACCTTCCCATCTGCTGTGTGTAAGAGTTCCAGTTCCTCCACATCCTCACCAACACTTGGCATTTTCCATCTTTTCTCACATTATCCATTCTGATGGTCAATAGTGGTAGCTCACTGCAGTTTTAATTTATGTGTCCCTGATTACAAATTACACAAGCATCTGAGAAGTCCTGGCCCCAGTGATCTTTGGAGCCTTTGTGCAAGGCCCCAGAGGTGGTCCTGTGGAACAGTCCTCCAGGGAAGTTTTTTATGGGGACAGAAAGGACTAAATGGGGCATAGATGCAGAGGCAGAAACCAAACAACTGGTCAACCTGCAGGGCAGCAGAAAGAAGGCTGGGCCACCAAGAGAAAGCCCCCAGGGCTCACACATGGCACCAGGAGGGTTCTACTCTCCCGATCCTACATAGAGCCTCCCCTCCCTCCCTCTCCATCTCCTTACCCTGCTTCATTTTTCTCCATAGCACTTATCACCCCCCCTTAACTATTATACATTTATTTGTCACTTGTTTATTGCCTGTCTGTCCCATCTGGATAGTCTTTCTGTTCACTGCTGAGTATCAGTACCTACAACAGTTCCTGGCACATAGTAGGTGCTCATTAAATGGCTGTTGCTATATGTGCTTACATGCAAGCCACACAGCTCATGGATCTAAACTGGGAAGGGCTGTGGCACGTCCACCAGCATCATCCTGGTTCTTGGCTGCACACACTCTCACACATAGACACAGACACACACACACACACACACCAGACCTCTCCCTTTCAGGCTTCCCTCCATGTTTATTTTAATCTGAATTCAATGAGTAAAGTTTTGGGGAGGGAGGCAGTTCATAGAGCCCCAAACCTAGTAGGGACCAGAGAGGGAGCCAAGCCCAGCATGTTTTCCATATGACAGTGATACCTCTTTCAGGAAGGAGAGGAAGAGCCAGAGAAGGGTGAAAAGGGGGCGGGAGCTGGGATGTGGTTCAGTGCCTGGGACAGTTCTGACCCAGTGATGGAACATCATCCGCTAAAATAAGCACCTCTGCAGCCTTGGCGTCCTGGCCCCCAGCCCTGGCTGCCTTTTAATATCAGTTTATTTTGGTTTCAAGAGATGAAGAGGGACAGGAAAGAGATCCACACCCTGGGCAGAGTTCTGGGTTGGAGAGGACAGAGGGCAGCCTGCAGGGGTAGGGAGGGCAGACGAAGGCCCCAAGTCCTGGGAGGGAGGGAGGTGCATCTGTGGAAAGGAAGGAGGGGGGGAGGAGAAGGCAGAGAGAAGTCCCCCACCCCCTTCCTTTCTTTACCATGAGCACTGTGCCCTCTGGAGTGCGGCCAACTGACAGTATATTTCCTCTGGAGCAGTCCAGACCCCATCAACCTCCCAGCTCTGGGGGCCAAGGCAGACTCCTGGGAGAGAAGACAGTCTGCCTATTCATAGAAAGCAGAGGGAGGGTGTAACCCCGCCCCTCAGATGGGAGAGAAGGGCAGGTCAGCCTCACACCTCATCAACACCCTAGATGTGGAGGTGACACCCTCAAGGATGAGGGGGGGCCCCTGGGGCCTGGCGAAGGGCAGCCTGATCTCGGCTCTGCTCCCTCCAGCAGCCCCCATGCATGTCAAGGGAGGGACAATGGGGTCTTGTAAGGGTTTGCATCACCGTTAGCAGATGTGAGGCACAGACTCCATTGTGGGACATGAGCTCTTTGCAGCCGGCTGGGGCCTTCCCGAGCCATGACCATCCACGACCGACCCTTCAGACAAGAGCGGCCAGGACAGACCAGCAGGACAGAAAGGAATGGCAGAGCCACGGCCTCAGCCAGCCTCACACTTCCCTGCTCTATACCTCATCCCCCGTCACACAAATCACCAGCCATCCTCGGCTGGCAGCCCCGAGTTATCCCGCCCAGAGACGCAGAGTGAGGCCGTCTACCTCGTCTACCTCGGCTCCTGGGCTTCAGCCCTCGGATATGGAAGCATCTGCCGCAGAAGCACTGTAGCCCCAGGGCCAACTGTCTGTAAGCTCTTTCTCCGCGGAGTGTCTTGCCCTTGGAGGAGGTCCCAGTAGGGGGTGGTCCTGGGCCTGGTGGGGACACGCTTGGTCAGCCCTGTGCAGACAACACCTTCCTTGCGGTGTCACCACCCACATGCAATCCCAGTTAGCACCGCCCTGTCCTGTCTCCAGCATGGGCATTGGTGCCGGCTAATCCCAGCCCAACCCTCGCTTGCTGTGGGACCTGGCTACAGCCCTGCACCTCTCTGAATCTCAGTTTCATCGTCTGAGAATAGGAGAGGGATGAGTCTTCTCTCCCATGGCTCTTAAGGGGTTAAATGAGGTCCCAGGGCTCAAACAGCCCACCCAGGGCCCAGCACTCAGGAGACGCTTATCCATGGTACTTCTTCCTTCCCACCTGCCACCTGCAGGGGGAGGGTGTGTGCAGGAGGGGAGGGCATCCCCCATGGGTCAGGCAGGCTCAGGTGACCAGTGAGTGGGCCTTGGACTGAGCCATCCTGCAGGCTGCTGACCCTGTGGGCCAACCTGAGTCACCATGCCTGAGTCACTGTTGGGAACTCAAGTTAGCACTGTTAGCTGCTGGGAACAGATTAGCCACGAACATAAACATGTTCCAAGCAGATCTGGGAGCTCTCTATTGCCCTTGGGCAAGAGGGAAAGGCATCTCATCTCCCAACCAAGACAAGCATGCAGCAGGCCCTCCCTCCTGCCCCGGGGTGAGCCAGGCTGTGTCAGACGCTGCATTTCCCGCTGGATCCAGCAGCTCCTTGCCGGCCCAGTGCCACCCCTCCATAACTGCAGTGGAGCGGTGAGGGCAGGAGCCTCTCGTATTCAGCCCCTGGCCAGCCGCTCTGGAGGCAGAGCTTGCGGGGAGCAAAGTGACAGCTCCAGAAATGCAGTTCTCACCCGTTTGGCATCTCTGCAGGGCAGCCAGCTGAAAGACGGAAAGGCGGCTTCACCTTGGCCTTGCTTCTCGGGGAGTCCAAAGTGGCCATGTGACACTGCAGAGATGTCAGCCAGATCTGGCACTCTGAGGAAGGGCCTGGGCTTGCTGCGATGAGGAGGGCCTGGGTTCTGGGTGGGAGGCAGGGCTGAGGAGGAGGCAGGCAGTGGACCAGGCGCCCCAACATCCTGGGGGTGGGAAGGGATGCAGATGCCCCCGTTTAGCAGCCCCTGCAGGGGTCCAGGCACCTGCCTGGCCATCCCGGGAGGGAGGTGTTATCATTCTGACGGAGGAACCAAGGCCCTCCTGGGACTCGCCTGCACTTGGTGATGGTGACACCTCCGCCCACATAGCCTCTGTCCCACAGAGAACTGAGAGGTCAGAAGATCAAGAAATGTCAGAACCAGAAGGTCCTGGGGTTCACCTGCTCCATTGTCCTTTTTCTGCGGAAAGGGAATTTGAGGCTGGAGAGTGAGAGGGGCTCACCAAGGCAGAAGCCACAGCTCCCAGAAATTCATTCTGCTTTTCTGCAGCTCCCTCCCAAGCTGACGGTGTGATCATAGTGGCTGATAATCACATCATGCCCTGGACCCTAAAACCCAAGTTGCTGGGCAAATTGGCAGGAATCCCACCACATCAGAGGGGGATGGGCCCAGAAAGTAAGCCAGACATCCTCATGGGCACATTTACAATGCCTGTTACCCCCTGGAGACTCCCAGAAATGCTTCGAGGCAGGGAGGTTGTGGTTTGCAATAGACCACAAGCCCCAGTGACCAGCTGGAGGCTTAAGCACAGGCTATTTGGGTGTCAATGTCATTGTGCTTCCTTGTTCCCACTCCAATGGGTCAGGCAGGGGCCACTCCCAGCACAGAATTGCTTGTAAGTTGACTGCCCCAGATCTCCCTTGCAGAGCCAAGTGGCTAAGAACCAAGACTCGCGTCATCTGCCAGCTCCGCTACTTGCTAGCTGTGTGACCTTGGACAACTTACTTAACCTCTCTGAGCTTTGGCTTTCTGATCTGTAAAGTGGGGAAAAAATGATAGTACCTATTCCTCATAGGAAGGTTGCAAGGATTAAATTTTATATATAGTAGTCGTCCCCACCTTACCCTTGGTTTCACTTTCCATGGTTTCAGTTACCCTTGGTCAACCGCAGTCTGAAAATATTAAATGGAAAATTCCAGAAATAAACAATTCATAAGTTTTAAATTGCAAGCGGTTCTGAGTAGCATGACGAAATCTCACACCATCCTGCTCCGTCCTGCCTGGGACATGAATCATCCCTTTGTCCAGCATATCCCGGCGTTAGTCACTTAGTGGCCCTCTCAGTTATCAGATCGACTGTTGCGGTACCACAGTACTTGTGTTCAAGTAACCATTTTACTTAATAATGGGTCTAAAGCGTAAGAGCACTGATGCTGGCAATTTGGATATGTCAAAGGGAAGCCGTGAAGTGCTTCTTTTAAGTGAAAAGGTGAGAGCTCACAAATTAATAAGAAAAGAAAAAAATCGTATGCTGAGGTTGATAAGATCTAGCATGAGAATAAGCCGTCTATCTGTGAAATTGTGAAGAAGGATAAAGAAATTTGTGCTAGTTTTGCTGTTGAACTTCAAACTGCAAAAGTTACAGCCACAGCATGTGATGAGCACTTAGTTAAGATGGAAAAGGCATTGAATTTGTACAATAGGTATTTTGAGAGAGAAAGAGAGAGGGACCACACTCACATATCTTTTATAATTGTTCAATTTTATTATTAGTTACTGTTGGTAATCTCTTACTGTTCCTAATTTATAAATTAAATTTTATCATAGGTATGTATGTATAGGAAAAAACAGTATATATAGGGTTTGGTGCTATCCATCATTTCAGGCATCCACTGAGGGCCTTGGAACGTATCCTCCATGGATAAGGGAGAACTTCTGTATACATACATTCCTTAGAATAAAAACTTACGTCAATAAATGTTAGATGTTGTTATTAGTTTAAACTTCCTAATAGAGACAGAGGGGATGGTGGTTGGTTGAAAACAGTGGTTCTTAGCTAGGGACAGTTTCCCCCCAGGGGACATTTGACAATTCCTGGAAACATTTTTGGTAGCCATAACAGAGGGAGGTGGGTTTCCTACTAGATGTTACTGCATCTAGTGGGTCGAGGTCAGGGACGCTGCTAAACATCCTACAGTGCACAGGACAGCTTCCCCAACATAGAATTAATGGTCAAAATGTGCACGGTGAGGTGGTGCAATGGGAAGAGGGCGTGCGAAGGGAGGAAGAGGTCTGCTAGGAGTGAGAGAGGCTCCCCAAGGATGGCTTTGGATTTCAGGAATAGCTGCCGTCAGGAGGGCCAGGTGTTTGGATTTCAAATACCTTGTGATTGGTATAGGAATGGCTCACTGAAAGGGGCTCATAAACAGCCCTGAAGGTCACCAGCAGAGGGAAATGCAGCCGTAGTTCAAGCAAAGCAGAAGCAAGAGCTTCAGGGATCACCATGAAGCTTAGGGTTCTCCATTAAGCAGGAAAGTGGGGGGGAACTCAGCCCTGCTAGTGCCAGGCGTCCCTGCTGGTAGCTGGTGCATTCAGACAGACAGACAGACACACAGAACAGACACAGGCACACACACACACACACACACACACACACACACGTGCTGTTGATGCTTAGATCACACACACACTACACACACAGCTTACCTTCTTCCAGTGAAGAAAAGAGGTGAATTTCATCTACCAGTTTGCAGGGCAGTTAGCAAATGAACTAGTCTTATAAATATATTAAGTAACTGTTGATGTCTCTCGTTTCCTAAAAATATAGATCTGTCTCTCTTTCTTGGTGCATGTGTGTGGTGAGAGGCACCTGGCACCTTGGGAAGAGCTCAGGCCTGGCCTCTAGGGTGCTGGTCTTGGCCCTTCTGGAAAGTTCTGTGTGACCCTATGCAAGTTTTTCCCCTCTCTGGAGCCCTGAGGAAAGAAGGAAGGCAGGGTCCTGAGAGCTGTTAAGAACACAGGCTCCTCCAGACTCTGAGCGCCTCTGAAACCAGAATGAGCAGCTGTAAGTTGGGGTACCCACACCTCTTTGCTCTCTGAGAATAAAAATTCTAATTGTAAGTCAGCTGGAATTCAAATCAAGTCTATGTAAATATTTCAAAACCAGAAATAAAAAATGGGACAACAATGGTTTTGGACAAGTCTCTGAGTCCTGGGATTCAACCTCCCATTACACATAATTGCAAAGTAACTGGCTGTTGGGCAGAATTCAGTCAATGCATGTGTTTGCACAGGTCACTCTCTCCCACACCCATGCACACACGGGCTTGTACATGCCCCAGCGAGGCTGACCCTCCAGGAGGCCCTGGGACCCCTGGGGTGAGCGGACACTGGAATGCGGTGGCCGAGAGCTTGAAAAGCATGGGCACCTGTGGTCAGTCTCACACTGCCCTGAGGGGCGGATGTGGCGGTCACCATTTCACAGATAAGGAGATGGAGGCTTTAAGATACATTTCCAAGTTCACTCGGTTAATACAGGGGCTGGATTTTAAATTCTCTCTCTCTCTTTCTCTCTCTGTTCTTTCCCTTCCTCTCTTACTTCCCAATTTTCCTGGTGCCACTGAAGCCAGCCAGCATCCCCTCCAAACTGCACTGTCATCGCTCCTGGCCGGGCCGCCGAGAAGCATGTGACCTGGGTGCACACCGGTGCTGCCAGCAGTCAGGGCTGTGCTGTGGGAGACGACTGCCAGCCTCTGGGCTCCTCTTCTTGTTGATGCAGGGCCTATGGGTGGCCCCAGATGGCCAGCTGGCCCCTCAGTCTTGTCCTTCTCTCCAGGCCTCTAGGTCTCTATTTAGCCTGACCAAATGGGATCAGGTGTCTGCTGTGTCACAAGTCCTGGGATAAGGACCATTGGGGCCTGAAGACAATCTCCAGGCTGCGGTGCCCAGAGGCCTGGTTTCTGACCCACGCAGTCTGGTGCCCGTCGGGGTGAGGGCTGCTGCATCCCCAGGGGGCACATGAATGCTGAGAGAATCAAAACAGGCTGCATCTGACGCATGCTGCCCGGGCGGTCTTGGTGGGATCTCCGAGGCCTCTGCGGTCATCCCCCCAGAGATCATCCCCGCCTTCTGCAGCCTCACTCTCTCACTGCCCCCAACCTTGCTCCATCCGTCTGCACGTGGCTGCACTGGACCCTCTTGGATCGGCAATGCCCTTTCCCTCCACCCTTTGGGCAGGTTCTGCACAGTGGCTGGTGCAGGATTAGAGTAGATGCGGCTTGGGTGGTCTGCTGAATGTCCCCTCTCCCGCTGCTGGACGGCTTACTCAGCCTTCTCGGGGCCCCAGGTTCTCACCTGTAAGTCAGGAGCCATAACCAGCACCTTCCTCATGGGGCCGATATAGGGTTTAAATGAGAAGGTCTAGGGCAGTGGCTGCTTGAGGCTCAATAACTGCAACTATCACTATTTTTATCCTCGAGGCACAAACTAAATGCCATGAGCTCTACTAAGAGCCAGAAGCAGTGTCGGCTGCTGGGATGTAGAAACCCTACATCCCAGCCCCAGGGAGGCACAGCCTGGGGGGCAGGGAGCAGGGGCCAGGAAGAGGAGTAGGGGGAGGGAAGGGGGAGGGGAGGGGGTGGGGAAGGGAGGAGGGGGAGGGGTTAGCGGGGGTGGGGGGCGTCGGGAGACCTTCCAACAAAGGAGGAACAGGCCGCCCTGAGTCTCCGCAGGTGAAGGTTGTCTCAGTGCACAGGTGGAGGCAGGGCATCGCAGGCAGAGGGCACAGCATGAGCCAAGGCCCGTGGCCTTGGAGCCCGTGGCCAGCTGGGCAACCACAGGAGGTGGGCCTGGGCAGAGTGCAGCGTGTGGGGAAGGGCAGACGTGGGGCTGGAGGAGTCGGCAGGCGCTGGACCAGGAGAGCTCTGCTGGCCACACTGAGGGCCTGGCCTGTGGGGGAGATGATGGAGAGGTGGTCTGGTTTCCTTTGGGGCTACCAAAGGCAGACCTTTACTGCTCTCGCGGATCAGTCCAAGGTCAGCGTTCCAGGTGGGTGGGTAGCTTGCTTCTCAGTCGGTGACCCAAATTCTCACGTTGCACTGACATCCCTTAAGGCCTGGCATCATTTGTATGTTTGAGGCAGGGTTGCCACCAGTTCCAGAATTCTGGAGGCTGGGAAGACCAAGATCAACGTGCCGGCAGACCCTGGCTCGTAGGTAGCTGGCTGTCTTTTCGTTGTATCCTCACGTGGCAAAGAGCAGCCTGGGTGGGGGGGGGTCCTTTCATTTCTACAGCCTGGTGCAAGGTACATGGGTGGGGGGAGGGAGGAGCAAGTGGGGAGGGATGGAGGGAGTGAGGGAGGGAGAGAAACAGAGAGAGAGAGGGTCTTTGCTGAGAAATACTCGGATATAAGTTTGGGGTGGATGTGACTCCCACCTCATTCTAGGCCTTCAGAGGAGGGGGAGAAGCTCCGCACAGCAGAGAGAGAAGATTGCGGACCCGGGATGGGGGCAGTGGGGGAGGGCGATGTGGAGGACCAGCCCTGCACCCAGGGGTGGTGGCGGAGGGGGGAGGGGTGGCACCCTCCCACCTGCCTGAATTTCCCAGGAAGGTCAGTCAGGCTCCTGAATGGTGGGTGCTGTAGACAGTGAGCCTCCGGGGGGAGGGGTCCAGTCTGGGTGGAGATAGCCAGCCTGGAGCAGGGGCCTTGCGGGGCAGGAGAACAGAAGCCCTGGAACTGGTGGAAGTCTTGGGAGAGGTTTTGGACTCAAAGGGCCAGAGACCCTAATGAGCTTGGGGCAAGTTGGGGCCACGCTTTGAGGGGTGAAAGGCCCCTGTGGACATCTGGCCACATGTGCTTGGCCTGCACTCGGAGCCTCTTCCTGGAGGACTGGGGGCCTATGTGTAGCATCTGTGACTCTGCCCCATCCCCGCCCAACCTTCTGGGAAAGTCCTCTGTAAGTCTCGTCAAGGGGACAGAGCCCAAGGGGGATTAAGAAGCCCTGGTTTCCTTTTCCACACTGTGCTGGTTTCCCCTTTGCTGTCAGATCCCTGCTCTGCCCTTCTGTGCCCGGCAGGCTGACCAGAGCATCACCAAGGTCCCTGCCCTCTGGCTTTTGACTGGGTCCAGCCAATGGGAGGCCAGGTGGGCAGGACAAGAGAGAAGTCAGGGTGTTTATTTCTCCAGCTCCTCCTCTGCTTTGGGCCTAGGGTCCCAGGGACTCCATCCTGCATGGCTGCAGCTCTTCAGGTGGCTTCTCTCCAGGTTCCAGAACATCATTTCCTCCCTGGGGTGGTCACAGCTTCCCATTGCTCCTGGACTCCGGGTGCCTCAGCCTGCCTTGGTGCCCTTGATGCTGCCCACCCCTCTGTCCCCTCATCAACTTCATCAACTTCTCTTCATTTAACCTTTTGCATGTGCCTGCTGTGTCTTGTATTAGACAAAATATAAGATATCCAGTTAACTTGACTTTCAGACACATAATAAATCGTCCGTCAGTCTAAGTATGTCCCAAAAATTGCGTGGGATATACTTATGCTAAACAATTCCTTGCTGTTTATCTGGAATTCAAATTTAACTGGGTGTCCTGTATTTTTTTTTCTAAACCTGGCGATCCCACCTGCAGGGTCCCTGACTGATACACTAACACATCCCTCAGGTCATGGGCATTTCCACCCACCCCTGACTAGAGGAATAGGTGGGTTTGAACCTCTTACACTCTGCCCTGCGGAGACGGAGCTACATACAGGCTGCTTCTTTCTCCTGTTGGGGCAGTGGGAGGCTTTCCTGGGGACAGGAACATAGTCTAAAGATGAGGAGACTGGCCCAGACATCTCCCCAGTTGCGTGGCATCAGCCCCTGAAATGCCACCAGGGCCATGGGCAGAAACGGTCCCAGTCCCTGTTCCCAAGAGCAGGTCCTGGCCATCGGCAGAGACGTGGCCGAACTCTCAGCCTCAGCTTTGAGCTCACAGCAGAACCCCGAGGGGGTTGGCATCCAGGACAAGGACATTTGGAGAGAGAGGGCAGGGTGTCAGATGGACTTGGAATCTCTTAGACTCGCTCCTCTGCCACCAGCGGGAGAAGACGCGCTGCCTTTTCAGGGCTCCTGTGATTACATCAGACCCACCTGGCGATCTCCCACTTCTCAGTCCGCTGATGCAGAACCTTAATCACACCTGCACAGGTGATGCAATCATGAGTGCGATGGCTCGTCCCGGGGACTGGGGAACCATGGAGCCAGGTTAGAACTTGGTTCACCTCTGCCCCCTCCCTCCTGGCCTTCAGAACTCCACACTCCCCTGGTCCTCCTTCCTCACTGCTGCCCCTGCTTGGTCTCCTTCGCTCCGTTCACCCACCAGCACCAGCGTTTTTAGGAACATTGGGATGCCCAGAGCACCTAGGGAGCTGGCAGAAGCCACCCCAGCTGGGGATTCAGCCCCTACTCAGGGAAGCTCGTGGCCTGGGGTTTGGGGGCCTTGCCTCCAAGCTCAGTTGTGGAGTGACCTCCCAGGGTCAAGTAACCCCCAGGAGAGTTTGGGAAGTGCTGAGACTCCACTGTGAGGGGTCCACCGTGAGGGGGCAGCTCTGGCAGCTGGGGGTGCACGTGGGGTGGGTGACCCAGACAGAACTGGCTCTTTTTCCAGCTTGGCTGCAGAGCTTCAAGAGAGGGTCTGGCCTTAACCAGAAATGGCTGTGGACCCGAAAATGGCACAAATGCTGGATCTGGGAGTGGACTAACACCTGGCAGAGTAATAGCAATAATAGCAGCTTTTTTTGTGTCGGGGGGCACTTACTGTGTGCCAGCTGCTAAGTGTATGTGTATATCAGCTAATTTAATCCCCACAACTACGTATGAGGCAGGTACTATGTTAAGCCCCATTTCCCAGAGAAAGAAACTGAGGCTCAGCAAGGTCAGGAGACTTGCCAAGACCGGACAGCTCATGATTAGAGAAGAGTTGCTGAGGGATGTCACATCTGCCTTCACTGCCGTGCCGAAATGTGACATAAATCTGTGCTCAACATTCACAATGTGGTTATAATGGCACAAGACGTCCTGTGGGGAAGCAGTTGAACTAGGACTTAACGAGGGACACTATGAGGAGACATATTTGGACTCAGTGTAAGGAAGGGCAGATGTTCTGGCGGCCAGAGTGGCCCAGAGGTGGACACGGCTACCTTGGGAGGGAATGAGGTCCCTGTTGCTGGATATATGCAAGTGAAGAGGCTGTTTCCATTTTCTGAGGCCCTGGTAACAACAGATACTGTACTGAACATCCTACACATGTCATCTTTAGGTTCTCACTGCTCCATCACATACGCACTGCTGTCGCCGATTTACAGAGGAGGAAACTGAAGCCCAACGAGATTAAGTGACTCAGTGATGGTTATGTAGATGGTTGGTGGGGGAGCCGTGACTCAAACCCAAAGCTGTGTATCTCCAAAGCTGTGCTTGTACCCACACAACTATCGAACGCCTGCTGTGTGTCTGGTACTATTCTTCTAGAAACTAAGACCCAGCAGGGACAATTTAGTCCCAATCCTTGCCCTGATGGAGATCAGATTCCAGTAGGGAGAGAGACAACCCACAGTAATGAGACCAAAATAGACCTCAACGAGAATGAGGTGAGACCAAAGGTAAGCAGGAGTCAAGGGGGTTCAAGACGGTCAGGGGAGGCCACTCTGAGTGGTGCATCTGAGCTGAGATCGGAAAGGAAAGAAGAAAAAGTATTATGAAGAACTGGGAGAACGGTGCCCTAGGCAGAGGCAACCACGGGTGCAAAGGCTCTGAGTGGGGCAGGGGAAGAACAATGTGGGAAGAATGGCCAAGGTGGGGGCCAGATCACTGGGGCCCTGGTCATCCAGGGTTTAAACTTCATGAGTAGTTATTGGAGGGTTTTTAAGCAGTGGTGTGCTGCAGCCAACTCATGCCCGCACACGAGAACCACTTGTTAAATCTTCAGGATTGTTGCGCATTGTTAAACTATTTGTAGCTTGAAATCAGCCATGGTGGGAGTATTTACACCATGGAAATGGGCAGCAGGTGGGTAAACATTTATCTGCCTCACACTGGTTTTAGACAGGGAAGTGGGGAGAGTGGATCTGCGCCTGAAGGAGCGCCCTCTGGCTGCAGGGGGGAGAATGGCCTGCAGGGGACAGAGAAGCAGGATGCCCCGCAGGGAAGGCCATTGCCTTGGTCCATGTTGGAGAGATGGGGGTTTGGACAAGGATGGGCCAGTGGATGGATCTGAGTGATTTTGAAGGCAGAACCAGTGGGCCTTGCTGAGGCGACCCCATTACGGGAGCTCAGAGCAGGGAGGTGACCTGCCCAACGTTACACGGCTGGAATATGGAAGAGGTACGATCGAGCCCAGGCCTGCCAGGCCCCTAAACCCTTTCTGTTCCCTATACTTCAGTGTTTCCCTAAGTTGCCATGAAGATTCTTCCTGGGGAAGGTTATGGTCTAGGATGAAGAGGAAATCATTAATGATGTCCCTGGCTGCCTCCAGCCCTGGCTCCCTGTGGTCAGGGCACCCCTTTCCCACACCTCTTCTCAGGAGGGCGGGTCCTCTGAGCTGCGGTTGAGGGTGGGGCGTGAAGGGAGCCAAGATGTCACCGTCATAGACACTGGGAGGCCCAGCTCCCACTGGTGGACTCTGGGACCATGGCGTCTCTCCTCCCTCCCAGGAGGGCCCGGCCCCAGGAGGGCTGCCCCAGAGATGGCCTCGGAGGGTCCCACGACCTGCTTGGGCGATTCCCAGCTCTGGGATGCGGGACCTCCCCCGGGGCAGGGCAAGGACCAGGGCTGGAACCGGTCTAGGACCTCAGAGGAGGGGCCGCCACAGCACAGCTTCCCGGGCCGGGGCTGCTCTGGTTTTTGCTGGGGTGGGAGGGAGGGGATGGGGATAGATCTGAGAGTCTAGCTCAGTGGGAGCGGGGGATCTAAGCAGCGCCAGGTCTTAGCGAGATGCCGGCAGAATCACTAGGCCCTGCTTGTCTGCCCGCACCTGCTCCCCGCCCCCTCGCCCTGCACAGGCTTCACAAGCTCCCAGTCCCTTCCCTGAAGCCGCCGTTGGCACCAATCCCAGCAACAGGGCTCATCTGCTCCAGCCCCTCCCTCTGTCAAAACTCACTCTCAGAAAAGGGTCCTGTGCTGCGGGATGACTGTCACTGTGACCTTCTGCAGGAAGCGAGAAGGGAGGAACAGGAAACAAAACTAATCGAATACCTACCAGGTGTCAGGCAGAGCTGCTTGCTTTCCTCGAAGAGTTAAAATTACAGAAAGATTTCCCCTCATACTCTGCCCCTAAAACAAGGTTCTAAAAAGTTTATTCTTATCCTTCTAGACTTTCTTCTTTGTACACACACACACAGGCTATTTTTTAAAAAAATGAGATAATGTTACGTGTTCTATGTGGATTATTTCATTTAATCCTAGCTTGTTATTATCTCTACTTTGCATTTCAGGAAACTGACGCTCAGAGAGGTTATGTACTTTTCCTAAGGTCACACAGCTGGTAGAACTGCCTGGCCCCACAGCCTCACTCTCTGCATCCTGGGCATCACCTATGGGTGCAGAAGGCCAGCCTTGTTCCTGCTGGGAGGCATTTGGGGCTGCAGAGCAGGTGGGGCTGGAATTCTGGGCAGAGGCCTGATCCGGCCTTCCCTTCTGCTGTGCTGTGAGACTCAAGCCCTGGGGTCAAATTCCAGCCCCACTGAGTCCTTGTTAATGCTTTTTAAAAGGGGATTCTATTGCCATTTAATTGTGGCTCTGCCCTTGAAGCAGACTCCCAGCTGTCTGTAACAGACAGCTTGGCCTTGGATTTCTCTCTCCCAAAGCCCAGGGGATAGAGGCTGCACTGGGAGGTCTGCGACCTGGGCCACTCACCAGCTGTGGAACCTCGGCAGTTCCTGCCTCTCTCGCCTTGGTCTCCTCTCTTCAAAGTTCCTTTCAGCCCCAAGGTAAGCCCATGACTCCACCCCTAGTCACTGCAGCTTGCCGGAGAGAGGAGGGGGAGGAAGAGGACGAACCAGAGCAGAGAGGAGGGCTCTGGGGCAGCTTAGTGGGTTTGGAAGGGAGTGGGAGTTTAAGAACAGGTTCTGGAATCCCTAGACCTGGGTCCAAATCCCAGGGCAGGACCTATGCAGTTGCACAAGACCCAGGCTCAAAAGATTCCCTACTTGGTTTTACGTTCTGTCATTGCTGTCTTGAAATTCTTGACTTTCTGAGTAAGGAGCCCAGCATTTTCCTGTTACGTTGGGTCCCACAAATTGCTCAGCCAGCCCTGCTACCGCTTATGAGCCGTGTGCCCTTGGCAAGTGATTTCACCTCATCGATCCTGAGTTTTCTTATCTGCAAAATGGAGCGATGGTTACACCCGCTGGGAGGATTGTTCTGAGAATTCACAGAGAGATGCCTGGTAAAGAGCCAGGCAGAAGTAAGTCCATAACCAGCGTCAAGCCCTGGTAATTGTGGCCATCTTTCTGTAGGGCTCTGTAGGGCCTGACAGGGAGAAATATCTCCAGAGCCGCAGTCTGTCTCCCAGCCTTGTCCACGGGCGGGGGGCACGTTTCAGGCCAAAAATAAAATCCTCACTGGGAAGCGAATGGTGTCACCATGCCCATAGCAACCCCTGCCTGTGGCTATACTGGGTCCAGTGGTTTAGGGCCCTAAGTTCCTGGGAGATCAGGTGCTGTGGGGTTTGAGCCTGCGGAGAGATGAGGGTCTGGTGAAGCTGCTCCAGCACCTGCTTTCAGCCGAGAGAGGGTCAGTCACGTGACCTTCACAAATGAAGGCCTGACGCCCAGAGGCACTGATGGCATCTCCCCAAGGGCCGCCTCCTTCACTCTATGTCTTGGCTTGTAGGACCCCCAAGGTGTTGTCCCAGCACCTCAACCTCCCAGATGTTTCTAGAGTCCCGACTTCCTGGATTCATAGCTCAGCAATTTCCCAACGGTGAGACCTTGGGCAAGTTACTCAACCTCTCTTGGCCTCAGTCTCCCCATCTGCGAAACACTGACAGGTTTGACCTCGTGGACGTGTCGTATTAAATCAACCCCCGCATGAAAAGTGCTTACAAGTGTGCAGACAAACGTTAGCCACTGCAGCGGCTGGCCTGCCTGATTCCCCTCCGCGCCGAGCCCAACAGCAGGCTCCGAAATGCCAGTCTGACCACGCCTCTCCTTCAGCCGCTCGTTGCCTTAAGGATAAAGACCAAACTCCTTGTTCTGGCTTCTCTGAGCCTCCATGCGGTGAGCCCCTGTTCAGGGGCCATTTCCCCTTCTAGAGTCCACAGCCTCAGGATTTGCTCTGGGAAACCTCCAGCCCCCAAGGCAGAGCCTATGATGTGACCGTCAGTCAAGCCAAGGGACGGGCACAAGACCCAGGCTCAGCCAGCTGGGCACCTTCTGTAAGGACTTTGATTATTATTATTTTTTTAATAAATTTCTTTCTTTATTTATTTTTGGCTGCGTTGGGTCTTCGTTGCGGTGCGCGGGCTTCTCATTGCGGTGGCTTCTCTTGTTTCGGAGCATGGACTCTAGGCGTGCGGGCTTCAGTAGTTGTGGCACACGGGCTTAGTTGCTCCATGGCATGTGGGATTTTCCTGGGCCAGGGCTCGAACCTGTGTCCCCTGCATTGGCAGGAGGATTCTTAACCACTGTGTCACCAGGGAAGTCCCAGGACTGTGATTCTTAAGGATGGAGAAGCTTATGGAAAGGGGTTGGGAGGGTTCATTTGGGAGGTTATCCCCCTGAGTTCCTGCTGCCTGGATCTCCAGGGCTGCCCTGGGCCCCGGTCCTCTCTGAGCCTGGGTTTTTAGCCTTTCTTCCGATTCTGTGCGATCTCTCACAGCCTTCCATTGATGCTTTGTCCAGAGTAGCCCTGTCAGTTTCTGTCGCAGGCATCCAGAGATGCTGGTGGATACACTCTGGCTCCAGACACACCCCAACTTTGACCTTCACCTTCTGCTTTTAAGTATCTGCCTGCGTTTCTCACAGTCCGTGCATGCTACTTCGTGCCTCTGAACCTTTGTCCCTGCTGTTCCTTCTGCCAGGAATGCCCTTCCCACCTTATTCTCCTCATTCATTCTTATCCCAAGAACCACCTCAGACACTGTCAACTCTGGGGGGACTTCCTCCAATCCTCCTCTGTACCACACCCCCACCTCCAGGCTGGCTCTGACCCTCTGGGCAGCCCTAGGCCCTGGGCTTCTCTCCCTCAGCACCGGCATTCCCTCGTCTGAACCCAAGGCCAGATCCAGGCCCGCCCACCTCCATTTCTCGGTTGGCCACAACAAATGCGTTTGGGGCTCCAGAACCATGGGGGGTCATATAGGCAGCTCCCTTGGGACCTGCTCAGGGATTCCTCAGCCAACTAGGACCAAATCCATTGCCTGCTGATGAGGGGTCATGAGGGGAATTGCTGAGGAGTGGGAGATGGGGAATTGTCCCAGAATAACAATGAGCCCAACTCCTCCGGGTTGGCCATTGCTCCAGCCCCAGCCTTTGATCCAGAGCCTGTGCCAGCCTTTGTCATAGCCCCAGCCCCTGCCCCAGCTCAAGCCACAGACCTGACCTCACACCCCACCCTCGGCCCCAGCCCTGTCTCTGCCCCTGCACAGGCCCTTCCCTCCACCTCTGCCCTCACTGCAGACCCCCAGCATTCTTGCCAGTGAGACCCACCCAGGCTGCCCTCTGTAGAGGCCCTGCCTCTGATCGTATGGGGCTTTTGGTGGGGAAGGACTGGCCAGTTAATTGGGCGGTGAATGGAGCAGGTATACCAGAGGTAGGTGCTGCACCCAACTCCCCTCAGTGGCACAAGACCTGCAGCTCCAACAGTAGGTAACAGAGCCGAGCCTTAGGCAGGGGCAGGGGCAGGACCAGGTTTAGGTCCTGAAGGTTCCTTCTGTTCCCCACCTCCCCTGCCCTGGGCCAGACTTAGTCCTGAGCCGTGGACAGGGCTGAACCCTCCATGGTTGCTGAGTGCCCCAGCTGGGGAAGTGCCCGAGCTATAGCTACCCAAAATCAGGTAAAAGGAGGCAAAAGGGGGAGTCCCAGGACAAGCCAGTAGGATTGGGGAAGCTTGCAAGGTTGGGGTATCAGTAAAGACCACCACAGATGACCATCCTTGAAAGAAAAGCAAAAACAGCCCAAGTCTCCCCTGAGGTCACCGTCTCTCCACCCCTTCTCCTTGGGAACTGAACCAGGGCGGCAGGAGTGGGGAGGGCCACAGGACCTCGGGGAATCAGGCCCTCCACTCCACCCACAGGTGGATCCTGCAATGGACACATCATGAGGACAGAAGCCAGCACTGCGATGTCACAGCTCAGCTGCGGCTTTGTGCTCCTGGAGCTGTCGAGTGAGTCAACTGGGCCCCTTCCTCCTTCCCGTGCTTGTGTACCCGTGTCCAATGCTCAGGGCTGGGCAGGTTGACGTGTAGCCCCACCCCTTCTCTCCCTGCTCCTCCCATGTGCCGGGGCTGGCCCAGCAGATGGCCAATGAACAGCACGCTTAGGGAGACTGTCTTCTTTTGGCCATAACTAGCAACCAGACTTAGGTGAGCGGCCCAGGAACTCTTTGCAAGGCTGTGTTGAAACTATCTGTCAACTAGGCCACCTTCCCAGCTTGACCATGAGCTCATTCAAAGTGTCTATCCCGGTCTCCATTCTAGCTCTGTAAAAGCTCAGAGTATATGATGTCAGTTAAATGCATAAATGGCTGGAGGGACGGGTGGGTAGAGATAGATGACAAAGGTATCTCCTTCCTATGTGGGCTACTCTCTCACCCATCCCCAGCTCTGACCCTCGGAGTCTTTCCTGAATGCTCTTGGAAGCTAGCACCTGTTGGAAGTCCCAGGCATCTTGGCACCCGTGGAACTTGATTGTGATGGAGCTGTCCCAGTTATGGGGTGACAAAGGCAATAACGCCACTGCAGAATGGCACATTTGGCTCCTCCAGAGCTGGGGGGCACAACTCAAAGAACTCAGACTTTGAACTTAGTGAAACCGGAGTCGAAATCCAGCCCTGTTGTACATCCTCAAGCTGGTCACAGGGGCCTCTCTGAACCTCGGTTTCCTTTTCTATGAAGTGGGAAGTAAACTGGCTTCTGAGGACCGTCAGGAGAATCAGAAGAGAAAGCTGCTGCCTTGACTGTTGCTGTGGCCATCCATCTTCTTCCTGCCTGGCCCACGTGGCTCTCATCCTCCAGCGTAGCCTGAGGTGGTGAGGGGCAATGCCGGCGGCCGTGGACACAGGCCAGGAGGCTGGCCTGAGCAATACCGGTGACAAGGACAGGGACCTGCAGGTGCTGTTCCAGGAACTCTGCCAACTCCAGGCAAAGTACGAGCTGTCCCAAGCCCCGCCGTGCCCCCTGTCTCAGCCCCAGGGCCACCTGCAGTGGGCTAAACAGCTGGAACTGAGCAAAAAATGCCTGAGGAGTCCAGGCCAGGAAATGAACGGGGAGGGGACTGAGGCCTGGGAGTAAGTCAAGAGGGGCAGCTGATTTGCAAGTGGTGAGGAGGTGGGGGGCTTGGCTCCCGCCCTTTGACCTCAGACCTTGGGCCAGTCCCAGGCCCTGTGCAAGCTTAGTCTCCCTCCACGAAGGCAGGGCTGTGGGTGACCATCCCTACACATCTGCCAGCTCGGCCCCTCTAAAATCAACCTGCAGGGTTGCTGCTGTGTCTCCAAGCAGACGCCCTGAATCCTTGCCCCTGGGTGACTCTTCAATTTCAGGCTGCCCACGAAAGCCTGAGTTAGATGCAAAAGGATGTATTGACATCTGTGAGCGATTTTATGGAGAAAAGTTCCAACTGGTCCATCGGATTCTCATAGGGCTTCCCAACCTCCCCACCGAAAGGTTTAGCACCGTGGCTCACAGGGCCCCACGTGGTATTTGCCGGGAGAAGACAATTTTTTCCTGCATTTTCCAAGACTGTATGGATGAGAAAATGGGGCCTGAGAGGCAGAGTGGCTTGCCCTGGGGAAATCTGCAGTCACTCAGAGATACCCACCACAGCCCTTTCCTGCTCTGCCCTCTGCCCTTGACCACTGACCTTGAAGGCGCCCAGGGTGGGCAACCTATTGGAGACGCATCTTGCTTGGTGATGCCCCCTGACGGCTGGGCAGCAGCACGTGGCTGTCGCCCCTCTGGGGGCTGCCGGGGCCCCGACCACAGACTGAGTGCTTATGATGTGCTGGGAGCCCCAGACCCGGTCCCCACCGGCCTGTGAGGGAGGGGTCTGGTTACCCCTGTTACGGACGGGCCAGCCAGGTACAGAGAGGCAAAGCCTGTGGCCGGATCACCGGCTACTGGGGCCTCAGGCCATCTGCCACCAGCTCAGCCTGCAGGAGGGGCTCTATAGACTCCATGCCACAAAGGCCCGGCCTCGCCGGCCCCCAGGCCCCTTCCTCGTGGCCTGACCACAGGCACCTATTTGACCTGTTTGTGGCTCAGTTTACTCAGCAGTGAAATGGGGGTAGAGAGACTCGAGTCAGTGGCCCACTGATGGGGTCAGTGACCAGCCCAGCCCGGATCCGTGCAGATCCACAGAGGCTGGCCTTTGCCAGGGGTCACGACCTGGAAGTCTCCAAACCGTGTTCTCACGTCTGGCTCTCTCGCCAGCACTGAAATGTCTCTACAGACAGAGGAAGCTGAGGAGAGAGGTGGAGAAGCATAAGGTTTTTGAAGACTATCTGATCAAGGTCCTTGAGAAAATCCCCAAGGGTACGTATGTAACTTCCTCAGCAGGCCTGTCCTCTCTGCGGCCACCTCCCAGCCTGGGAACCCGGGCGCGTGTGAGCTCGCTGAGCCCTGAGCTCGCCGGCAGAATGGGGATCCACAGGCCAGTGCCACCGTAGTCGAGCCAGCCATGTGGCCTGCAGCAAGTTCTCAACGTCTCTGGCGGGAACAGCAACAGTTCTGTGGACTGGATCATCCTTTCCGAGCACGTAGCCGGGTGCCGGAGGTTTAGCTAGCACCCAGTAAGTGTCAGCTGTTATTATTATCTCATTTGTCTTTGATTTTGCTCTTAGGAACTAAAATTACACAGGCATCTGAAATGAGTTTTGTGTTCTGTTTTATCATGATTTGCACCAGAATCCACTGTTATCAGTGCTGAAAACTTGATAGGAAAGAAAAGGGGAGCCAAACATACATAATTTTATTATCGTCATTGTCTTTACATCACCAATAATAAAAGTAACTATTACTGTTTATGAAATAGTCACTCTGTGCTAAGCTCTTTACTAAATCCTTTTACCCGCTTTAGGAGCTTCTGAGAACTGTGTTACCCAGGCTCAGGGAGGTCAAGGGACTTGCCCAAGTCGCCCAGACAGGAAGTGGTGGGGCTGGGTCTCAGACTCTGGTCTATCTGATTTCAGAGTCACTGTGCTAAGTGCTCTGGAGCTGCAGGAGCCCCAAGGACTCTGCCCTGGAGGTCAGGGAAGGCTTCATGGAGGAGGGGGCCATTCATGGGGCTCAAATGTGTTCAGCACAGGGAACAGCGCCGCAGGCAGGAGAACAGCACAGATGTAGGCTGGAGCCACGGCCCTGTGCAGTGGGTTTGGGGTTGAGTTCCAGTGTACTGGAGCGCCGGGATCCGGCAGGGGTCGCTGGGAGATGTGATTGGAAGGTTGAACAGCACCAAAGAGCCTTGAGCACCAAGCCAAGGAGGGGCGCAGGCCTCCCGGTCAGGCACGGGGTTTGAAGCAGACCCAGCACCCAGTGCTGCTTCTAGAAGCCTCCTAGTTTGGGACCTTCCTAATTCAGCAATTCAACCCTGTTCAACTCATCCAGAATGAGCAACCACCCAAGCTGGGGATCCCGTCACTCGGGACAGCAACAATCCCTGTCCTCTTCCTGCAGGCTCCCCCAGTCGGCAGTTTCTCCTGGGGTGGCGGTGGGGGGGTTCTCCTGCCTCACTGGGCAGCCTTGATCCAGAATCCTTGTTCTCAGCCTCACGGTGGCCTTTCAAATGCTGATTCTTCTCTTGAAGAGGTGGGAGGTCAGTGATGGGGCACCCTCAACTTTGGGGCTCCAGTGGACAGCAGAAGCCCCACCTACCTTACTAGGATCACTGCAGGGGGCAGGTGAGGGCTGGGCATTCTGTGCCCACCCATCCTGCCATGCACTGTCTCTGTAGGCTACAACCAAGGGGAGGAGCCGGAGGCGGCCCCGGTGGAGGCCACGGTGGAGGCCACGGTGGAGGCCACGGTGGAGGCCATGGTGGAGGCCCCGGTGGAGGCCATGGTGGAGGCCCCGGTGGAGCACTATGGGAAGCTCTTCGCAGTCAGCCAGGACAACCAGAAGCGTCTGGAGGCCTTCTTCAAGATGAGCCAGGCCGTCCACCAAAGCCTGGAGGGAGTCTCTAGAGGGAGGCCATAGGGCTCTTATCCCGGTAACAGCTGCCTGAAGCCTGGCCCATCCCCCTTGGCCCAGAGAACTGGGATGTAGGGACCCCCTTCCCTCTGCACCCTCAGAGAAGGCCTGGAGCAGGGGTGGGCTTCTGAGAGGGTCTGAGTGGGGCGGTCACTCCAGAGCCTTGTTCTGTACCCCTTTCCCTCCCTTTCTGCTGGGTTTCTCCTGAGGAAGACTCAGCTTATACTTAAAAGGTGTTCTTCATGGTAGAAAAGTCAGGATTTCTAGATTCAGACAGACTGGGGTTCAAATTCCAACTCAGCCTCTGACTAGCTGCATGACCCTGGGCACGTTTAGACCCTCTCTGAGCCTCAGTTTCCTCTTCTGTGACGAGGGGGCAATTCAACCTAGTTGGTAGGCTGTTGTGAGACACTGAACACAAACTGTCTCAGAGTTAAGTGCTCCAAGAGGTCATCTCCCTCATAGTTGGTTAATCTTCTAATAAATTGAACTTCCACCCCAAGGGATGGGCATTCCATCTGGAAGAAACTGCCCTGGCAAAGGCATGGCATGATGAATTTTTGTGCTGCAGTTGGGGCCTGGGGACACGGAGAAGACAGAGGACGGGGACATGGAGAGGAAGGGAACAGGGAAAGTGAGGCTGATGAGTCGGCTGATTCTTGCAAAGGACAGTGGCATGGCATTTGCAGCCAGTCTCTGCCCCCTAGTGGTAACACTGAAAACCTACACCATTTTGTACGTTGTTTTTCCTTCGTGGACGGGGCACTGTGAGAAGCACTTAACAAGCTTTATCTCATTTAAACCTCACCCCAGCACCCGGAGGTAGGTGCTTCTATTCCTAGAGCTGAGACTAGAGGAGGGGAGTGAGGTGAGTATGCAAGTAGAAGGTTGGATCCCAACTTTATTGAGAATTTTAATACTTTGTTCATCATGGATTTTTTTTTTTTTTGCCTTAACTTTCATTTTTAAAAAACACTGCATTTGGGAATTCCCTGGTGGTCCAGTGGTTAGGACTCCGCGCTTCCACTTCAGGGGCATGGGTTCGATCCCTGGTTGGGGAACTAAGATCCCGCAAGCTGCGCAGTACGGGCAAAAACAAAAACAAACAAAAAAATTGCATTAAAATATCATTTATATTAATTTTGAGTTAAATGTTGCACCCTAGTCCCAGGCATGCTATTTTTCTCATTTTCTAAGTAAGAAAACTAGGCCTCAGAAAAGTGAGGACACATGTATATCCTGTGTCCTCCAAACACATCTCCGCGGGGCCTGGCGTGGGAGTGCACACAGCACATCCTGTGCCCCGCAGGCCTGGGCCGCAGAGGCTGTCACAGCCTTGCCCCCTGGTGTCCTCCCAGCAGCTCCTGCAGCCGGAAGGGCCCAGACAGGTGGTTCTGCTTACGGTGAGAAAAACGGGCTCCAGGAGCTGAGTTGGGATTCAAACCCTAGTGATCCTAGACATACATTTTCCTGCATCTCCTGGTGCCTTAAAGGGCCCTGACCACCCAGAACTTTCCCCTCCTCCACCCCCATCATCTCTCAGTCCCCCGAGCCGTGAGCTCCTCGGGACCAGGCCCAGGGCAGGTGCCCCGGGAGGTCAGCTGCACCGAATTGACCAGCCACCCTACCACAGAGCCTCAAGATCCGGCTCTGCCAGCTGCAGAAGTGTCACCGCAAGCAGGAGCAGTGGCGGCAGTTGGATCATGGTGTCACCTACCAGAAAGACACAGGCAGCTGTGATGTGAGTCAAGTCCACTGGCTGGGGTTGGGGGTCGGGCAGCGCAGGGGCCGGGGGCTGCTGTCTCCTCGATAATGATCGGCCCGCAACACACACACACACGCGCACACACACACGCACGCACATGCACACCACTTACCCACTTACCTCTCCTTGGTGACTGTTAGCTTTCAAAGGGCTTCTCTAAGATGAGCCTGATGTCATGTGACAGGTGGGAGAACTGAGGCCACAGGTAGTTAAGGACCAGCTGGGATGCCCCCGTACAGTCCCCGGGCCTGGCATCTGCACTCCTAAATATTGGTTGATTCTTACTCATGTCTATTCACAGATGAGAAGAATGCAGCTTGGAAAGAGTAAGTCAGGGCTGAAGTCCGGGGCCAGGATTTCTGGGTTTAATCCCTTGAGCTCCTCCTTCCTGGCCTGGAGAATGTGGACTAGTTATTCTCCGGACCCCCGGGTCCTCCGCGTACCAGAGCCTGGGCCCTTCTGGCCTTGGGGGCTGCCTGGAGGACACGGGGGAGCAAGGCTGGGGCACAGGGCTGTGCCAGGCACACTCCACCTGGGCAGGGTGCGGTCAGCAAACGTGGGACCTTCTCCGGCCCTTGTGGGATCCTAGTTTGGAAGACATGAGGGTTGGGGTCTGTGGGCTGCTGACTTCCAACCAAGGAGCTTTGAGGGGGAACTGGATTGGCCACAGTTTATAAAGTCTGTTATGGGTCTTTCTCTGGAAGGTGAGAAGTAAGGTTGCTGATCACAACCCTGAAGGCCTGAAGTCCACAACTCTGGAGCTTCCCAGAGTGAGGAGCCCTGGGTTCCCCCGTGTCCCCTCCTGGCCCCTGCCCTGGGTGTGGACCACAGATGTGCCCAGCCGGGACGACCCTCTTGGAAGTTAGTCGGTCCAGTGTGCCTCTTTGCAGAGGCGGATGCTCTGGCCCCGAGGTGAGGGGGGACTCGTCCAAGCCCCTTTGGTTGTGGAGCCAAGACCAGCAGGAGGAGGTGGATCCTGGCTTCAGGACACTTCTCCGGCCTGAGTGAGCTGGGGACAGGGGGCAGGGAATTCTGGGAGGGGCCCGAGCCTGCAGAACCAACTGCTCAACTGCATGCAAACGGCCATCCACAGCACGGCCCAGCAGCGCTGCGCCTCTGCCCACGGCATGCCCAAGGGCGCGGGTCTCTTCTCCAAGCTCGACCTCATCCGGGTGAGGACTCTCATGCCCAGGCTGGCCTCCGACTTGAGCCTGCCCTCGGCCTCGGCTTATGGGGCATGGGTGGTGAGCTGCCCTATCAGGTCCTCCCTCCATGGCTGCATGGCTCCTGCACGGGTGCGGTAGGGTCTCAGGGTCTCTTTTAGGCTCTTAGCAAACTTGTAATGAACGCTCATTGGTGCAGGGTCAGAGGGTTGTAAAGGAGCTCCTGCCCTGCCTGGTCTTAATGTGGAGCCCCACCCCGGTACATCACACACACACACACACACACACACACACGGGGTACACACTCATACAGACACTCATATGGGCTCTCCTCGCACCCTGCAATATACACGAAACATACACTGACACACCTGCAAACACACCAAGGAGCACACAGATGTAGTCACGATTACACGGGGAGGCACATTTCAGTGACCGAGGGAGCCTCTGTGCAGGGTCCTCATTTTAAACTTCAGACTCTCGTCAAGTCCACTGAGATTTCCCTTCTCAGTGGGAGGGTCCCCACCAGGACCAAACTCCCACCAGTCATAATGCTGATGCTGCAGTAATGGAGGTCATGTGATCAGATTGGCTTCCACCCACAGCACCATATCTTGTTTTCTTTTTAATAATAGCTTTATTGAGATATAATTCTAGTACCCTAAGATTTACCCTTTTAAAGTGCACACTTCAGTGTTTTCAGTACAGTTTCAGAATTTCACAACTATCATTAGTATCTATTTCCTGAATCTCTTCATCACTTCCCCAAAATACATTTTGTATCTGGCTTCTTTCACTTTGCATGATGTCTTCAAGTTTCATCCACGTGGTAGCACAAATCATTCCTTTTTATGGCTGAATAATATTTCGCTGCATGGAGAGACCACATTTTGTTTATCTATCCATTAGTTGATGGACATTTGGGTTGTTTTCATTTGGGGGCTATTATGAATAATGCTGCTATGAACATTCATGCCCATGTTGTTGCATAGACATATCTTTTCAGTTATCTTGGGTATATACTTAGGAGTGGAATTTCTGAGTCTTGTGGTAACTCAGCGAGGAACTGCTGAACTGTTTTCCAAAGTGGCTGTGTAATTTTACAATCCTGTGATCAAAATATGAGGATTCCAGTTTCTCCATATCCTTGTTAACACTTGGTGGTCTGTCTTTTATAATTTAGCCATCCTAATGGGTGTGAAGTGGTATCTAATTGTGGTTTTGATTTGCATTTCCCTGATCATTAATAATGTTGAACATTCTTTCACGTGTTTATTGGCCATTTGTGTATCTTCTTTGGAGAAATGTCTACTCAGATCCTTTGCCCACCTTTTAACTGGATTGTTTGTCTTTTTATTGCTGAGTTGTAAATATTCTTTGTATATTCTGGATAAAAGTCCCTTATCAAATATACGATTTGAAAATATTTTCTCTCATCCTATGGGTTGTCTTTTCACTTTGATGGTGTCCTTTAAAGCACAAAGATTTCAATTTTGATGAAACCCGATTTATATATTTTTATTTTAGTTACTTGTGCTTTAGGCATCAAATCTAAGAAACTATTGCCTAATCCAGGGTCATGAAGATTTACACCTAAGTTTTCTTGTAAGAAGTTTATAGTTTTAGCTCCAGTATTTAGGTTTATGATGCATTTTTAGTTAATTTTTGTATATGGTATGGGATAGGGGTCCACTTTCATTATTTTGCATAAGGATATTCAGTTGTCCCGATACCATTTGCTAAAAAAACTGCTCTCTCCTCATTGAATTGTCTCCTCATTCTTGTCAAAAATCAATTGGCTGTAAATGTGAAGGTTTATTCCTGGACTCTCCATCCTATTCCATTGGTCCTTACGCCTGTCCTTAGCACCGTCTGGATCACTGCAGCTTTGCAGTAAGTTTTGTAATTGGGAAGTGAGTCCTCCAGCCTCACTTTTCCTTTTTGAGGTTGTTTGACTCTTGTAACTGCATGTCTTGCATCGTGCGTGGAAGTTCCGTGTCTGGGTGGGTTTCAGGTCTGGTGTGACCCAAGGCTCAGTGACACCACCAGGACCCATCCTTGCCACCCTCCCTTGTCTGCCAGCTTCAGCATTGGTTTCATCCTAAGTCATAGCTTGCTTTTCTCTTTCGAGGCAAGTTCAGTGGAGTTGTTTGAACTCAGGATTCTTAGCGCCTCTGGGACACTGGCGGCGAGTCCCATGGCCAACGTTGTCTAGCAGCAAGAGTCCACAGTGAGCGAGCCTGCGTCTTTTAGTTGAGAAGAACTCAGGAGAACTTCACAGGCAGTATCAGGGCCTCTGCTCCATGGTACAGCTCTTGGGGCACCATTCACAGTGAAGGCTGCATAACTGGCATCCCCTGGGGCATTGATCCTTCACATCATGATATGATTGAGCATTTAAGTAAGGGCACATTTGCCCTACAGTCACAGTGTATTAATTTCATCTTCTTCCCAAGAAAAAGGAAGAAATTACCCAGTGATGTCAGGGCGTCCCAAAGATCTCCCTCAGCAATCACTCAGTCAAGACTCAGAGTCACCCACATGCGCTCGGCATGGTACTAGGGAAAGAGAGGTGGAGGGAGATAAAGGTCACCTGGCCCTTAAGAAATGAGTGCCCCTCAGAGAGGGTGGGCTTCTTGGAGGAAGCAGTGAGAAGAGGCAGGCAACCACATTCAAGAAGCCGCACAAGGACCTGGGCTCTGAGCCATCCAGCTCTGCCACTGCTGGGCTGTGTCACTTCAGACAAGTCACTTAACCTCTCTGAGCCTCAGTTTGCTCATTTGCCAATTGGCATTGATACCACATCTTTGGCAGGGCCCTTGTGAAGACTAAAGGAGACGCAGGTCAACCTTGATGTTGCTTTGGTCCCTGGGAAGTGGTGTCCAGGGGCCAGAGTACAGTCAAGTGAGAGAGATTTCTTTTTTCTCCCAGGAATTTATGTTGGACAAAATGGAGACTGTGAGATTCATCTCACTGCTCACGGGACCCAGAGTGTGCTGGACAGCAGACAACCCCAAGGACCGGGGCCTCAGAAGTTACCCCAGACCATTCAGGAAACATTCAAAGAGTCAAGATTCGATCCCCAGGACCCCCTTTCCTAGCACCCAGACTTCAGAGTGCTCCAGCCTGTACTGACACAGCCCAGGGCCACCAGCCCTGCCAGCATCACGACCATCTCCTTACCTGCTTGGCTTCCTTTTTTCACCACCAGCGCTCCTGAGTGGGTGGGCGCCAGGGGAGGCGGGGCTCAGCGAGAGGTGGGGCAGCTAGGGCCAGGTGGGGTTGAGGGGGCGCTGTTCCCTGCATTGGGGGATTGGCAGGGATCGAGGTGAGGCCTGCCTGGGACGGTGGGCGAGACAGAGGGAGGTTCCCAAGTCAGAGGCAGCAGCCTGGTGGGAAGTCCCAGGTTGGAGACCTGCACCCAGAAGCTGGGGATGCATTTCTCGCTGTCATTGGTGGGTCTGTCTGGGGCCAAGGAGCTTGAATGGATGCCCGACTATTGGGAACGCTGCAGTCATAGGAACTCTCACAAAGAGCCACCATAGGATACGCGAGAGCTGGCCTGGCCCACAGCAGACCAGGGGTACTCAGTTTGTAGAAAGACATCTCATCACTGGTTCCCAGAAACTGGATACCAGTTTGGTGCCTTCTGCCCACCTGAGGGTCCCTGAGCTGTCTGGAATGAGTGCTACTCTCAGGGGGACTGGGGGCAGGGCAAAGCCCCTCTCTGGGCTGGTTTTCCCACATGTGAAACCGGGTGCGAGGATGTCTAAGGGAATCCCCTCTCCAGTCTGACGTTCTTAGGTCAAGGTTGGAAAGGCCTCTGCGTGGATGGCACTGGCTTGGTGTTATTGAGCCACGGAGGTGAAATCATCCTGGCGGCCACCGCAGCCCCGAAAAGGATTCACTTCTGCGGGTCTGCTGATGTTAACTGATTTAGGTTAACTTTGAAAGTTCGGAGCAACTGATTTGCAGCAAATGGTGGGGCATCAGCAAATTACCTTTCAAAGGGGAGTTTCAGAAAAGATGCTGCTATTCCTTCAACAAGCACCGAGGGTCTGCTGTTTTCCAGGTGCTGTTGGGAGAGGGGACGGGAGGCTCGGAGGGAGGGGGTGGGAGGCTGAGTAGGACCTGGCCACTGAAATATTTAGGGAAGCTAAATATAAGAAAGAAGGTTATGTCGGGTCAGGTCTTAAGAGCAGTTTTCTTAAAAGGCCGGGGGAGCTGCAGAGAAAACATCCTTTCGAGTTTCTGACTCACAGGCCTTTGGGGCAAAGAGAGCATCCCAGGTAGGGCTTGAGTCGGATTTCAGAAGGGAGAGGTTGGGGGAGGGCTGAAGAAACTGAAGGAAACAAGGGTAGGGCTTCCAGTTTGGCTGGAGCACAAAGAACCCGACAGGCAGTCTGAGATGGTGGGCTGGGGAGCCACCGTGGGGTGGCAAAGGCCAGGCTACGAGGTTTGGAGGCCATACCTGGGGGTGTCTTAGACCATTCTGGCTGCCATAGCAAAATACCATACACCAGGTGGCTTAAACAACAGACGTTTATTTCTCATAGTTCTGGAGGCTGGAAGTCGAAGATGACGGCATTGGCAGGTTTGGTGTCTGGTGAGAGCCCACTTCCTGGTTCAGGTGGTGGAAGGGGTGATGGAGCTCCCGGGGTCCCTTTCATAACGACACAAATCCCATTCATGAGGGCTCCACCCTCATGACTTAATCACCTCCCAAAGGCCCCACCTCCTAACACCATCACACTGGGGTTAGGATTTCAACATAGGAATTTAGGGAACAGGAACATTCAGTCCATGGCAGGGAGCATCTCGCATCCGTACCTCACTGCTTCCTTTCTCTCCACCCAACATCCACTTTCCAAAGAGATCTGAAGTATCTCGTTAGTCTCCCTGTAATGTGGGCACATGTTAGGCCAACAATTCTTAGATTTGAACATCCCTCAGGAGGGCTTGTTACAACAGAGAGTGGGTCTACCCGCAGAGCTTCTCATCCAGCAGGCCTAGGGTGGCCAGGCCTTAGAATCTGCATTTCTGACAAGTTCCCAGGTGATGCTGCCGCTGCTGGTCCCAGGCCCACACTTTGAGAACTGCTGCTTGGGAGTAATGGCAAATCCCAAACGCCTAAGCTGGGCTCTGCTTCACCTGGAGTACCAACTCCCCCTGCCCGGATCTGCACAATGGGGCAAGCGTCATGGGGACCTGGCATCCCGGGAGGGCCATCCCCACCCCGTCTGACCTCCTGGGAGGTGCTGAACATAACACCCTGTTAGGGGCCCAGGGAACAGTCCTCTCGCTTTGCCCGCTGGGGCTCTGTGTGGAGCTGTTGTCCTCTGTCCCCTGCCATCTGCCTGCCGTGCCCCTGTTGTGTGTATGTTTGTAGGTCTAGTTCAGATGTTTGGCACACTCCTTGGGGAGGAGGGCCATCAGAACAGATACCTGGTGTGGCAGTGACCTGGCCATTAGTCTAAGTTTGCAGTGGGCATCTGAGTCTTTTAGGAGCTCCCAGCCTCCTCTGGGCGGAGCTTGGGTCATGAAATGGACAACTGGGAACTGCGCTTAGGGGCCCTGCTCTCTCAGGCTGCTGGCATGTACTAGAACGCTGGGGTTTATCCTTGCTGGGCTTTTCTGTCAGACAGAAAGCTCTCTCAGCCCTGACTCTGTACCTTTAAAGCACTTTCCTCCTGGGTTCCATATTAGCTGGAGAAAGGCCTTCGAGGGCATTTGGAGAAAACCGCAGTGGTTCAGGTACCTTATGAAATGTCATTTCATCTGACTGCCCACCCAGATCCGGAGGCCCCAAGACACTAGGAGGCCCTGGGCTTGGACATTTTCTGAGACTGAGAGCTCATTACCTGACATCGAATTCCAGCTTTAATTTTCTTCAAGCGTGAGGACATTCTTTCTACAGACCATCCAGGAAGAGTTAGACTACTAGCTAATGGCTGGTGCTGAGAAAACTGGCTATTTGGCAGGAAAATCAAATTATGTCCTTTTTCCACATCACATACTGTAGTCTATTCCAGTTCCTTTGAATGATGGTTTTCCAACTTTAATGTTCATTAAAACCACCTATGACACTTGCTAAACAGGGCTCATTCTCAGAAATTCTGATTCTGGCATGAGGCCCCCAAAATCTGGATTTCTAACAAGCATCCCAGATGGTTTCAGTGCAGACTGGTCTCCAGTCACAGGGTGAGAAACACTGGGTATCTCAATGTCAAAAAGAAGAAAATCTGCTCCACATTTACCTGATCTTTAGTCAGGAAGAACTTTGGAAGCATGAGAGCAACAGAAGTGACACCTGAAAATAATTTGACCACGTAAAAATGAAAAACGCATCTACCTCAGAACCCAGCCAAATATCTAAAGACGATAAACTGGGGGGAAATGGTGAGAAATTTGAAAAAGGATCAATGTTTTTGATATTTAAAGAACCCATACACAGTAAAAAAAAAAAAAAAAAGACATCAATTGTTCATTTTAGCAAATCACAAAGTAAATAAAAATGGTCTATAAACATGAAAGATATTTCGCTTCACTAAAAATAAAATTACACCGCATAACTTCTGCCCATCAAAAAATTTTTGGTTAATACACTAATGCATATAAGATAGGCTCTCCAACACTGCGATGCTGTTTGTATAAACTCTCTGGAAAGCAATTTGAGAAGACATCTTAAGAGGCTTACAAAATGTTTATGTCCTTTGGCTCAGCAATTCTAGGTCAAGAAATTTAAGTTAATAAAACCAGAGCTATTTGGTTCAAAATGACAGAAAGCCCAACTCAACTTGGCTTAAGCCAAAAAAGAGAACATATTGGCTTATAAAACGAGAAGACCAGGGATTCTAGAGCTTCAGGAACAGCTTGATCAGGAGCTCAGTGGCAACAGAATCCAGTCTGTCTGTGGGCTCTGCTCTGCTACAGCTTGGCTTCATTTTCAGGCTCAGCATAAACAAGATAGCTGTCAACAACCTCGGCCCCGCATCCTTTAAAGTTGAAGTCAGAGGAAAAGAGGGAATGTCTCTTCCCAGTAAACCCTGGCAAGTCACAGGATTTACTCTGATTGGATCACCTTGGGTCAGGTGTCGCTCTAAACAAATCTCTGATTGGCTAGGCCTAGGCCCCCTGTCCATCCTGAATGAATCTCTGTAACTAGGGGAGATTCCATGCTCTGATTTCCAGGACTTGATCAAATTTTTGTTTGAGTTTTTGTGAGGTGGAGTATCTTCCATGGCTGGAGACCAACCATATGAACTGAAAGAAGGGTTCCCCAAAGGGAAATCAGGCAGTTGTTATCACAGGGAGGTGAGGCCTGGTGCTGGGCAAGCACAAGCCAGAAATGCCCATTACAATACAGAAACGGTGTCTGTACCAAAATGTCCACCACATTGTTACTTACAGTAGCCAAACTGGATACAAACTCAATATCTCGGAGGAAGAGTTCAGTCAATGATGCAAAACTTTATGATTTTATAATTCTGCAGCCATTAAATTCCATGTTTTCAAAAATACTTAATGTAAGGAAAATTATCCATAGGGTGTAAAGTTAAGTGAAAAAAGCAAGCATTTTTTTAAAAGTTGAATATAAACTCAATTTAGTAAAAATTATATATGTAAAAGAAGGAAATAGACTAAAGCAGTGCTTCTAAGTGGGAGGATCCTGACCCTGGGGTGGAGTGGGAAGTTTTATACCCACCGGGTGCAGTAGATTGAGTAAGTGGTCCCTAGTCTCCACCCCCTGTGGTGGCGTCTACATCCGTGCTCCTGCCAGAGGCTCAGTATTCACTTCTTGGCTTTGGGTTGGCCCTGTGACTTGCTTTGGCCAGTGGGATGTCAGTGGATTATGACACAAGCAGAGGCTTAAGACTTATTGTGCAGTGGGGCTTGTGGGCCTCTGGGAGCCTCCTGGTTGCAGGGGGATGAGAGCCACATGGAGCTGACATAGACCAACCTGCAGCTCGGATCCACCGACACCGTTCAATCCTCAGTAAATCCACGGACCACAGAGTGCGAAATAAACGCTTAAGCCAGTGAAGTTGGAGGTTGTTTGTTACACAGTATTACAGCAAGAGCTGTCAGATACACCCTCACACTTCTTCAGATTCCATGCTCTCTCCAACCCAAGAATCACCAGTGTGTGGGGAGCCAATCCACCTGCTGGGCAGGAATTGGGTTCCTGAGGAACGCTGAGCTGTCGAAAAGGGATTAGGGACTCTGTTCTGCCATGTTCATCAACCCATCCTCTGGATTGGAGGATTCTAATTTTTAATTTTCTTCTTTTTACTTTTGCATATTTTCCAAAGTTTCTGCAATAAGTGTGGTTAATTCTTATAACCGGGGGGGGGGGGGTGGTGGAATTTATTCAAAAATTGGAAAAATTAATTGGAAACCAACTCTTCTTGGCATCTCACCGATCCTAACCTTTGGTGTCTCCAAGAACAAAGCTGATTGTCAAGCCCTTCACCCACAGGACTCTCTTCACGTCTCTGAAGACAGGGTTCTTGGCGCCTGCACACTGTCTTTTCTCCAAGTTCAGCAATTCTGATTTCTTGAATGTGCCTCCGCTCTCTGAATGGACCCCACTGGCTTCTAGCCTTAGAATGCGGTGTCCCAATCTGAGTTCCGTTCTCCAGGTAAGGAAGCTGTCCAGACGGGGATAACAGAATACATCTGGAAGAGGCTTCCTTGCCATGGCTCCACCTGAAAAGGCACTGGGCATTCCTGCCTTCACTCCCAGCCCATCACCCTGGGGCATCAGGCTCTGCCCATCCCTCTTCTTGGCCCAGGAATGGCCTGGCTACTTCGAGGCTTGTGCCCAAGACTGTAAGTGCCGGCCAGCCCATGGGAACATCTCAAATGTCTTCAAACCCGAGCCCACCTGGCACCAGTATGTCCCTGTTTCTTACTAGGCACCTTCAGAAGATGCTGCACTGTTTCCCTGCCCTTTGATGCCGAAGCTCGCTCATCCTGGCTGCCAGCTACCAGGATGCCCAGCCCTGGGTCTCCAAGCTGCTCTCCAGCACTGTGCAAGGGGAGATGTGAGGCCCGGAGCTGCATCTCCCTCACCCCTAAATCTCCGTGCCTAGTCAGGACCTGGCGCAGAGCAGGTTTTCAGTGTTACACAAGGGGAGATGTGTGAGTCAAGAGAGCTAGGCTCCCGATGACTCTCCCCATGGTGAGAACTCCCTGATGTGGTACTAGGATGCTGCTTTTGGGCCACTGTACCTCACTGGGTCCTCCCCACAACCCGTGATCTAGAAAGTGGCAGTTTCCCAGTTCCATTCTACAGAAGGGGCAGCTGCAGCTCAGTGCAATTCTGTGGCTTGTCCAAGGTCACACAGCCGCTCAGTGGTTGAGCTGGGACATTTAACTCAAGTCCATCGGGCTCCAGATGGAACAATGTAACTGGAAACAGTTTGGTAGCAAAAAGAACTATAAGAACAAGTACTAACATGCACTGGGCGCTTGCTGTGTGTCACGTACTTTGCTAAGCTCGTCATTGTTCATGCAGTCTTCATACCCACCCTGTGAGAATGACTATCCCATTTTGCAGATGAGGAAATGGCGGCTCAGAGAGGTTGAAGGCTTGCCTGAGGTCACACAGCCCAGGGGGCAGGCCTCACATCTGTCTCCTTTCAGAGCTGATGTTATGGGCTGAAGGGGACATGGGTATGAATCATGAACTAGAGTCAGGAGTCAATGGCTTAAGTTCAAATCCAGGTGGAATCAAGTTCCCAGGTGGAATCCAGGGAGAGTGTGCTACTATAGATCCCTGCTACTCAAAGTGTGGTCCGGGGACCTGCATCATGGGCATCACCTGGGAGTTTGTGAGAAAGGCAGAACCTGCATTTTAACAAGATCCTCTGGGGATCCATGTGCACAGTAAAGCACTGGTCTAATTTGCTCTGAGGCAAGCCTGGCGTTACCCTCAGGTGAAGGTGGGACTCCCGAGGACAGCACCAGCTCTCATCATCAGGCTTCTGCTGGGGTCTGGGAGGGGTGTCTGCAAACTGGGAGGGGTGTCTGTGAACTGGGAGGGGCGATGTCTCTAGCCCGCCAATCAGCCACCTGGGCTCCCACTGAGAGCTGCACACGGTCCATATGTGCTTCGAGGGAGGTTCCTTCTGCCCTTTCTTTCCCTGCCTGTCCCTTCCCTATCCACTTCCAGCCTCACCTCCTTCATGAAGCCTCCCCAGCTGCCCCTACCCCAGGCAGAGCGAGTAGAGCCCGCCTCTGGCTGCCACCCCCTTGTAAAAGGCTCTCAAGAGTAATTACCTCCTTATAGGTGTCACTTAATTGTTTACATTTGTATCTCCCCCACTGGAAGGAGAAGTTCTCAAGAAGAAAAGCTATGTCTTAGCCACATATTCCAGCACCCATTGTAGAGGCTAGCGCAGAATAGGCCCTCAAGAAATATGTGTTGAATGATTGCATCCTTATATCCTCTGAGTAAATGAAGAAGGAAGGAAGGAAGGAAGGGAGGAACAAACAAACGAAAGTCTTAAGCAAAGGAGTGAATCTCTAAGTGAAAAATTGTAAGGACCATGTAGGAGCCCAAAGTGAGGGATATTTTGGGGGACAGAGGAATCTTGGCTACCACTTGGCCCTCAGGGTCATCCATGTCCCACGCATCGGTGCCGATGGATACCTGGGGCCATGCCACTTTCCAGGATGAGCTCTCTCCCCAGCAGTCACATAGGATGAGCCTTGCTAAACCAGGCAAGGGTTTAATGATTCCTCCAAGGGAATTATTAGGGGAAGAGCTCTCTCTCTCCCCTCTCCATAACATCATAAATCATAGGAATGCTGTAGCCAGTCACCTGGGCTGTTCCAAGGAATGAGGAAGGAGGGGGCCTCAGGACAGCCAGTACCCACATTGGAGCCTGTGACAGACAGTGTCCACCTCTTTGGAGCCAGCAGAGACTTGCTCTGGGGTGAGTGAAGCCACACAGGCCCACAGGGCTTTTTCAGTCCTCACTGGCCTTTAACATGTGGAGTTGGGATGGATGAAATGGAAGGGAATAGAAAAACATGATTGACCTCTGTGTGTGTGTGTGTGTGTGTGTGTGTGTGTGTGTGTGTGTGTGTATTTCTGTCTATTACTAGTTTATGAACAATGGCTGGATACATTATCACCGGCTCTGGAGGATGGACTTGGGAAGTTCTGACTAAAAATAAGATCACATGATATCTATAAAGATGACTGATCCGAAGGTTGGGAACTTTCAAATTTTCTTTTTTTTCTTTCATACCGAATAGTGTAGCACATCATTTTAAAAGATTTCAAAAAGTTGATCTAAGACCTTTATACAGTTTGGATTTTACTATAAAGTCTTTCATAAGATATAGTGGGGGGAGTGGGAATACCTACAGTTTTTTATTCCTGCAATGATTGACTTCATTTGTCTATTTCCTGTGATCTCATATAAGAAATTATTCTAGGCAAAATGCTGCCACTTAGAAGATGAACAAATTTTAATTCTCCTTCAGCAACTGGCAAAAAGGTGAGAATTGTGAGAGTTGGAAAGCCAGTCTGAGAGGAACAACTGCTTGAAGTATGGGAGTGGCAGGGTCTTTCGTGGGCAACTGAAACTGATACCTGGGCTCAGAGAGGTGCAGTAACTCACTCAAGGTCACACAGCAATCAGGTGGCAGAGCCCAAGTCTGGCTGACCTCAAAGTTAGAGCACTTTTCCTGATCAAAGCCTGGAACTCCGCCCCCCCTGCCCCCCACCCCACCCGCCAAATATCTCCAGTGGCAGAGAAGAGTTTACTCAGACTTTCAGGGGCCTGGTACTCAGACCTGAGGGAAATCAAATATTTTTGCACTTTTGCATTTTCATCCGAAAATTTTATGTGAGTCAATTTGCTTTCTATTTCGTAATACTTTGTTCTTATACAAAAAAATCATGTTTTCTTCCCTGTAAAAATCTTTGAGGAAAACAGATGATCCAGGAAGCTGCTCAGTGTTTATGCAGCACTTCAAGCGCTGCCTGGCAGAGCTGGGGGCCCCCGGGACCACTTACCCCACACAACCTCCATCATCTGTAAACAAAAGCTCGAGTTTCAAGAAGCTTTTACCAACACCTCCAAGGCAAAGCTTTTCTGAGCTTTGCTCTCCAGGGGTCTAGAGAGTTTCCAGGGATCACAGCCCTGAACTTCTCCATTTTTCACGTCCTGGGGGATGGTAGTTGGGGGATTCACTCAGGCTCTGAGCTCTGCTGAATCTAACGGAGGCTGTGCTGTTGTGGCATCACCCCAGACCCTCTCTCTCCTGCTGCCCCACATCCAGCCACTGCAGGTCCTGTCCATGTCACCGTCTGCCCCTGGGTACTGTCCACTTCCCCCATCTCTGTGCCCCACCCTAGGCCCTAGCCCTCTCATCTCTGGCCTTCAGGTCCTCTGCTTCCACCCCCGCCCTCTAGAAACCCACTCTCCTCATAGCAGACACAACGATCTCTCAAAAAAGCACATCTGATTGTGTCCACCCTCCCTCCTGCCCCTTCCAAGGCTCCCTATTGCCCTTAAGACAAACACCTACCTGAGGCCTCAAGGCCTGCATGACCTGGTCCTGACCCCCTCTCCAGGTTGACGTGAACCACTCTCCCCTCCTTGACTTGCACCAGCCTGACGGGCCTCTCCCAGTTCCTAGAATTCACCAGCTCCTCTCCCCGGATCATCACCTATGCCATTCCCTCTGTCTCTAGTGCTTTGTCCCTTGGTCTTTGCATGTGCCTACTCATTCATTCAGTTCAGTTTTCTGGAGCACCTACTACGTGCCAGGCACTGTGTCACGTACTTGCTGTGCTGTGGTGACCTGGTCCCCACCCTCTTGGAGCTTCCCCAGGGCAGACACACATTAATGGTGATGAATGGTGATAGATACTAGGACAGGAAATCACAAAGTGCTAAGAAAGAGACTAACAGGCTGGGGGGACAGGGAAGAGAAGGACAAAGGAACTCTCCTCCAACTCAGCCTTCAGACCTCAGTCAAAATTCACCTCCTCTGAGGAGACTTCCCTCTCCCCCTGAACAAGGCCAGGGCCCTGGGTTACTGCTCCCACAGCACCCTGTTCTCTTCCTTTCCAGCGCTTGCAGAGTTTGCAGTTAGACATCGACTTCTGTGACTAAAGCAGTAGTAAGGAACGGTGCTGTGGAGCACCCACTCTGCATCCAGTGGGGGCTTGACGAAGCAACCCCAGAGCTGGCTTCACCCACACAATTACCCAGAGATGTGAGTATCATTAACCCCACTTCCTAGAGAAGCAGACTGAGGCTGAGAGCAAGAGAGGCTGTATTAGTCATCTAATGCTGCATAACAAATTACCCCAAAACTTAGCTTAAAACAATGAACATTAACTACCTCATTATTCTTGTGGGTCAGGAATCTGGGCATGGCTTAGCTGCGTCCTCTGGCTCAGCATCTCTCCACAAGGCTTCAATCAAGCTGTCAGCCAGGGCTGTGGTTTCATCTGAAAGCTCAACTGGAGGAGAATCGGTTTCCAAGCTCACTCATGTGGCTGTTGGCAAATGAAGTTCCCATAGCCTGTTGGACTAAGGCCCTCCATTTCTCATTGGCTGTTGGCTGAAGGCCTCCCTCAGCTCCTTGTCCCACGGACCTCCCCATAGGGCAGTTTACAGCATGGCAAGTAAGAGAGAAGAGAGAGTGAGCCAGACAGAAGCCACTGTCTTTGGGTAACCTAGTCTCAGAAATGACACTCCATCACTCTTGTACTCTGTTTGTCACAAGCAAGTCATTAGGTCCAGCCCATGCTCCAGGGGAGGGAATTACACAAGGGCATGAACACAGGAGGCGGGGTTGTTGGGGGCCATTAGAGGCTGCCCATCACAGAGGTCATGTACCTGCCCCAGATCTTGTAGCTAGGACATGTTCCAGCCTCCTTCAGGGGCCAGGCTCTCTGCCCCGCCTCAAGGAGGTGAGGATGGGGTGGGGACAGGAGGCTCTTGCCAAGCCCAGGACCCCCCAGTGGCCTTGGCTTTCTGTCAACCATACCCAACGCTTTCTCCTCCCATGGAAGCTGGGAGTATTTCCTGCTCAGCCCAGGAGGCTGTGTGGGGTATGAGCATTTGCTACCCAAACTGGAGAAACGTTAGCTTTCAAAACCCAGGCCTGGGTGGAACCCACAAATGGGCAGTTGGCTGGAAAACTGGCCTATCTATTAGCCTCCTAGGGCTGTGGGTTATGTTTAAACTGAAAAGTGAGCTGTGATGTGGTATAACTGAGCCTTGTGAAGTTATTTCTCTTCCAGATTTTCTTGCTTCATTTGAAAAGCCAGAGCAGCCTGGCAGGTACATTCCTTTTGTTTCTCCCCCCGCGCCCCCCGCCAAATTAACTCTCACTGTGCCTCCTAGGCTGGTGGAAAATTAAATCTCAGTCATCCAAGGGGCTCCCTCCTGTCCTGCCCGCACCCTATAGGGGTTGTGTGGTCTGGACAACAGATTCAGTGCAGAGAGCCGGAGGTCACCACCCCACCAGAGCGGGAGCTGAGTGAGGCCAGCGACTTCTGTCAGTTTTGTGCACAGATGTGCATAGTCGGTGCCCAGCACACAGTAGATGTGCAATAAATCTTTGTTGAATGTTGAGTGAGGGGTCTTTTGTTCTGTGGCCACAGTCTTTACCCAAACATACATGCGCCTTGAATGGAGGGACAAAAGGGGTCTTGGCCAGCCAGGCCAGCGTCCAGCATTCCCCCGGGGAACACAGGCCTTTCCTCTTGTTCTGGGACACCTGCTTCCACCCCTTCCCCAATTCCAGAAAGTTCTCCCTATTCAGTCAGCCCCAACTCCCCATTCCCTAATCCCCCAAGTTCCATTGTTCTTTCCGGAAAGAACTTTTCTTAAAAATAAAAGCCTCTTTCTCAACATTGCCCCTAGGAGTGGGAGCCAGTGTAGACCACTGACTCCAGGGCTGGCCCACAGCTCTGCGGCCAGGGATGAGGGAGGGGGAGGGGGAATCTGATTCTATCTCATCCTTCCCAGCAGTGAAACAGCACACACGTTTGCATCTCAACAAAGTCTTCAGCTCAAAGTTGCATGCTCTGATTCGAGGGGTGGGGGCAGGAGGATGGCGTTGACATCCTGTAAGGAGGTGAACCACTTTACAACCCGGGGGGCCTGGTCCTCCTGCAGAGCACCCCGCCCTGCAGCTCGCAGAGCAGAGAAGGTCAAGTGCGTGAAACAGCACAACGTAAAGAGCACCAGAAAGTGGGTCTGCACTAAAACAGCTCCTGCCAACAGGGTACAGCTGCCTGAGATCCCCCATCATAGTCTCCGGACACTGATTTGGGAGAGGGCAGACGACCCTCCTTTCCGGCAAAGACACAAACCTCCCTGGGGCTCCTTCGTGCCACATGCAAATCCCTGCCTGTCCTCTTTAGGCTTCGCCACACAAGGATGAACAAGGCTCAGGCCCCAGTAAATGCCAGGCAAAGCCCACATATATTGGGCACTTACTGGGTACCAAGTACAGTGTCAAGTGCTTTTCATGATCATCTCATTGAGTCCTCCCGAATGCCCTTTGAGACAGGTATGAATACCTTCACTTTACAGACGAGGGAACAGAGGTATGCCTTTCTCAAGGAGCGATGCCATGGCAATCACGACACAAATATATACCTCAGGCCATTGCTCATACTTGTAATTACCAGATCCTACTGCCCCCTCCAAATCACAGTTGCAAAGGATCAACACCACAGAAGGACAGAGATGATGTAGTGGAAATTCAGAGGAATTCATGACCAGCCTGGCAATCTGGGATGGCTTCATGGAGGAGGAGCCAGAATTTGAAGGATGGGGGACTTTGACAAGTGAAGCCTATGAAAAGGACATTCCAGGAGGAGCAGAGGCTTAGAGGTGGGAAAAATGGGGAAGGTTCTGGGCCCTTGGAGCCAGCCTCTTATGCTCATGTACTGGGGAAGTGGGGAAGTGAGGGAGAGAGGGGATGAGAAAGGTGGGCACATTGTAGAGAGTAAAATGGGGTCAACCTGTGAGAGCTCTCTGGGTCTGACCAGCCTGAGAAAGGCCAGACCATGAGTCACAGGGGCCACAGAGCCCAGCCCCAAAGTCTGGGGGTGTCCAGCACCCAGGTGCCCAGGTCCTTTCCTGGAGGACAAGACACCCCTCTCCAAACCTGTGAAGCCGTAACAGCCATCCCCCGACCCCCCCACCCCCCACCCCGCAACCCAGACACCTGGACGCCAGGCAGAAGCGGAGCAAGAAGAGGAGAGCAGATTCATTCCAGAAAGAACACGTTTACACCCAGCCAGGGGGCGGCCCCTAAAAAGACTGTTCACATTTGCAGCTCCATCTCAGCTTGAAAACTGGCTGAACTCCTTGGAAGCTTTTTTTCTCTTCTAACCAGACTTTAGGGAGCTCAGGAAGACGTCTGATTAGTTACAGACTAAAGAGATTACATTTTCCCTGCTCATCTGAGCCCCAGTTGAGGAAAGTTTCCATATACTGAGATTCTGGGTAAGATTGTGTTTTTGTTTAAAAGCTTCAATAGTAAAAATATATTTTTAAATCTTCTTTTAATGGCCTACATTGTCCAATCCCTTCATTGAGTGAGGAATCAGTGGCCTAGAGTGGGGCCTGGATGTCACCTGAGGCCACACAGCAGTGAGCAGCAGAGTCTAGAGCCAGCCTGGGGCTCAGGGTTGCCTGTGAACTCCAGCTCAGTGCTCCTTCCAAATGCCAGTGCTGGCTTGGGTCGGAGCTGCTGTGGCCTGGGGAGAGAAGGAGATGGGCCAAAGGCCCAGGGCTTAGTATGGCCCAGCATGAGGGCTCCTAGAAGCCCTCCTTCTGGAAGCCCCAGATGCCTCAGATGTGGGCTTGACCCGGGTTAAGCCGGAGACCAGGCCCCAGGCAATGCCCTCGCAGGCCCTTCCCGGCTCTCCTCAGCAAAGACACCTCGCCCACACCCCCAGGGGCCACACCTGGCTCAGTCATTCCTCTAGCGAGTGAAGCCTACCTAACACAGTCTGGACCAAGCCCTGGATGAGGAGTCAGAAGTCTGGGATCCACCCCAGTTGAACCTCTTCCTAGCTGAGCAGCACGGCGCTGTGCCTGTCACCTCTCTGGCTTCCTTGGCTGTAAAAAAACAGAGCAGAAACTCTCCAAGTGCAAAAAGAGGCACCGGGAGTACACAGCCCCTGCAAACACGGGCACTGTTCCTCAGCAGAGCAAATTCAAACCCAGCTCTGGAGTCAGGCCGCCTGGGATTGAATCCCACTGTGTGCTGGGTCAATGTGGGCAAGTAGCTTAATTTCCCTGTGTCTCAGTTTCCTTGTCTGTAAAACAAGGATAATAGGACCTACCGCCATAAACTAGTTGTGAGAAAATTAAGATAATATAGTTTGAGAGTTTTGGATGAGTACTCAGTAAAAATTAGCTTTTATTATAATGGCTCTTTGAGCCTTGATTGACCCCAAACTCCCCAACTAGTAAATGATATGCACTTGGAAGATACAGATGTTTGTCCACTAGAGCCTAGCCTGGTGCCTGAGGCAGGGGAGTGAGAATGTGGTGTGGAATTACTTAATACATGCTCCAGGAAGTATCAATACTTATAAAAGGGGCGCATACAATTCACTGGAGCCCCCTTTCCCCACCCAGAGCACCGTCTTCCAGCGGTCAAGGGCTGGTGAATGAGTCTCTGAATGATACATATTCCTCTGTTTGATGTTCAGCAATAATGAGCTTGTATGCAGGGTGAGTCACCAAGCGTGGTTCACGGTTTGTGCCTTGTATATAGCCGTACAATTCCACAGGCACAGACTCAAAGATCCTGGAAAATCATTCATTCGACAAACATTAATTGGGTGCGTGGCAACCTACTGATTCAGGAGTTGGAAGGGTGTAAAATATTATTTTGAAGCTACACACGCAGGCAGGTAACAATGTTATTGGACACGTGTTCCCTAAGCACCTGTCCTCTGGTCTTGAGCAAACTATACTTATATGACCTGGTTTATGAATTAATGAGGGCCAGCTAATCTTTCAGAATTCAATTTGCAGTTTTGGTCAAAAGCCCTTCAGCCTTTACAACCTGTCTTCCTGGGTTGGGCTAACTCCTTTGCCAGTTAAAAGGTTTCTGTGTCTTTAAAAGGAGGCGGTACCCTGTCAAGTGTGCCCCAAAGGATAGGCTGGAGGTGCGTGAAGTCCCACCCACTTTCTGTGACGTCCTGTGACCCGGCTTCTGATTGCCCGGCTCAGACGTCAATCGAGGGGCGTGTGTCTTGCTGGGACACAGTGGTGGTCTAACCTCTGGTTTGCGGAGCGGTCGGGTGTATTCTCCGCTCGCCCCCGCGCCTTCGAGGCCCCCGCCGCCCGACCCAACGGCGGAGCCAGCCAGTGGTTCCCGGGGCGCCCTCCCGCACCGATCCCTCCTCGCTGGGGCGGGACCTGGCCCGACGGCTCCGGTCACTATGGTCAGTGGTCGTATCGGGGAAGCGGGGAAGGAGGAGTGGGAAAGGGGGCGCAGTAGGCGGGGTCGCCGCCTGGGCGCATGTGCACTCGCGGGAGGGGGGCTCGGGCGCGAGGCTCGGCCCCCACCGTCAGACCTGCAGCGTTCGGACACCCCGGAAATACTGGGGGCCCAGTCCTTCCTTGGAAGGCCCCCGTGGACGGCCAGCGACGGAGACCCAGCCCGGCTCCCAGGCCCCCCGCCCCGGCACGTTCGTCCCGGCTGTCCCCGGGTGCCGCTCGACGGTGGGCACCCGGAGGCTCCAGGGCTAAGGGTCGCTTCCTTTTTGTTAAGTAGACCTCCAGTCGGCAGCTCACGGCCCCACCCATCCGAGGGCTCAGCCCTGAGAGACCTCCCACTCCCAAGCCCCACGAGTGGACCTGGGGAGTGCAAGGGTGGCCGGACATCCTCTCCGTCCTACGCGTCAACAGAAGGTCTTTGGAGTTAGGACCCACGTGGAGAGGCTGTCTCAAGTTGTGAGACACGTGAATTAGGAGTCCCTGCAAAGCAAAGACTAGAGGAACCCCTGATTCAGAAAGCAGAAAGGGCCCCAGAGACCCTCTGAGCCAGGCCAACCGGTTCTTGGTCAGATGGGGCCACTGAGGCCCAGACCGGGAGGGGGCCGGGACTGATCGTGGTTGACTTGGACCTGAACCCAAGCCTCTGGACTCCCAGTCCAGTGCTCTTTGTGTTACTACATCAGTCCATCTTGGGGGCAAGGGGAGGCGGGTGACAGGCGCTCTGCAGAGGACTGGGTGTGATGAGTGCCTAAAAGTCTTCAACTCTGAGCCCCCCTGCTCCAGGGAGCTTGTGGAGTATAAGGACTGGTGGCCTGGCTTGTGGTCACACAGCCTTGAGTTCAAATCTCACCTCCATCCCTTGGAAAGCCAAGAGGCTTTGGTTGTCGCTTCCCATCCCCGGCACTATTTTGCATGTCTGTATACTGGGCTGCTGTGAGGACCACGTGAGGTGATGCGAGTGGAGCCCTTGGCTCAGGTAATTGGGCACGGCTTTCCCCGTGAAAACAGGGTCCTGGAAATGCGCATGCACGGGTGCCTGGCTTTTCGTGCTCGGCCTCCTCCCTCCCATGTCTGGGCAGAGAAATGGGTCACCACTGCAGGCTGCCGCTGGCTTGGGGCACAGGTCAGAAACTGGTCACGGTCTGACACATTCTCACTGTGGTGTGGGCAGCCAGGTCATCTGCGCTGGCCTGTCCTAGACAAACCAGCCTGCTGCTGGGTGTGGCTGAGGGCTTCTGAGGCATCTGGAAGCACCAACTTCCTGCTTCTACCCAGTACCTAAGGGTTTACCTGGCTCTGCTGCTCCTGGAAGGGGACCCAGGTGTTTCTGCATCGCCTGCCAGGGAGTGGCCAGAGCTGGGGTAATAATGGGTTTAGCCACCCTGGAGCCAAGGCTGGCAGGGCTTCCAGCCACCACTGGGTAGCTGAGAGCATGGCAGGGGTGGTGAGGGCTGGGACCTGAACTTCTGGCCTTCGTGCTGCACAGTGAGGCCTCTGACTCCATCCTCACGTCTGCCCTGGACTCACAAGACTGGAAGTTTTGTATACAGGGCAGATGGAGTCAGAGCGCCAGCCCTCAGCCTGTGACGGGTGGCATGGCTGCCTTGGAGAGGGATGAAGTGGTTAACTCACCAAGTAGGACGTCTGCCTGGGAATCCTGGGGTGGGGGGGGGGGGGGCCGGGGCAGTGCAGGGTGTGTTCTCTCCTATTCACCCAGCATTTATTGAGCAACTACTGTTTGCCAGGTACCGTGCTGGGCCCTTTGGTGGTTTTCTGAGTCTGTGTGGTGTGGGTGGTGGTGAGTGTGTGTGTGGTGGGCAGAGGAGAATGTCTTTGGAAAATACAGTGTTTTCTTTCTGTATTCATTTCAAAGTCACTGGGCTAAGCTTGAGGAAGGGTCCCAGGTAGAAGACACAGAACCCCTTGGGGACGCAGGAGCCAGGGCGAGCACAAAGCCTGGGGCTGCCACTGGCAGAGGTTGTAGGTAGTGAGGGGTCTCATGCTCACTCAAAGGGCATTTAACATTCAGTGAAGAATGAAGGTCGGATGTGAATAGCAAAACCACAGGGCCCTTCTGTGCTTTGTTCTTTGGTTTGTCAGACAAGCCCCAGTAGGTACCCTAGTCCAGCCCCATGCTGGGCACTGATGAGAAAGACAAGGGGCTTGCCCACTCTTAGGAGCTCACTGCCTGTTGGACAAGGCGGAGCTGGACACAAGCAATTCCTGAGCTACCGGTCATGACCTAAGAGGCCTGACCATGGGCTTGGGGAGCACAGCAGGGAGCCATGCACTCTGAGGGAGTAGGGAGTGTTGAGGAAGGCTTCACAAAGGAGTCTTTTGAATGGGGTATTGAAGGATGTATAGGAGTTTTCAGGAAGGATTTGGGGAAGAGTGTATTCCAGTCAGGGTGGGACAGTGTGCTTACAGGCCTGGAAACATGGTTAAGAGTGGGATATGCTGGGAAAGGTGAGCGGTCTGTATGGATGCAGGGAGCTTGGGGGAGGGAGGAGAGATGAGTTTAGAAAAGCAGATGGGGTCAGAATGTGCCATGAAGGGCTTCGCATGCTGCACTGTGGGGTTTGGATTTTATTCTGCGGGTGTGGCTGTGGAGGGGGGAGGACCATAACATATTTTTGACAAATAAGAGATGGTTGATTTGGATGCCGTCTGGCAATGGAGTGGACAGAGGGTTGGAAGTGGCCAGGCTGGAGTCAGAGACCAGCGCTTACATCTGTTCACTCATCTGCTCGTTATGCATTTTGGGGGCATTATTGTGTGGCAGGCACTGGGGAATCTGGTCATGACAGGCAGGCAAAGTCCCTGCCCTCATGGAGTTGACATTCTCGTGGAGGGTGACAGACAGCATGCAAGTAAACGAGTGAACCTACATGTCAGAGAAAGCTCTAAAGACATAAAACAAGTCAAGGCAGTAGGGGTGGGGAAGGGGCAACTTTCACAGGGTGGTCAGGGAAGGAGGTTGCATCATCTGAGTCAAGTAAAGAGGCAGAGAGTCATTCCATGCAGAGGAACAGCATGTGCAAAGGCCCTGAGGTAGGAATGGGTGTGTCTTGGGGGAACACAAGGAGGGTCACTGTGACTGGAGCTCACAAGAGTGAGGGGAGCAAGGCCGGATGGCGTAGGACCTGGGTGGTTGTCATCCAAAGGTTGAGTCTTCACCCATGTGAAGGAAGCCACTGGAGGGAACTGGGAAAGGGCATGTCCTCATCTGCTTCACATGGTAGGAGCCTGTGCTGGCTGCTGTGGAGGATGGTGGGGATGGGGGGTGGGAGTGGGAGCCAGGAGGTCAGTTGGGCAGACACGTGGTGCAGCCTCCCTTGAGGCAGATGGTGGCGGCTCTGGCCGGACACAGGAGCCGAGCTGACGGGGGAAAGGAGGAGTAGAAGAGGCCTCCTGGGTCTTTGGCATGAGCTCTGTCTGGATGGAGGGGCTTTTGAGGATCTGGTGACACCTGGAGGGGATGCAGGGGTGGAGAGAGAAAGCAGTTAGGGGCACAATAATTCTGGGATCTTGGTCAGACATCCCGCTGGCTGGTGGTGTTTGAGGCCGGAGCTCTAGGCAGAAGTCAGGGCGGGAGATCTGAGGGTCCGTTAGGAGGATGCTATGAGTCCAGGCATCAAATGAGAGAGGGCCAGCATCTGAATTCGGGGTCTCTGCAAGGCCAGCCAATAACTGTGACCCAAGGCGGGTAGGGGTCCAGATGCAGGGTCTTCTCTATTTCCTGAACTGAACTGCAGAGATGGGGGAATGTGGGTGGTAGGCTGAGTAATAGCGCCCCGAAGACACCCACATCCTAATCCCCAGAACCTGTGACTAGGGTACCTCACGTGGCAACAGGGGCTTTGCAGTTGTGATGAATTAAGGGTCCTGAAATGGGGAGAGTACCCTGGGGTACCAAGGTGGGCCCAATGATGTAATCACAAGGGTCCTTATAAGGAAGAGGCAGGAGGCTCAGAGTGAGGAGACGTGACAGGGGGAAGGAGGGATCATGAAGAAATGCAGGTGGCTTCTAGAAATTGAAAAAGGTAAGGGAGTGGGTTCTCCCCGTGAGCCTCCAGAAATGTCAGATAATAAACCTTGCGTTCAATCACTGAGTTTGTACTAATTGCTGTTTGTACAGCAGCAATAGGAAGCCAGTTCAGGACGCTAGGTCTCCCCTGAATCTTGGGCCTCCAGATGTTTTTGATCACTCATTAATAAAAATGTTTGATTATCCCGTATGTTGGTATATTATGCATCATACCCTGAAGTAAACATTTAAAAAGCCATTTCCTTCCGGCCCCTGCAAACAGCCCCCTGTGGAGACCCCAGCCCCAAGCAGTCAAGGCCAGGTTTGGAGCCATGGGGAGCCTCTAGAAGTGACAGGGACCTTCTGAGGGGAGGTGTTTGGCTGAGTTCTGGGCCCTGGCCCTCTGGTGGTGAGCCTGCAGGCGCTGGCCTTTGCCACGGAGGAGCTGGTAGCTTGAGGTCAGGCCACGCGGTGCGTTGTGGCTTCTCGGGGGCTGGGCCTGGTTCACGAGGCTGACTCATGGCCCGGGGTCAGCACACCAGCAGAGCAGCCTCAGAGGGAGGTCCGGCAGGCTAACGGCTGGCCTTGCCCGCCGGGGCCCAGGGTGGGCCCAGGAGAGGCCCACCAGCACCTCAGAGCCTTGGCTGGGCGTGCACACAGAGGGCACCGAAGGGTACGTTATGGGGGGTTTGTAGGCAGAGGCATGAGCCCGAGGCTGGGCTGCTGAGGAGCCATCAGGAAGTGATGATAGGGCACACGAGGGCCAGGTGGGTTCTCTTTGTGGCGAGTTGGGGCAGAAAGGCACCCAGGTCTGTTGAATACCTTTGATGTGCTGGGTGACCAGCATCGAAGTTTCTCCCTGGATTGCCTCACTGTGTGACCTCGGGCAAAGCGCTTGACCTTTCTGGGCTTCAGTTTCCATTTGTAAAACGGAGCTACTGCGAGGCCTAAGTGAGATTTTCCCCAGCGCCTGGCATACGGTGACCTCCCAGCAAAGGTAACTTAAGTCATTCAACAAGTGGTTACTTAGTGCCTTCCGGGGGCCACCTGCTGTTCCAGGCACTTGGAGTACTTTGATAAAAGTGACAAAGGACCCTGTCCTTGTGGAGCTTCATTCTCCTATTGTTTCACCTCTCATGAAAGCTCAGAGAAGCTGGATTCAAACTCTGAAGTGAACTGTATCTGTTCCAAGAGGGGCCCCCAGAGAACTCACAGGAGGGGCAGGGGTTTGGTTTGGGTCACAGGTCATGTCATGGGTCAGACCTTTACGGCCTGCAGGACTAAGCTGCCAGGGCCCAGTCCTTTCAGCGTGGCCCTCCCCACCCTGCAGCTCCCTGCCCCCCCACCGTCTGCTGGGGGTCCCTGGAGATGCTCGCACAGTGCTGGGCACGTGGGGTTCCCGTGGGCAGGGGGCGCAGCAGCTTGTGGGATGGGAGCTCCCGCATCGCCCTGGCAATGGGACCTCACTCTGGCTCTGCTTGGTCACTTCCGTACCAGAAGCTTTCAGGGCTTCAGATGCCACACCATGGATCCAGGATCCATGGATTGGGGTATAGGTGGAGGGCTGGGGTGAACTTGGCTTTTCGCTGGTCTCAGGCTGGTTGAGGAATTCTTGGGGGTCTGTGGACAGGTTCTAGATATGTAGAGAGGCTTTGGAGAGAAAACAGAGAAAAGTGGGGGAATCTGGTTTTCCTTGCGTTTGGAGGTGCGGGGGGTGTATGGATGAGAGATGGGGATCAAGGGCAGAGTCAGCAGGACTATTGTAGGTGGTTACATGCTGGCTCTGCGGTCTCCGAGGTTGTAGGAGGAAAGAGGACCCCCACGAGGACTCAGATCTGGTCTGAACACCAAGCCCCCCCCCCCCCCCCGTTCCAGTGCCTCAAGCTAGTTCCCAGGGTTGCTGGGAAGGAGCCAGTGATCAGAGAAACATCCTTCTCTCACTTTGAAATATCTTCCTCGACTCAACAGCTCAAAGCTGTTTCCAAGCAGAGGTGCTATCTGCCTGACTTAGTTAATTAGCATCTATTTGCAAACCAGCAGTTTAAGGCTAAAATCCTTTAGGATTAGGTAACCTGATTAGGTCTGACAGGACATTGTCAGGCGAGGCCTGTCATTTTCCCATAACATCCTGGAAATTTGGGGCTATGATTTAAAAAACAAACCACCAATTAGAGTCAGCCAAGGTCAAACCCAGAGTATTGTACCTGATTTCTGGGCCAGTATACTGAGGCTGTTCTTCCAGGGGTGTGACCAGGGCCGTGCCGATGGGGACGGGGGTGGGGACCACCCGGGCTGACTTGAGTCACTCTGGGCTGCCAGGCAGGGACTTAAAGGCACGAAAGCAGAAACCCACTCACCCCTCCCAGTGGCCCCAGTAAACACACCTGGGACCACGAGGGGGCACTGGAGCTAACTCAAAGCTCCATCACAGGGCAGGGCAACCAACTTGGGAGCCATTTGTCAGGAGGGGTGGATCTTAAATAGTATTGAGTGAAGAAAAAAAAGGCACGATATCTATAGAATAATTTGTATGCATGTTTAAAACACGTGCATACATAAAACAACTCTGTATTTTAAAAAAGACATACATTCCACTTACATGAGGTCCCTAGGATAGGCACATTCATAGAGACAGAAAGCAGAGTGGTGGTTGCCAGGGGCCGGGGCCGTGTGGAGATGAGGGGTAGGGAATGGGGAGTTAGGGTTTAATGGGTAGAGTTTCAGTTGGGGATGATGAAAAAGTTCTGGAAAGGACGGTAGTGGTTGCATAACGATGTGAATGTACTTAATGCCACGGAACTGCACGCTTAAAAATGGTTATGATGGTATCTTTTGTGTTATGTATGTTTTAGCACAATTTTAAAAAGGCAGATACGTATTGAAAGACGTACCATAGGGAATACCTATAGAGGGTGGGGGTATGGCAGGATGGGAACAGCGATCAGGGATGAAGGGGGAAAAGGTGACAGAATGCCTTGCAGAGGCCGGTGCTCACAGTGGGTCTCTTGAACCCTGAGTGTGATGATCTTGGCTCTCAGCGACCCAGAGCCCCCCGCCCCCTGCCCCCAAACTGCTGTTTAATATTTTTCTTGTAAGTTGACTTTTAAATAGCCTAAGTAAAGTTGTCTCGAATGCCCAGTCGATACGACTATGGCAAGTGGAAAAGCTAGGGAGGCTTCCCTGGGTGAGGCCCATTTCCCCTTCCTGACCCACCTTTAACATTCTCATTTTGACTGGTGATGGCGGGCTTTCTAACATCTTAAATACTTATCTCTACCTATGTAAGATTAATTCCTTATACTCCTTTCCACTCTCCCAGCGATACCTTCTCAGAAAGTGCCCATCAAATAGAACTGATTATATGCATCCTCCCACACCATTTGTCGTTTTTTTCGGGGGGCACTCCAGGCGCGAGCAGCATTCTATACAGCTGCACTGCTTTTTAATCATCCGTCGTTTAAAAAGACCCAAGCCATCATTTTAAGTCTGCTGTGGGTAAAAACAAGACTTTTTGTTGGTGAGGTAGGTAAATAATGGGACTTTGGAATGAAAGGAGACAGCGGGTGGGTGAGTGAGAGAGATGGGCGTTGTCGACTGGGGACACGTGCTGTTTCCGAATAGTACCTGTTTGTCATCCTGCCTTTCCCTCGGGTCAGCAGAGGTGGATTTTTAAATTCTGAAACTCATGGGATCCCATGGATATTTGCTTTATGAGCACACCGTATGAGTGCAAAATTAACTGTACACCAGCCATTGGTATTTATTATGCCAATAATGTAAGTCTTCCATGATTTAGAATAGGTCAAAACATGTTCACTTTTTATAACTATGCCACTGAAGTTAATAAGTTAGGGGCTTCCCTGGTGGCACAGTGGTTGAGAATCTGCCTGCTAATGCAGGGGACACGGGTTCGAGCCCTGGTCTGGGAAGATCCCACATGCTGCGGAGCAACTAGGCCCGTGAGCCACAACTACTGAACCTGCGCGTCTGGAGCCTGTGCTCCGCAACAAGAGAGGCCATGATAGTGAGAGGCACGCGCACCGCGATGAAGAGTGGCCCTCACTTGCCACAACTAGGGAAAGCCCTGGCACAGAAACGAAGACCCAACACAGCCAAAAATAAATAAATAAATTTAAAAAATAAATAAATAGATAAGTTAATAAGTTTTGGACTTCCCTGGCGGTCCAGTGGTTAAGACTCTGCTTTCTACTGCAGGGGGCGCAGGTTCGATCCCTGGTCGGGGAAGATCCTGCATGCTATGAGGCATGGCCAAAAAATTAAAAAAAAAAAAAAAAAAAAAAAGAAAAAGTTAACAAGTTTTGTTTTAAGTTAAAAAAATTGCAAATGAAAATGCAACATTTTACACTCCAAGTCAGAGGCCTTCTCACCCTTCAAAAGAGGCTAGCAAAGTGGAAAGGAGTTAAAGGTACACTGGAAACCTGCTTTCTCCTTGGTGCAATTAGAAGGTTTGAAGAAAGTTGAAAAGAGATTAATTTTCGCTCCCAGTGTGGCCAATGTCTGTTAAACCCCGTGTCCAGACATCACCTATAAATGATCTCTCACTCCACCTGTGATGAGCAGCCCTCAGACTGGGGGACCCTGCTGTAGGCACTGAGGTCCGGAGCTGAGCAGTCTGCCTGTAATGCGCGGAGGGGGAGCTGCAGGGGCCCAGCCTGAAGGTGAGAAGGCCCCAGACTGCCCTGCACACAGTGTTCCTTTGAGGCCCAGCAGCCTTGGTCCCTCTAGAGCTCCTGGACTCTGAGCTCTGTCTGCTTAGCAGTTTGGCTTGGTAGAATGTCCATGGGCTTCAGAGTCCGACAGATCTGCAACAAATCTCTTCCTGGCACGAGGGACCGAACCTTGTCAGTAGAGTGGGTTTAGTAATTGTCGGTCGGGATTAAATGAAATAACGGGAATATGTAAGCCTCTGTCCCATAGCTTGGCCACACAGCTGGTGTACAGTAATGGCATCTGTTATTATTTCATACATCTTGGGCTTAGGGTAGCAGCAGATCATCAAACCGTCCTCCATGTGTTGGCTTTCAACCTCATGGTCACAGGATGGCTGCTGGAATGTAGACATTGCATCTGTATTAAGTCAGGAAGAAGGAGGAGAAGGAGGACATGCTGTCTCTGTTCTTCACATCCAGAACCAAAAGCCTTCCCCAAAGCCCCCAGCAGATTTTTTGTAAGTCCAGTTGGCCAGCCCCGGTCACTTGGCTGCCCACAGCTGCAAGGGAGGCTAGGAAAATCAGTGAGGAGGAGGGTTGTCATGACTTAGCCCAGGCATTGTCCATCACGTTGCCCAGAGTAAAACAGGAATCCTGTCTGTAGGGAAGAAATGGGTAATGGCTGATGGGAAAGCAGCCCATAGCATCTGCCCCAGAATGGTTATTTGATTCCTCCTGGTGGTTCCCCCCTGCTCTGCCAGCCTGCCACTGTGGTGTCAGAGCAGAAGTGAGGAAGGAGCCTGAGACTGACTTAATTTTGCAACAAAGGTTGGGTACAGAATAGAAGCTTCCAGAAACAAAACCTAGAATCCCTTCGCCCACCCACAAGCATTTGCACGCTCCCTTCCCTCTTTTAGAAATACTTTTCCTCCTGTTTTTAGGGACAACATTCATCTTCTCACTGTTTGGCTTTCCTCTGGGAAGATGCCCGGGCACCCCACATCTCGGGAGGGCATGTTTGGGGCCACCAGAAAGGGAGAAAAAGGAACAAAGCATGAGTTCAAGGGAGGGCCCAAGCCTGACTCAGATGGGGTGGGGCAAGCAGGGAGGCTTCACCGGGGACATGGCTTTTATTCATTCATTTAGCAAACATCTCATCCCCTGCTCTGGTTCAGGCCCTGTGAGGGGCCCTGGGGAACCAAGTGAATGGCAGGCCTCAGATGGTTTGACAGCTGCCTGCTGGCAAGGGAGGCCCGCGTGACTTTGGAGACTTTGAGGGGTGGGAGCTTACCGGCCCCCCAGAAATGCCCCTTCCCAGTCACAGAGCCTGGATGCCGAGTACAGGAATCAGAGCCAGAGAAGCTCATTGTCAGACAGAAGTTTAGAGTCTGTCCAGGGTGGAGACCAGGTAAGCCTAGAAGTCACTTACGCCTCATTGTACGATTCTGTGGGCCAGCTCTCTGCTTCCGGTGGTGAGCGCTGGAGAATCTCATCATCAAAATCCAACACATTTCTCCAGATGGGAGAGGGTTTGTAACACCGAAGGCTCCTTTTCAAGCACTGCGGTACTGGGTTGAGGCCGCTGTCTAGTCAGTGAGGAGGCTGAGAGGCCGCCCGGTGACAGCTGTCAAAAATGATGGCCAGGGCTTCCTTGGTGGCGCAGTGGTTAAGAATCCGCCTGCCAATGCAGGGGACACGGGTTCGAGCCCTGGTCTGGGAAGATCCCACATGCCGCGGAGCGACTAGGCCCGTGAGCCACAATTACTGAGCCTGAGCTCTAGAGCCTGCGAGCCACAACTACTGAAGCCCGCGTGCTTAGAGCCCGTGCTCCACAACAAGAGAAGCCACTGCAATGAGAAGCCCGTGCACCACAACGGAGAGTAGCCCCTGCTCGCCGCAACTAGAGAAAGCCCGCGCCCGACCAGCAACAAAGACCCAACACAGCCAAAAATAAATAAATAAAATAAATAAATTATAAAAAAAAAAAAAAGATTGCCAGGGACTTTTCCTCTAGCGGGTTCCCGACCGTTGGTTTGCTAAGTGCAGTTGGGCCCAGCAGGTGCTGAAGGGTTGGGGTCGTGGACCCCCGCCAGGTCTCAGCAGCACGGAGGTGCAGGCTGTCTCCAAGGGCCGCGCTCCACCCCGGGGCCCCCGCCCCTGCCCCGGCCCGGCCGCGGCCTCGCAGTTCACCCTGCTGGCGATGCGCCCCTGTGGAGGGCAGGACGAGGCTGCGGCCCTGGGGGGCAGCGCCCAGGCTGCCCGTTAGGTACCTGTGCGAAGTGTCAGGGGATGGCAAGGGGGAGGCAGGGGGAAGACGAGGCAGACCTGCTGGACACTTTGGACCCCCCCGGGGGGAGGCGAGAGCACGGCTAGTTTGGAGGATCTGGAGGACGAGGGGACCCACTCTGGGGGAGACGGGGCAGTGGCGGGGGCAGCGTGAGCAAGACCTGCACCTACGAGGGCTGCAACCAGACCCCGAGTCGGGTGACCAGACAGCGCAAGCCATGGACGTGCAAGAAACACCGCAACAAGATGTACAAGGATAAGCACAAGAAGAAGAAAAGCGACCAGGCCCTGAACTGCGGCGGTGGGGCCGCCCAGGCTGGCAGCGTGGGAAACGTCAAACTTGAGGAAAGCGCAGATAATATACTCTCCACTGTTCAACAGAGAACAGGATCTTTTGGGGATCGACCTGCAAGACCTACTCTTTTAGAACAAGTGTTAAATCAGAAAAGACTGTCATTACTAAGAAGTCCAGAAATGGTGCAGTTTTTACAGAAACGGCAACAACTACTAAATCAGCAAGTTTTGGAGCAAAGACAACAGCAGTTTACAGGAACATCAGTGTGAGGGAACTTATCAAGAAGTCCTACACGTTTTTTATCTTATTGTAGTGGATGGACATATTTTTATACTAAAGATAAATGGGGTAAGATTTGCCAGTAGAAGGTAAACAGTCATTTTCCTGTGAATGTGTGTGCATTTGGGGACAAATACGTATTGCGCATTGTGCATCTATGACCCTGTTTCTGTTTTGCTATATTTGTTCATTTGTTTTTTAGATTCCACATATAAGAGATATCATGTAATATCTTTCTCTGTTTTCACTTCACTTAGTATGATAATCTCTAGGTCCATCCACATTGCTGCAAACGGCAGTATTTCATTCTTTTTCTATGGCTGAATAATTTTCCACTGCATATATATACCACATCTTCTTTTGCATGTGTATACCACATCTTCTTTATCCATTCATCTGTTGATGGGCACTTGGGTTGCTTCCATATCTTGGCTATTGTAAATAATGCTGCAGTGAACATAGGGGTGCATATATCTTTTCTAATTAGTGCTTTTGTTTTCTTTGGATAAATACCCAGAAGTGGAATTGCTGGGTCATATGGTAGTTCTATTTTTAATTTTTCTGAAGAATCTCCATACTGTTTTCCATAATGGCTACACCAATTTACATTCCCACCAATGGTGCACAAGTGTTCACTTTCCCTCACCAATACTTGTTATTTGTTGTCTTTTTGATAATAGCCATTCTGACAGATGTGAGGTGATACCTCATTGTGGTTTTGATTAGCATTTCCCTGATGATTAGTGATGCTGAAAATCTTTTCATGGGTCTGTTGGTCATCTGTATGTCTTCTTTGGAAAAATGTCTGTTCAGATCCTCTGCCCGTTTTTTTTTTTTTTTTTAAAGAATCTTTTTTTTTTAATACTTTTTTTTTTTAACTTTTTGGGTTTATTTATTTATTTATGGCTGTGTTGGGTTTTCGTTTCTGTGCGAGGGCTTTCTCTAGTTGTGGCAAGTGGGGGCCACTCTTCATCGCGGTGCGCGGGCCTCTCACTATCGCGGCCTCTCTCACTGCGGAGCACAGGCTCCAGACGCGCAGGCTCAGCAATTGTGGCTCACGGGCCCAGCCGCTCTGCAGCATGTGGGATCCTCCCAGACCAGGGCTCGAACCCGTGTTCCCTGCATTGGCAGGCAGATTCTCAACCACTGCGCCACCAGGGAAGCCCCCTCTGCCCGTTTTTTAATTGGGTTGTTTGTGTTTTTGACGTTGAGTTGTATATCTTCTTTATATATTTTAGATATTAACCCCTTATTCAGATATATTATTTGCAAATATCTTCTCCCATTCAGTAGATGGCCTTTTCCTTTTGTTGAAAGTTTCCCTTGCTGTGCAAAAGCTTTTTAGTTTGATGTAGTCTCATTTGTTTGTTTCTGCTTTTGTTTTCCTTGCCTGAGGAGACATATCCAAAACAATGTTACTAAGACCAATGTCAAACAGCCTACTGCCTATGTTTTCTTCTAGAGAAGTTTAATGGTTTCAGGCCTTACATTTAAATCTTTAAACCATTTTGAATTTATTTTTGTGCACTGAGGTATTATGTTCTATAAAATGAATCAGTTTGGAAGTTACAAGTTGATACCCCTACATGGTGGGCCTGACCCTGACTCGCTGCCCGCCGGGGACCATGGCGTCTGGGATACTAGTCACACACCCGCAGGTGCTTCTGTCGGGGGGAGGTAACATTCACTGTGTCCTGCAGCCAGCAATTCAGAGGCTTTCTGTTGGTGAAAGCCCAACAGTTGCTTTTGAAATTGTCACAGCTTCACTCCTTTTTCTGTCTTTCAGAGTGAAGCATCTTTCAACCTAATATCAGAAAAATGTGACATTCTATCAATTCTTCGGGATCATCCTGAAAACAGGATTTACCAGAGGAAAATCCAGGTAAGGCAGAGGGTCAGAAGAAGGGGAGCCTAGATGAAATAGGCTGGAGTTGGGAGCAGAGAAGGAGGTGCCACTTTGAAGGTAAAAAGCCTTCGCATTTGGACCAGGTTCCTGGGCAAATTAAAGGGCTTCCAGAATATTGTGATGTTGGCTATTTGCCTTAATGAGAAATCCTTTCGCTGCAAAAAAAAAAAAAAACAACAAAAAAAAACACTTTTGTTTTTAAAAAGCTAGGCACTCTCCTGAGTGTTTCCTTTCTCCCTGAGACCTCATTACAACATTGCAAGGTCAGAACTTTTATTACCCACGTTTTACAGCTGAGGGAAACGAGGCACAGAAATTAAATGGCAAGCGCACGGCCCTACTGCTAGTGCCTGGAGGAGCTGGCATTTAGACCAGGCAGCCTGACCTCATAAAAGTCGTCTTTGTAACCGCCCTGCAAGGGCATCTCTCAGGAGGGAAAGCCCACTCCAGCTGCGCTATCAAAAAGGGGGGGTAGGGTTGCTGGAAGGATGCAGGGACAGTCACAGAACAAGGAGGAGCCTGGGCGCTCCCCTGGTGCCCCCTCTCCACCTCTCGGCTTCCCGCCGGGGCAGGAGCAAAGGCTGGGCAGCACACTGACTCTCGTGTCCCCTGGAACCCCCTCGGGAGCTGAGATGGCGTTTTCAAGGAGCGCATCCTTCCCTACGGCCTGCCTCTGGTGGGCCCATGGGGACTCCGGGCCATTTCAAAGGGAAGCTGACAGCCAGGAGCAGAGCCGGAGGGGGTGGCATTGGGAGGCCACACCTCCCAAGAAACCCTTTGAAGGACTGGCCAGACTGCTTGGTGAAGGCTGGGGAGGCCCTTCCTACCGACTCTGCAGCCTCCTGGCCCACCACACAGGCACACCCACCCTCACTGCCCCACCATGCACGCCGCTACTCCTCCTCTCGCTGCTCCTCCTCTCAGTGCCATTCCTCCAGGAAGCCTTCCTGGACTGCTGAAGTCTGATGTAGATGCCACTGCTCCGTGGCACCCCAGGGCTTCCCCTGTCCTCCTGTCACGATCATCTGACTGTCCATCTTACCCCAGACTGTAGGCTCCCGAGGGCAGGGCTGTGGGACCCCCCAGCCCCATTCATGCTCAGTATCTGACACAGGACACACTCTGAGTAGATTTATTTTTGTGGGATGAGAGTTGGGACACCATGAAGGGCAGCCAGTCTGAGAGGAGGGAGCAGGTGTTACGTGGGGGAGGCAGGGGCCCCGGCCCTGACGGGACACGACGGGGGTGCTATTGGTGCAGACACCCACATTTCCTCTGTCCCCCGCAGGAGCTCAGCAAAAGGTTCACTGCGATCCGCAAGACCAAGGGGGACGGGAACTGCTTCTACCGGGCCTTGGGCTACTCCTACCTGGAATCTCTGCTGGGGAAGAGCAGGGAGATACTCAAGTGAGTGGGGCACAGGGGATGCTGGGTGGGCCGCCAAGGGGCCGGCTGGGGAGGGACAGTGACCTAGCGGGCACTCTCAGCCCTCTGGTCTCAGTGTGCTTAGGCAAGTCGCGTTGGGTGCGTTCTCGAAAATTCACTGCAAGGAGAACACAAAGAAGCGTTGCCCCGTTGTTCTGGATGATCTCAGCTGACCTTGGATTTGAGTGTGTGAGTAACCCAGGGGTCCACCTGGTCAGCCTGGATCTAGAGTTGACGCTGTCCAAGGTCCCTCTGTCCCGCAGCTGCTGCCTGTAACGATCCTCCCTTAGACCCTCGGGTTTGGGCTTAGCTCGAGGCTTCTCATACTTCATCATTTGTGCAAACCCCCTGGGATCTTCTTCAGATGCAGATTCCAGTTCAGTAGGTCTAGGGCTGGGGATTCCGCATTTCTCACAAGCTCCCGGGAGAAGCCGCCCCTGCTTGCCGCTGGGCCTCGGACCACACTGAGGAGCAAGGAGCTGAGAGCTGCTTCTTAACCTTGGAGGTCTCACAGCCCTTACAGGATTTGATGAAGATCCCGGGCTTCCTCGTCAGACACCCTCCCCCCCACATACCCTGGGGAAGAGTGCAGAGTGGCCACGGGTCACAGAGCCCCTGTGGTTGAACCGTGGACGCCGGCGCCAGAACTCCTTCGCTGAGGCAGGTTTCTACCCTGCCTTCCTTCCGTGGCCCCCTTGCTCCTGCAGCCGTCGCCCAACTGGGTGCCACACGCAGACCGTGTTGTGGGCCCTGGGGATGCAGCAGCAAACAAGAGAGACAAAACACCCTGCCTGTGGAGCTGGCCTCCTAACCGGAAAAGAGGGACAGTGGATACGAAGAGTACTTGATGTGTCAGACGGTGATAAGTGTTGTGGGAAGAAAAATCAGGCAGGAAAGGAGGCCAAGGTGTCCAGGGGTAGAGGCTGCAGTGTTAAGTGGGGGTTGGAGAGGTGGGGGGGGGGCAGGCGGGGCAGGGCCTCACGGGCCTTTTTAAGGACCTTGAATGTCGGCCTGAACGAGGTGGAGCCACAGAGGGTTCAAGAGAGCGAGGGGCCTGATCCGCGGGCTGCCGCGTGCAGGACAAACACAGCGCGCGCAGCCAGGGAGCAGCAGGGGACGTGATCCGGGAGAGCCCGGAGGAGGGGTGGTGACGGTGGCCTGAGCAGGTGGAGGTCGATCGCAGAGCCCTGCAGGGGTGGCGCCAACAGGATTCACTCGTGGCTGGAGTGGGGTGTGTGAGCAGAGAGAGGAGTCGAGGATGGGTGCCTGGGGGTTGGCCTGAGAGTTTAAAAAGCAGGAGCTCCATGTTGCTAAGTCCGAAATCCCCGTGAGCCATCCAAGCGGGGTCCAGTGGGAAGTACCAGGCGGGTGTTACCCCATTTTACAGATGAGTAAACCGAGCTTCGGAAAGGTTAAGTGACTTGCCCAAGGTCCCACTAAAGCTGGTGCGTGGCCGAGAGGGCCTGTGCTCCAAGTCCTGACGCCGTCCTTCTTCTCCTCCCTCACCTCGTCGGGGCGGGAGTCCTGCCCTGGGTGTTTGTCCCTCACTTGACTGGGTCTGTGTGTCGCCGTCTCTGTGTCCCCAGGGCTGGCATGGCGGGGCCAGCAGTCGTTGGTGAGGAATGAGTGTGGGGACGCGGCGGGGGCTCAGGAGCGCGTGGCCAGGGAGGGGAAGGGTGTGAAGGCAGGAAAGCTGGGAACATAGCTGTGCACATTCACAGCCTCACAGAACGGTGGCCAGAGGGGCCCTCCCAGCACCCCTCGTGGAGGCCTGTTACCATCACCCATGCCGTGCGAAAGGGGAGCCTATGGCCCAAAGCCAGAGAGCGACTTAGCAGCAGGGCTGTCTCCTTCCCACGCCTGCCCTGGCCAAACCGGGCTCCGATACGCCGGCCCCGCCTTTGGCAGTTTGCCTTTCGGCAGAAGCGCCTCACCTTCCAGGTTAGGTGATTCCACTTCACGCACACCACCCTCTCCGCACCTCCCCTGTCCCACAAGGCGCCTAAGCCTCCCAGGCCTTTCTCATTGTGCCTTTAGTCCCTCGTGAAAACCCCTCCCGTGTCCTCCCTAGAGTCTGGTCTCCCCTCCCAGGGGACAGGCTGCGGTTACGCCCGTGCCAGCTGGTCCCCCAGAGCCTCTCCACTTGGTCCTTCTTGCGGGGGATGCATCCCTCCTTCTGTGGACCAGTCACTTGGACTGTATCTCGTCTCTGCTGCTGAACTCTGTGTCCTAGGGCGGCTCCCCGCTATCCCCAAGGGGACCAGGACAGGTCCCAGAGGGGGCCGTGCCAGTGGGGGGCCTGCAGTGGGAGCACTAACAAAGCAGGGGTCCCTGGACCCGGTCTTGAGGGATGGTCAGTGCTGGCAGAAGTTTAGTGGCTGTTTGGCCAGGAGGCCTGATTTGTGGTGTGAGTTGATTTCTGTAGTATAAATACTCTTGTCATGATTTTTTTTTTTTTTCAAGCTACCATCACGGGGTCACTGAACAGGGAGTTGGGAAGAGATACGTAACACACGCTATAGTCCAAATCGTGTTTCCACCATCCACACACAATAGACAAAGATTACGTCAAGAGCATAGATTATAATTTGTGTTTTAAAGTTATTTAAGTTTACATAACTTGATTCTTAAATAATGGCTGTTTAACACCTGAATGGCAAAATGCGTAAATTTAACAACTAGCTCTTGTGAGCAGGTACAAACCAGCGCTAGCACACCTCTGAGAAGAGCATCCCTGGCCAAGGGGACAGTGGATGCTAAGGGGTGAAAACGCAAATGGGTAGTGACTGTGGGGTGTGAGGGAAGCTGTGAGACTTGACTAGAGATGAGGCTGCTGAGCTCGGCAGGGGCCCTTCCAGGACACCTGTGCTGGGGAGCTGTGTCCTGAGGGAGAAGGCTGTGGCAGGTCACTCTAAGGTCCCTGTGGAGAGGGGACCAGGAGTGAGGGAAGGCTGGGTGTGGCCCAGGCCAGAGATGGTGTTGACATCCCAGGAACCATGGGGACAGGAAGGAGGGACAGAGTCAACAGACCTTCGAAAGGTAGTATCAATCTATCTGGGAGTGGGTGGTGATTACCTCAATTTCCTCATCTGTGAAATGGGTATACTACCCACCTCCTGTGACTGTACAGGGGAGGACAGAACAAATCAGTGTGTGGTCCACGTGGAAGTGCTTTGAAAAGTAGAAAAGTCCTGCTAGAAAAAAAGTCCTAGTAGAAAAGTGACACGCACCCTCTCAGGTGTGTATGGGGTGGTGGGTGAGTGGGATGACAAGCTGACATCACAGCAGCACCCCCTGCCATTTCCTTGTAAGTACTAGTCTTTCCCCTCCAGGTTCAAAGAGCGGGTACTGCAGACCCCAAACGACCTTCTGGCTGCTGGCTTCGAGGAGCACAAGTTCCAAAACTTCTTTAATGCTGTGAGTTAACCTGGGCACGACAGCTGAGGGGCCAGGTCCTCCCTCGCTGGCAGAGCAGACAGGAGCGGGCACTGGCCGGAGTGCCCTCACCGCCCAGGGCTCTGTGGTTGCGCCCCTCTTGCTCCTCCCAGCTGGGGAAGGGCTGAGGGTTGCTTCCTGCTTGTGGGGACATCGAGGGAACAGGGAGCCCAGGGCCCTGCCCTCTCTCTGGGAGGAGGTACCTCCTTTGGGGCACTAGCTCTCAGGCTGGAAACTTCCCCCAGCCTCCATCAGCCCATCCCCTCTCCACCCCATTCCACGGATCCCACTAGTGAAGGCGGTGGGGTTGGAGGACTGTCAGTGCTGAATCTGTAAATAAGAATTGCAACCACGGCAGTGAGGAGGGAGGCTAACCGCTGCTCCTTAGACGCGACTCACTACAAAATATCTAAGGGACTAAGGGATATTAGCTAAGGGACTCACTACAAAATATCTCTAACCCTGTTACTGAGCTTTGGCGGGATCTCTGACTGATTGATTTTGGCGCCTCAACTTGAGGATTTGGAGATGGAAATGCCCGTGGAGGGAGGCCCATGGAGGGAGGGGCGGGGCTTGCCCGTCCCCTGGCTGAGGGCCCAAGGGCTGCAGTTTTACAGCGTGGTAGAGCTCGTGGAGAAGGACAGCTCCGTGTCCAGCCTGCTGAAGGTGTTCAACGACCAGAGCTCCTCGGACCGCATCGTGCAGTTCCTGCGCCTGCTCACATCAGCCTTCATCAGGAACCGCGCCGACTTCTTCCGACATTTCATCGACGAGGAGATGGACATCAGAGACTTCTGCACTCATGTAGGTCCTCGGGGCCCAGGCTGTGGGGACTCGGCCTCCGGCCCTGGGCTCCGCTCCCATCCCTCTCTCCATAGGAGACTTTAGCACCAGCATTCCCTAACCAGGGGACCTGGCTGTCATGTCTACATTGCAATTCAAAGAGCACTAGGTTAGCAAGCCGGAACGCATCCTCCTTCTGCCCAAACTGTGTGGCTTTGGGCAAGTCACTTTCCCTCTCTGGGCCTCAGATTTCTCATCTGAGAAATAAGGGCTTTGGACTAGACTGTTCACAAAATTACAGAGTAGCAACCCCAGAGTCACATTTGCCCAAGACCTGTTCTGTTTATGATGTATGGTATTTACCTGAAAGAGCTGCCAACATTTAAACACTGGGCAATTTTTGGATGAATGTCTGGATTTCTCTGGAAAAATCAGAAGATCCAGCTCCCCAGGCCTTATTCCTTTTTGTTTTTTTTTTTTTATAAATTTATTTTTATTTATATTATTTATTTTTGGCTGCGTTGGGTCTTCATTGCTGCGCGTGGGCTTTCTCTAGTTGCAGTGAGCGGGGGCTACTCTTCCTCGTGGTGTGCGGGCTTCTCATTGTGGTGGCTTCTCTTGCTGTGGAGCACAGGCTCTAGGCACGGGTTTCAGTAGTTGTGGCACGTGGGCTCAGCAGTTGTGGCTCACGGGCGCTAGAGCTCAGTCTCAGTAGTTGTGGCGCATGGGTTTAGTTGCTCCGTGGCATGTGGGATCTTCCCGGACCAGGGATCGAACCCGTGTCCCTTGCATTGGCAGGCGGATTCTTAAGCACTGCGCTACCAGGGAAGTCCTCCCCAGGCCTTATTCTTGCCCGACAGTAATCAGCAGGAGCTAAATGGCAGCTGCCCTAGTTATTGGGACTCAGTAGGCAGCTTGTCTCTCCATTGACTCACTCACTCGCTCGCCTAGCCCTCTGTAAGCACATAAGCTTGAAATCCCTTTATGATAAAGTCCCTTTCTGCTGAGATTCTTTGACTCTGTGCATTAGGAAGCCCAAGCTGAAAAACTCCTGCCCCCCTTTCCAGATTCTTCAAAGTAGTGTCCTCTTCTCACAACTAGGGGGTCCAGAATCAAAAAGATCTAGATTCAAGCCTTGCAATTGTGGCAATTTCTATCTGTTACCTCCTCAGTGAGCCTGCGTTTCCTCCTCTGGAAAATGCAGATGTCAACATCTGCCTCACAGGTTGTTGTGGAGATTATTTCCCAGCGCAGAGGTTTTGACCTAGGACCACGAAAGCCAGGGTTGGACCTCTCACTTTGTCCTCTGCCAGGCCTCCATCCTCAACTGGGTTGTTTTTTCATTGTGGCCTTTGCAGGAAGTGGAGCCCATGGCCATGGAGTGTGACCACATCCAGATCACGGCCCTGTCCCAGGCACTGAACATTGCCCTGCAGGTGGAATATGTGGACGAAATGGACACGGCCCTGAACCACCACGTGTTCCCCGAGGCTGCCATCCCTTCCGTTTACCTGCTCTATAAAACATCCCACTACAACATCCTTTATGCAGCCGATAAACGTTGATAAATCTTAGGCCGTGTAGTGGAGCCTGTCACCTAACGGGACTGCATTCTGAATGGAACATTACGGCTTTTCAATTTTTTTAAGTGATTTCGACTATAGTTAGAAAATGTGCAGCCTTTTGGGCAAAGTCACTGGGAATAAGGCCTACTCACTACGGACTGGTGGTAACTTGGCGATATTTTTAATATTTATCTTCATGGAGGATCAAATGTTTTCCAACCCTGGGCTAGGAAGCCGTATGCCCCGGCTCTACCCCAGTTCTGAGACCTTGCATAGGTCACCTCCTCTCTCTGGGCCCAATTCTTCATCTGGAGGTTCCTGCCAGTGTTGACATGCCAGTGTTGTATAAAAATGGGGTCCTCTGGTTTATTTCCACCAGGGGCAGTGCCTCTCTGTAGGGGAAGAAAAGCTCAAGATCATCTGTCTTCAGTGACTTACCAGTTCTATAAAAAATCAAGTCCAGTCAGCTGTTGGACTGGACTTTGGTGCACGGTGAATTGAGGCCAATTTGAATGCGAGGGCTTCAGTGTACTTCCAAGCATTCATGACAGTGTTTTCTTACCCCTAACTTGAGGAAAAAGATACTTTTATGCCAAAGTCTAGAAAGAGGCCTGTAGCCATCAGCATGAAGCCCAAGTTGTTGGGCCCCTCTATCTCCCTCAGGGCCAGGACTGCCTGCCTTCTGGTGGGCAGCCCTGCAGGGTTCTGCCGCCAGCGCCACCTGGACAGACACTGAGAAAGGTTAGGGTCTGGGACCAAGAAGGTGTGTCATCGTCCCCAACACATCCTGGAAGTAGAATATGGATTCTCAGCCAGGTGGAGACATCGATCAGCACATGCAGCCGTAGACTCCAGCTGAGCAGAACAGACAAGTTTTTTTTGAGGCTGTCTTTGGCTTCCTTTCCCCTTTCCCCCGCTTCTGTTTGGCTCATGGGCTGGCTAGAGGTTAGGTGAGAAAGAACAGAGATAAGCCGAGGAGACTGGCAGTGGGGGAGATCACCACTGGGGAAACTGCCTGGTAGCCAAGAGCCCTGGCTCTTGCCAGTCTCCTTGTTCATCCACCTGGACATGCCCCTTGATAACCTCCTCACCTTGCTGCCTCAGGATCTCGAGGAGCCCTGGCTGGGCTGGGGCACTGCCAGCAAGCTCTCTTCCTCTCTGGGAAGAAATGGAGAATGCAGGGGTGTGGAATTGCCTTCCTTAATCGAAGGCCTCACAGGTTCCATTCTGCAGGGATTTATTAGAATCTATTGGTGCTGCAGTGCCAGACTGTGGTGTCTGCCGACAGCCAAACTGTGCACCTGGAGGACTGGGTAACAAACTGCTCCCAGTCCTTGTATACAAATGTCAGATGTGTATCAGTCTTCCGCCTTTGTGAAAACTGATGTCAGGGTGCTTTTAATCCCAGGCAGGGACCCAGGTTCCCATACTGCCCTTGGCTGGAATTTGGACCCCAAGGGCTCAAGCTAAGTGACTGTCACTTTTTCACAGGAATGTAAAGCTGACCATGATCTCTGGATTGGTTCAGTGGTTCCACCTTGCTCTGGGTAGGAGTGCTGTGACAAGTACACTGTAAGAGTCGGGTAACATGTTACATGATTTGTGAGTATCACGATCCCCGTTTCCAAACTGAAGGACACTGGGCTGAATCTTGGCTGCTCTGAGCAGTTGTGAGATGGGTCCTGGACCTCCAGCTGGGCTCTCAAGCACAGTATAATCAGCACTGGCTGCCACTTAACTGCATCTGTAGCTCGTGTAGCATTCACAAAAGCAAAGCTTTCTCTTCGGCAGACAGGCTGGAGAACTTCCCTCTGAGGTGCGTCTGCGCTGTGTTTCCAGGCCTGAGAGGCTGCCGGTGTTCATGTGGGACCCTCTTCCCAGGAGACAGCCTATCAATTTAGAATCAGAATGCCCAAGAGAGGCAGGCTGTTTTCATGACCTTGCTCTCTGCTCTCCCATTTTTCATAAAACCATTGGCCAAATCCAAACCACTGCTCTCTTCCCTTCACATCTGCCCTCAGATCTTGCCTCTGAAGGGAGAGCACTGTGGAGGAAAGGAGTGGCAGAATTCAGAGACGCTTTAAGTAACAAATGTAAAACCCCATCATCCGCGGACACTACCCTGCTTGTGTACGGCGGCCAGCCACGCCAGCAATCACACTTCCGGGGCAATTCTTCACCCACCCCACAAAGCCTTCTCTTTGCAGACCATAAGCTGGAAGGAAGGTTGCTTTCAGAGTTTGCCTTTTACAACTGCACATGTGTTACCTTCCTTCCAAAGGGAACTTTACAAACCAGTGTGAATATTTCGCAACAAAAAAACTGTCCTTGCTTTTGGTTCCTACTTTAAGCACAAAGTGGCTCTGGAGCCAGACTGCCTGGGTTCAGATCTTCAACTTTGCCACTAACTAGTTATATGACCTTGGCCAAGTCACTTCACCTCCTAGTTCCAATTGCCACATTAGTGAAATGGAGACAATACCAACACATCACAGAATTATCGGTTCAAGTGGAACAAGATTACATGTGAAAACAATCGCAAGACCTGACGCATAGTGAGCGCCCTACAAATGGGATGCTTCCCCCCACGGACCCTTCCGGATGGGCTGCAGCAGAACACTGCAAGATGGGAAAACACGCTACCTTGGCAGTGGCACTGTGGTTTCCCAAACAGGGAAGAAGTCTAAGGACCAAACGCATTCTCGTGCTGAGCGGAAATAGGGGCAGGGGCTATGGCTCAGTAAATGGTTCCCCAGGGGCCCCTGGTCCCGTGGGATGTAGGCCAGGCCCACAGCTTCCTCGGGCAATTGGTAAAAACATTTTCCTAGCATTAAAATGGTTTCCATAACAACTGTTTGTCCTGGCTTCTTAATAGTTGGTATCTGGCATGCACCAAAAATCAACACTACTATCCCATGGGGCTTGTACGTGTGAGTGGATTAGCAGGGGTAGGAGTGTCCTTGTTTAGTGAAAGGTCCAGACACTCAGGAAATTCTGTCCTTGGGCTGGGCTGGAGGTGCCAAAGGAACCACAGGCCTCGCCAAAGCTTCACCTCATCAGGTCAGAGAGCAGAACTGTCAGGGAGGCTGGCCCTATCTTTTAAAACCTAGCTCTTTAACATGTTACCCCACAAAAAAGAATTTGCTGTTAGAGGGCAAGGACAGGATGTCACAGGACATTAGTGGATCTGTTTGGCCTGTGACAAGTGTCCTCAGGCCTCTCATGGCTCAGGTGCTGCTAAGGGACCTTGACCCTGCTTATAACTTCCACTGTATCATCTGGAAAACGGAGAGTCCCCCCTGCCATCCTCTGATAGCTATCACTCAGGAGCTTCACAGACTAGGGCTGTTTTCTTCTGCCTTCTCCTCTCCCGGTCACTGGTGACACTGGGGAGACAGTCTCTGGCAACACTGCTGACTTTTAAAACCAAAGCAGTTTTCTGAACTTGCCTTGGGCCTACAAGGAAATACCCAAGGTTCTTATCCCAGCTCTGCCACTTGACTGCTGTGTGACCCTGAGCAAGTCTTAACCACTCATAGTGCGCTTTCTCAAATGCAAAAAAAGGGTACTAAGACTTATGTCCCAGGGCCTTGACGGAAAACTGACAATCGAAGTAGATAAAAGTACCTAACCGACACTCAGTGATACCTGAATCTGAGTTTAGGCCAACTACCCTGTTGCAGTTGCCCACAGGGACTGACGGAACACAGCTGCCAACCATGAGGCCAAGGGAACGTCTGTTTAGAAGCCCAGACTTCGCTGTGCAGAGACCGGTGCTTCTCCCGTGACTGTGGCTTCTCACCCGGGCTGACCCAGAGGAAGCTGCGGTGGTGCCGGGAGGCCTCGCGTTCCCTCAGCGCATGTTTACACCAGGCCCTGGTCTAAGCACAAGGGCTGCAAGGAGTAATAAGCATCTTCTGCCCGCAGGGAGCTCAGCAAGGTGCCGGAGGCCAGTGTGGCAAGTGCTGTGAAGAGGGTGAGCCTGGGTACCGTGGGAGCTCACGAGAGGACACCTCACCTCCTAGGTCTCAGGGGCCAGCAGTGCTCAGGGGCAGGAAAAGGCAAACAGGCCAAGGAAAAGCTTGGACAAAGGCTCAGGGCAAAAGGATGGGGGCGTGAGACCGCGGGCAGCAACCAGTTCCGTCACACAGAGGAAGGGAGCAGAGACGAGGCTGGAGAGACTGGCCAGGGCCGGATCCCAGGTGCCTCACAGCCAGACTCAGCAGACTGCTCCTGGCTTCCCTACACGTGGCTCTGTGATGTCACGGAAGCTGTGTTCTCTTGGAAGCCGAGGACGGCCATCTCTTCCCTGCCCACCTCCCAGCGAGGCTAAGACAAGACAGCAGCTGTGAGGTAGAGCTAAGGAGCTGCTAGGATTCTGCTGTGGAGAAAAACGGGAACACACGTTGGGGACCCAGGCAGAAATGACTTTACAGTGATCTGCGAAGCTCACCAGCCTCTCGCTCTATCCACACCGTGCAGCGGAGTGAGACGCACCCCGTGTGCATCCTGCAGCCAGAGGACTATGACGGTGTCCCCCATATCCTGGCTAAAAACTCAAGAACATGCGCTGGTTCTGACCATTGTTTTTAATTGAGGAAATCAAGTTAACCATACAAGAAGCCTGTAAACACTGGAATGCAGAAATACATAAACTGCTACATAGAATTCTTACTGTGAAACAACACAGACCTGCATGAGGTCTCTCCTGCTACGGGAGGTGGTGTGGAAGAGAGGGAGAGTTTTGTAACTGGGGCTGACAGTGGAGTGAAGTCAAAGGTGCGAAGGTTTTCCGTACGACCAGAGAACACAGACACAACGTGCGGTCACCAGCAGATGCTGACCGGGGGTGGGGGGGGGTTAGTTTGCACTTGTGCTTGGCTGCGGCTGTTCCTGCTGCCGCTCTTCTGGCTGCTGCTTTTTCTTCTTCTTCTGTTTGGAGAGGCAGCTCAGCGCGGACTCACCATTTCTTGGGGCGGACACGAGCTCGGGCAGCTTGCCAGACTGAGTGGGATACTTGGTTTTCAGGTCATCTTTAAACAACGGCTGGGAGAGTAAATGGCGCAGCTCCTTCTTCAGAACTTTCGTCTGCTTTTGTCGCCGACGTTCTTCTTGCTGGTCAGCTTTTCCTCCTTGAAACACAATTCAAAATAGATCATGTTTACTATGACTTGTAGGAGCATTCTGTGTCCCTTGATGGATAATACTTGTGATGAGAAATGTTTTGGGACTCTTGGGGAGGAAAGCTCTCTGCAGAAACTAGTGTTGGCTAACTTCCAACACGGTTTAGGAGAACCACTCAGGGCCACGCTGTCCTTTACTCCTCCAAAAAACCCTCTAAGACAGGAATTATCTTTATTTTACAGTTGAGGAAATCCAGGTCACTTGCCGAAGGTCACAGAGCTAGCTGTCAAATTGAGATTAGGACCCCAGTCTCCTGACCTGAAGATCACTTTTCTTCCTATGACGCACCCACTGGTTGCCTGGAATTTGGTGACTGGACAGCTACAAACCCCTCAGGAGACAGTGAAAGCCACCCATGCAGCCCAGCTCCCCTGCATCTCCCCGCCAGCGCTGTAACTGCACCTGCAGAGGCGGACACAGCCAGAGGGCTCCACGCCAGCCTGGCCTCAGGAAGGGAAGCCAGGGCCTCACATCACCGCCCTAGCCCCAAGCCTGAGCTACCAGGAGGACCACTGACTGTCATCGAGCCTAGTGATTTGGTTCCCGGCTTCCATGCTGAGCAGAGAGCAGTCAAGCCTGCCTCTGAATTTGCTGGCTTTGGCACCGAGATGCCAACACCTCAGCTGAGCTGCCCACTTGTGGGGTGGAAAGAGCACGGGACCTAATTCTGCTGTTAGTTCTAGATGTGGTTCTACCACTTCTTAGAGTCAGGAGCTTTCCCAGAGCAAGGACCACACAGATTCATCCCTGAATCCTTAGTCTCTGGCCTAGGTTCGGAGCAGGGGCTCAGTCAACACCTGGTGCTGGAGCTGCTTCCCTGCACAAATCGCTTCTGTGAGCCTCTAGTTCCCAAATGTAATAACAATTCCTGCTCTGTTTACATCATGAGACTGGAGAAGATCAAATGAGATGACGACAGAAGTGCTTTGTCAGCTTGGAAGACAGGTGGCAATAAATAACTTAAAATGTGCCCAATACTTTCTATTTGCCAGGCACCGTTATCAGCACTTTATACTCAGTGACTCAAGCCATCTTTGCAACCCCATGAGGTAGGTAGGTACTTTATGACCTGCGTTTTATAAATGAGGACAGCCTAGGTACAACAGAGAGGTTAAGTAACTTGACCCGGTCACATAGCTAGCTAAGGGATGAGGCAGCAGTCAAACACACGCAGTCTGGCCGCAGAACCGGCCCTGACATCACCGTACTCCACTGCCTCTCCACATGAGGGATGGAGCTATAGGCTCCAGACAAACGATGACACAAGGAGACAAAGGCTGAGGGCTTTAGGCTCATCTGAGATTAGGGCCTGTCACAAAGAAGGAAAAGGGGTCTTGGCAATTTTGATAGGACCCGTGGTGGTGGGGAGGTTCCAACAGACAGAAGTTGAAGGGAAAAACGAAAGATAAAAGCTGAATGAACCCTTCCTCAAGTCCATCTTGCCCCTTACCCTTATACATTTCCTCTTCCAGCTCGATCTCAAGGGCAGCCGCTGCCTGCTCAATCCAAGAGTTGTGCAGACAAGCCTGGAAGTTGCGATACTCAGCTTTTTCAATCTGTCGAGCTAAACGGATTCGCTCCTAGGGGAAAGGAACAGAAAGTATTCATCTGACAGAGGATTCAGGGCTCTGGGGAGAAAAGTCTCATTTAAGTTGTGTTTTTAAAAAAGCTCTTGAGATCAGTGTTCAGTGAGATGCACCTCAGCTCCCATCGAAATGCATTTGCTTTGGTTCCTGATTAAAGCGCAGAGGGCAACTGCTACTTGTGAGCGTGTACACATGAACCACAAGAGCCGGCTTGCCAAACCAGCTCGAACAGCCCCTCTTCTTGGCAGCCCACCTCAGTCAGACTCCCGACCTACACGTGTCAAAGGGAACTGTTTCCCCAGACACTGCAGCTGGCTTCCATAGCTGAGCTGGGACCTGGAGACACCCCGAGAGCCCTCAGGGCCCCGCTCTCACTCACAGGGACAACACAGAACTGGCACAGAACTGCCATCCCCCTCTTCCACACTGTCCTCTGCCAAAAACACTTCAGTTCTCCTTCTCCTGGGTTCTGGGTTCAGACCGCAGCGACAGGATACACCAGGAAGATGGGAAAGATCTTGTGATGTGGGGGAAAAGAGCCACGGGAAGCCAGAGTGGCTCCTAATCCTCTCTGCATTCTCCACCGTTCCATCTCATCTCCCACCGTATTTCCCCACACAGCTAACATTCCTTTCGAGCCAGAGGAGCCAACAGAACTTGAACCATTCCTTGCTTTTTGCTCCCCCAATTCCTGGAATTCCATCCCTTCTTCACCTCTTCATACCTCTGCCTGCAGGAGGCTTGGAGGAAACTAAATCTCCTACCAATGTTACCATATACCCACCAGTCCACAGAGCTCCATTTGTACCTGAACTTCAGCCTGGACCCAACCTGCCTCACAAGCCAGTGGATTTCTACGGAAGAGAACCCACCCTGTTTTGGTGCCTGACACGCTGCAGCCCATAATAAGCAGCACCCACTCAGTGAATGTTTATTGAGTTAAAAATAAAACCCTGAAGGTAGGAATTACAGGCATCTGCTTCGGGGATGTGACACACCTTTAGTTTCTGCCTCAGCAAGACACACTGACCTCACTCCCTACAACCACCCATCCAATGGCATGTCCAGACAGCTATGCTCACCGCCCTTGTCCATGGGGGGCGGGGTGGGGGGGTGTGATGGTGGAGGTTTCAGGGGCAGAGTGAAGGAAGGGTTCATGAAGAAAACTCACACTCTGGCCACTCACCCTATCCTCCCTTCTGCCAGACACGGTGCCCCCCAACCCATTTCTTATTTTTATTTTTATTTTTTTTACAAATCTCCCTGCTTAGCTATTGGCAGAACTACTAATTAGTTTCCAAGGGTGGTACTGCAAGAATCTCACAGCAAAGTGACGGAGCAGCACAATCCCTCCCCTCATTAGCACTGGGCTTCTAACTTTTCTTTTTACCTTGACTGCATCCATGTACTTTGTCTGCACAGGGAACAGTGGGATGTCCTCATCTTTCTTAAGGGTTCTGTAGATCTTCTTAAAGTTGATCACGTCCTCAGGCCCAACCAGCATCAGGCTGAGGCCTTCACTGGCGGCACGAGCAGTTCGACCGCTTCGGTGGACATAAATCTCTGAGGTACGAGGGACCTGCCAAGGAGGAACTGGGAGGTCATCGTAGCTGTCACCAAGCACTGCTCTTCCCCTCAAGGCCAACAACCCAAGGCTGGACCCTCCTCCCTCTCAGCCAGGCAGCTAGAAACCTCTCCAGCACTGTGGACAGATCCAGCCCTTCTCCCTAAGTCCCACATCCAAACTGTCCCCAGGTTCAGCCCATTCACTGTGCAGGCTCTGCCCTCCCATGCCCCTGCCCTGGTTCAGGTCCTCATGACCATTCAACTGGACAACGGCAGTCGCTTCTTATTTGGTCTCCAGTCCTGCCACCACCCCCCTGACCCAACCCAAAGCTGCCAGTGTCATCTTCCTAAGTCAAAGCTCTGACCATAATAACCCCTCTACCTAAAGAAACTCTTAATGGTTCTTCATTAACTCTGCATGGATGACTGATGATGGTAATCATAACCAACATTTATTAAATAATTACAATGTGCCAGGCAATTCTAAGCACTCTGCATGTATTACTACCCCATTTATCCCTCAACAATAATAACATGAAATAGATGCTTTCACGATTGTCCATATTATAGACCGGGAAACTGAAACACACAGATGTTACGCGATTTCCCCTAAGTTACCCAACTAAATGGTGGAGCCAGGATTCGAAATGAAGCAGTCCAGCTCCAAAGACCACGCTAACGCCTGGGCCATGCTGCCTCTGCTCCAATCAGAACTGGGCATATTATCCACACATAACGTGGCACGGGAGCTGACAACCCCTCCCTTCCCACGCCTGCGGCACACACCACTAATCAAGAACAGTCTTCTCCACTGAGCCCCAGTAAGGCTCCGTATCTTTTCCAATGCAGTGCTCCAAGCACGATCATCAGTGGTTCATAATGGTGCTGGAAATCATGCCATTCTTCACTTTCCTCTTCTAACATACACCCCCTTCTTCTCACTCCCTGTCAGCTGCCCACTTCCACATGTTTTCTCCTTCTCTTCCTTCCTTCTCTACCTCTACATGCCCAAATCCTCTCCATCCTTAAATGCCAAGCACCTTTTAGAAAGCACTTTCCAACCTCCTAACCTCCCAAACTAGCAGTTATCTCTCTCTCCGATTTTATTTAGCAACTTTCTGATATCTTCTGCCTTAAATTATGGGTATGGTCATCTCACGTCCTCTGGTGGATGTGATACTTCTTAGGGGCTAGAACGGTATTTTGTTCATCTGGATATTTCCTAGAGACTGACCCAGACTCTTTCCCAAAAAGAGGAAGAATAAAGATTTGCTAAACTGAATTGGCACCCTCAAAGATGGTTAAAAGCATGAAGGATTTAAAGGGGAAATAATCTTGCCAGAATAGCTCCCATTTATTCAGTACTTACACTCGCTAGGCGATCCGTCAGCATTAGCTCGTTTAATTCGGTGATTACCCTATGGCGTAGGTAGCGTTATTACTCCCAATTTACAAATGATGACACTGAAACCAGACATACTAAGTAACATGCCGAAAGCTCACCCACTAAGCAGCAGCCAAGAAGCATTCAAACACTGGAAGTGTGGTCCCGGAGCCCATAGGCCTAACCACCACTCTATGCTAATCTTTACCAGGTACATGTGCTGATATTAATGTCAGGATCAACAGCAGCTAACATTTAGGAAGTGCCACCTGGCTTTCTAAACTCCTCACACGTAATAACTTATTTCACCTTAATAAGAGCTTAAGAAGTCGATACTGTAATAACTGCCATTTAACAAATGAAAAAATTGAGGCACAAAGACACTAAATAACTTGCTCAAGGGTACACAGCTGGGATTTAAGCCCAGGCAGGACTTAATTACCACACTCTTTTATTTCTCTACAAGCAGGGTAATCATTTTACATGCTAAACTTATTATGCCCATTTCATGGAAGAAACTAAGACTCTAACCTGCCAATAGTAAGTAGCCTGCCCAAGTCAAAAAGAAAGGGGCTATCTGATATTTGACATCAGACAGTGTCAAGAGGTTTTGGAGAATAACTCTCACCACAGTGTTCCAAAAGTGGCAGCAGCCAGTTGGTCACTAGATGCTCGTGGTATTCTCTGTTGCGTGAGGCCTTGGGACCAACAATTCCTCCTCCCTCAACCCTTGCTTTAAAAATTCCCCACTCAATGTTGGGAGATGCCTACAAATTCCCTGATGTCCCTACCTGGTAATGGATGACATGCTGGACTTTAGGAATATCCAGGCCCCGAGCTGCCACATCTGTTGCCAGGAGAACACAACTGTGGTGGAGAGAGAAAGCTCATTAATAATAACTAACGGCTATCATTAATCAAATTCTTACCACTGAGTACTCTAAACACAACAATCCTTACAAACACTCTACGAGACAATACTATTACATATGTCCCTTTGACAGATAAAGAAGCTGAGGCTCAGAGAGATTAACTTCCCAAGGTATATATATGGCTGTTCAGTTGTGGAGCCAGGATCCAAACCTGGGTTTCACTGGCCGCAATCGACAAGCCACACTCTGCAATAATAAAGACTACCTCAAGTGCATTAAATGGGGCCATACTCTAGGTCGGTGACCTCATCTCCTATCACCCTCCCACTTAATTCCCTCCAGTCGCACAGGCGTCCTTGCTCTCCTCGCTCTTCCTCAAACATGCCAAACCTGCTCTTGCCTCCCAGCCTGTGCACTTAGTGCACCTTAGGCCATAAAGGTCTTCCTCAGATATTCACATTTCCTTACTTTCTTCTACTCTCTGCTCAAATCTCACCTTATGAGAAAAGCCTCCCAGACCACACACCCACAGTCTGCACAACTCCCTATACAACTTTACTTCTTAGCACTTAGCACCACTTGACGAACTGCATACTTACTTCTCAGTTTATTACCTCCCTCCCCTGGGATGTAAACTCCATGACAGCAGGGACTTTGTACTACTCACTATTCTATTACCAGCCCCTAGAACAGTGCCAGGTTCACAGCAAGCACTCAATAATATGTACTGGGTGATGTTTCTTAATGTATGTGTAGTTTGAGGGGAGTCAAAAGCACCTGACATATGTCTTAAAAACTTAAGATTTTAGGGCTTCCCTGGTGGTGCAGTGGTTGAGAATCTGCCTGCCAATGCAGGGGACACGGGTTCGAGCCCTGGTCTGGGAAGATCCCACATGCCACGGAGCAACTGGGCCCGTGAGCCACAACTACTGAGCCTGCGCGTCTGGAGCCTGTGCCCCGCAACGGGAGGGGCCACGATAGTGAAAGGCCCGCGCACCGCGATGAAGAGCGGCCCCCGCACCGCGATGAAGAGTGGCCCCCACTTGCCACAACTAGAGAAAGCCCTCACACGAAAGAAATAAAAAAAAAATTAAAAAAAAAAAAAAAAAAAAAACCTTAAGATTTTAGGCCCTTCAGGGTCCCCACTTCCTGTATCTCTGAGATAGGGCTGCGGAACATGATGCAAACTAAAGTTTGTAAAATATTAAACCACCGCTCTAAGTCAAGGTCAGCAAACTTTTTCTGTCAAGGGCCAGAGGGTAAACTATTTTTGGCTTCGTGGGTGATGTCTGTTGAAACTACTCAACTCTGCCATTATAGCACAAAAACAGCTATAGACAATACATAAATAGGCCTCGCTGTGTTCCGATAAAACTTTACTTATACAAACAGGCAACAAGCCAGATCTGGCCCATGGGCTATCGTTTGCCAACTCCTGATCCAATGAACCACTAACTCTACTTACTAACATTCAGAGGGAAGTGAACCACTTGTTCTTGAAACTCATCTGTAACCGGTAACCTGACAAAACAATGTGGGCAGAAGCCAATTTAAAGCCCAGCTTCCCAGGCCCTCATTTTGACAATCTGCCCCGTGCTGCCTGCCTGACCATCAGTCTGGCCCAAGAGCAGATGGACACGACAGCGTGAGCTCCGCAGTCTGACAGGCTGGTCTGAGGCCCAGCTCTACCACTTCCAAGCTGAGAAACCTTGGGCAAGCTTAAGTGCTTTTCTAAACCTTACTTTTTTTAATCTATAAAATAAGAATAATGACAAGTGGTAAGTATTAAAGCTAACATTTAGCAAGCTCATACCATGTGCCAAGCACTGTTCCGAACACTTCAAATGCATAAATTCACTTACTCCTCAGAGCAACCCTCTGCCATAACTTCTATTATTATACTGATTATGAGAAAACGGAAACACAAAGTAATCCGACCAGCTAGAAGTGACACACCCAGGATTTGATCTCAAGCAGATCGCTTCCAGTCTGTGCTCTTAACCGTGACTCTATTCTTCTTCTCAAGGATGTTACAAGTGAATGAATGTAATAATGTATCTAAAATGCAAGCACAATACTTAATCTGTTGTTAAGTGTTCAATAATAATAGGTATTATTGTCACCATTACTCATTATTAAAGAAGTTTCTGTTGGGCATTCCCAGCAACCAAATGTACTAGATGAGAGTAAGCCTGCCTCACGCTGTGCAAAAAAAAAAGGCTACCTTCTACCGATAAGGCTCCCACGAGAGAAGGTAGCTTCCCACCATCCTGGTGACCTAGACCCAATGGCTAATCTGTGCACAGGCCTGACTTACTCCTCCAGATGGGCAAACTGCTCCAGGTTTCTGAGCCTCTGCTTCTGGTGCATGCAGGCATGTAGGGTCAGTGGCATGATATCCAGGACTTTGAGGAGCCCAGAGAGGCGTTTGATGCAGGAGATACTGTTGGCAAACACTAAGGTGCGGCCTGCATACTGCATCAGGAAGTAGTACAGATATAAGTCTTTCTCATCAGTCTCACAATGGATCTTGGTCTCTGTAAGTGTCTCTACCGTGGCCTCCTTTCTTGTAAGGTCGATGACCTTGGGCTTGCCCCTCATGCCAATCTTCTGCATGAGGAGGTCAAGTTTGGCAGTTTTGTCAATTTTCTTAGCGTGCTTCTTGTGAAGGATTCGAGCAGGAGCTTGATGTACCAGGGTCAGCGTGGCCGAAAAAACAAGTGTCTGTCTCTTTGGGTTGTACTGGGAATCACTGAGCATCTCTAGCAGCTTTGAGAGCTCAGCAAAGTGGCCTTTCTCAACCATGCGGTCAGCCTCATCGACCACCAGGCACCTACGGATCCAGACAGACCCACATCACCTGGTTAGCAGCAGGTAAGAGGAGTCATCCACAGCATACTCTACCACCCCACCACCCCCAGGGCCCTCAACCAATCTCCCTCACACATGCTCGGTTTTCTAAAGGCCCAAGTCTGGCTAGTACCACACCATGGCACTTTGTAACAGGGAGAAGGCACTGCACACTGTACCATGTCACCTCAGGTCCGCTTCAGAACAGGGGGTGGGGGCAAGGGGGAGGTACTGTTTCTCACCTGAGCTGCCGAAGGTTGCTCAAATGAGGGTGCTTTTCTTTAACTAGCTCCCACAGCCGGCCTGGAGTGGCAATCACAATCTCAGGCTGACGGTTCAGCATCCTCTGCTGTTTCTGTGTGGACATTCCACCAACCAAAATAGCAGTTTTAATGCCTATGGTACACAAAACAAAAGGGACACTGTTATTCAGACTAATTGCTCAGTTCTTCCAACGCTGACACAGGCGCCCCCAGATTAGTAAAGGCTGCCAGTCACCAGCACAGCTCCCCTCTCCAGGGGGGTGCTAAGAGCTGGCTTGCCCTGTTGATGCCATTGCTAGAGGGCTTACCAGGTCTTCTATAATCTAGGCCCTGACTATTTCCCCAACCTCATTTTTTTCTACTCTTTCCCCTCCAACCACACCAGTAGGGCTGGATTTGAACCCAGGCATGGTGACATCCAAAGCTCTGGAAAAAATGAGCAGTGGTGCACCACAGTGCTGGGAAAGATGTAACTTGTAGCTGTGACACACCTCCCCAAGGAGTTCCTGCCCATGCCCCTCAATTAAAATTAAACTGAATCTCCTCTGATGGCTAGTGTTCTCTTCTCCTCTCTAGTGGAAGACTTCGTAAGGTAGCCAGTATGGAAGGAACACAAAGGATCATGCAAGCAAAATGTTTAGTAAAGTGCCTTGTAATACACAGTCAGAGCTTGATAAGTAACTGTTCCTTTTACTATAAAATTGAAACCCCGACTCTGCAGCCTTTCCCAAAGAATTCCCTGAAAAAGTTAAGTTCTAATGCCCTAAGGCAGGAGTCAGCAAACTTTTCCAACAGTAAACATTTTTGGCCCTGTGGGCTAAATGGTCTCTGTACAATTACTACCTCTATTCCACTCTGCATTGGTGATGCAAAAGTGACCATAGACATATGTAAATAAGTGGGTGTGGCAGCACTTTATTTACAAAAAAAAAAAAAGAAACCCAAACAGTGGTTTGCCAAACACTGCCCCAAGTATCTACTGTATCCAGTAAGTTAACCAATTTCCTATGCAGCTAGAATAGCATTAGCTATGTGTTATCCTTGGGAGAATAAAGAATGTGTCACTCAAACAGTTTTCTGTCGGGCTTAATTCTCTGGCAGAAGAGAAAGGTTCCCTCTAGAGGGCGGGCACAGCTGATTCACCTCTGCCACCCCAGCTACTGGAATCCTTTCAGGCAACATTTATTAAACGGAATTAAACCTCACCTGTAAACTTGGCCACAGCATCAATGTGTTGTTTGACTTGAACGGCTAGCTCTCGAGTGGGAGTCAGAACAAGTCCAAGCAAAGGACGCCTTGGATGTGCAATTCTGCCACCCAATTCTTGTTTGAACTTTCTAGTCTGCTCTTCATCAAGCTTGTCCTCCTTGTTTTCATCCTGTTTGGGAATGGCCGTCTCCCTGATCAGGGAAGAAGGTCCTTCACCGGCATCATCATCATCATCATCATCATCATCATCATCATCACAGGAGGGCAGCACCTGGTTTGAGACTGTAGCTCCAATCTTGGCTCTTGCCTGGCTGCGTGGTGCTCTAGCCTTCGCTCCAGCCTCACTGGGCAGTGCTTCACCCTCAATTCCAATCTCAGCAGGCAAAGCTCCAGACTCAGTTCCAGCCCTGCCTGGTGATCCTGTCTCAACTCCAGCCTCATTACTGGTCTTCCCAAGTGGTGCTCCTGTGTTACTTAGAGCTGGGATACGCTTCTTCTTCACCTGCCACTGCAGCACCGCATGAATCATTGGAATGGCAAAGGCAAGAGTTTTCCCACTTCCTTAGAAGCAGAACAAAAAACAAACAAAAAACAAACAAACAGTGTCAATCAACAGATGTACATACTTTTGCCTGAGGTTCTATCCTTTACACGGAATGAGGGACCCTGACATAGCCAAGTGCCACCCTGACCAATCCAAAGCTCCTTCTACCCTACACAGGTACGGTACCCCTACAGCTCTGCAACCAGAGGGCACCTGTAATTAGGAGTCTGAGGAAAAGTCTGACAGACTGGCATTGCGGGCTGAGGTCACCAAAAACTACAGGCAAATGTCCAAACAATGAAACCCTAAAGAGATGGGCAAGTTGTGTATGTGTGTGTGTGTGTGTGTGTGTGTTTGTTGCTCTTGTGAAGGAACACAAAATTGAAGGGTAAGGAATGAAAATCTATATAATACTTTCCCAAAACCTTTCCCTGGTGGGGAAGGAGGGAGTAAAAGAAAATTTTCTTAGTTTTCGAGAAAACTTTAAAACTTCTGTCTATGCTTGAACATTTTCAAACTAGCCTTTGAACGTATATGGAGCCCAAGTATTCACACCATCTGTGTGGACAAAAACAAAGAAACAAAACAAAACACTTCAAGCTGAGAATTTAAAGTGGTTCCAAAATTAAAATGCCTCAAGCAGAAGCAAATAAGTGATCAAGCAATGATGCCCACTATAGCACTTCAATTCCAACTGTACTGGAGTTTTAGCCGGTGGAACACATAAGACAAAAATAAACAAAAGGCACCCAGACTGGATGAATAGTCATCTTTGAAGAAAATCCTATATAATCTTGAAGAAACCAGTTGATGGTACCAAGTTGCAGGATACAAGATCAATATACAAAAATGCAGATTTCTATTTATTAGCATCAGAAATAGGAAATCTTAAATTACCATTTACAAAAGCATTGAAAATATGAAATACTTAAGGATAAATCTAATAGATGTGCATACACTGAAAACTACAAAGTGCAGCTAAGAAAAACTGAAGACCTAAAAAAATGGAGAGCTATACCACATTCACGGACTGGAAGATTCTATATTGTCCAGATGTCATGTCCTCAGTTGGCTCTATAACCAATGCAATCCCAATCCGAATACCAGCTGACTTTTTTGTAGAAATTGAAAAACTGACTTTAAAATTCACCTTGAAACGCCAAGGGCCTAGAATAGCCAAAATAACTTTTAAAAAGACAAAACTGGAGGACTTATACTACCTGATTTTAAGACTTATTCTAAAGCTACTGTATCCAACATAGTGACGTATTGGGAAAACAGTAAAGATAGACAAATAGATCAATGGCAAAGAAAAGACTCCAGAAATAGACCCACACCTATACGGTCACTGATTTTCAAAAAAGATGCAAAGGCAATTCAGTGGAGAAAGAGTAGTTTTTCAACAAACGGTGCTGGAATAATTAGATAGCCACATGCAAAACCAAACCAAACCTTTGATCTGTATTTCTCCCCATAAAAGTTAACACAGGAAGGATCAGACTGAAACACAGAACCTAAAACTAGTAACACTTCTACAAGAAAATATAGGAGAAAATCTTTGTGATCTTGTGTTAGGCAAAGGATTCTTAGGTAAGCACATCTGTAAAAGAAAAAGTGATCATTTAAACTTCATCAAAATAAATAACTCCTGGGCTTCCCTGGTGGCGCAGTGGTTGAGAATCTGCCTGCCAATGCCGGGGACACGGGTTCGGGCCCTGGTCTGGGAAGATCCTACATGCCGCGGAGCAACTAGGCCCGTGAGCCACAATTACTGAGCCTGCGCGTCTGGAGCCTGAGCTCCGCAACAAGAGAGGCCGCGATAGTGAGAGGCCCGCACACTGCGATGAAGAGTGGCCCCCACTTGCCGCAACTAGAGAAAGCCCTGGCACAGAAACGAAGACCCAACACAGCCATAAATAAATAAATAAATAAAAATTAAAAAAATAAATAACTCCTGCTCTTCGAAAGACACTGTAAGGAGAATGAAGAAAGAAGCCACAGACTGGGAGAAAACAATGCACATCACATATCTGATAAAGGAGGTGTATCTAGAATATATTATGAATTCAATAATAGGAAAACCACAACCCAGTTAAAACATGGGCAAAAGAACTAAACAGACACCACCAAAGAAGATAACATGGATACAATTAGGCACTGGAAAAGACACTGCTCAAGGAGTCACTAGGGAAATACCAATGAAAGCCACAAGGAAATATCACTAAAATTTTTCAAGTCTAAATCAAATTAAAGACTGACCACACCAAGTACTGGCAAGGACATGGACCAATCTGAACTCTCATAACCTGGTGATTATGTAAAATGGTACAATCACTTTGGAAAACTCCTAAAAAGTTACATTTACCATAAGACCTAGCCATTCCACACCTAGGTATTTACCCAACAGGAATCAAAGCATATATCCATACAAAGACTGATACACCAATATTTATGATAGTTTTACTTGTAAATGCCCACAACTAGGAAGAACAGAACTATATCCATCAACAGATAAACAAACTGCACTCTATCCATACAGTGGAATACTACTCATCAATAAAAAGAAACGAACCATTGGTATTTGCAGTAACATGGCTTTGAATCTCAAAGTATGCTGAGTTTAAAGAGCAGACACTCTCCCTCCCCAAAATACATATTGTATGATTCCATTTTAAAATTCTGGAAAATGCAAACTAATTGATAGCGATAGAAAGACTATCAGAGGTTACCTGGGGATGAACAAGGAGGGGAGCCTAGGTAGGGAAGGAGGGATTATTAAGGGGCCCAAACATCTTTTGGGGGTGATGGATATATTCATTATCTGCATTGGCAGCAGTTTGCCCACAGCCCCAAAAGTCTTGGAGACTTGGACCTGTGGATTCACAGCATTCCATAGAAATAGCCTGATAGGAGCTGTGGTATAAATCCAAATGTCAATCTCTAGCCACAGTGGCTCACATCTCTCCTCTGCCTTCCGGAAACAGACTTCCAGGCCTCTCTGCACATACCAAAGTAGTGTAGCCGAATGCTTAACAGCACATAGACCTAGTCTAGAACTATTCAAGCACTACCACTTTTCAGTGGGGCAGTTTTAGGGACACTGTCTACCCTCTGTGAGGCCGAGTTTCCTCTTCACTAAGATGGGAATAATAACGGAACCTACCTCAGGGTGGTTTTGAGAAACTGAGTTCATGCATGTAACACAGGACGTGACGTATTTTAAATGTTAAATAAATGTTCTAAGCTATTACTGTTACCTCCATCCCCCTTTCCTGGGGTTTCCTCCCTCTTCCATCTTTATGATTCTTATACAGGACCTCACCTCAAGTTTCCTGACCACTCTTCCAGAAATCCAAGGCACAGAGTGTCTAGATCAGGGGTCCCCAACCCCCAGGCCACGGACCCGAAGCGGTCTGTGGCCTGTTAGGAACCAGGCCGCACAGCAGGAGGTGAGCGGCCGGCGAGTTAGCGAAGCTTCATCTGTATTTACAGCCGCTCCCCATCCCTCAAATTACTCCCTGAGCTCGGCCTCCCGTCAACATTATGGTGAACTGTATGATTATTTCATTACATGTTACAATGTAACTAACAGTAATAGAAATAAAGTGCACAATAAATGTAATGCACTTGAATCATCCTGAAACCACCACCCACCCCCTTCCGTGGAAAAACTGTCTTCCACAAAACCGGTCCCTGGTGCCAAAAAGGTTGGGGACCGCTGGTCTACATGGTCTAGCTCTGAAATGCAGCAGGACCCTATGGTCCTCACCTCCCATGTCCTCTGCCTGCCTTTGTCTGTGGAAAAACTTCAGCCAAAGAATAAGTTTAATCAGAGAAGTGAGAAAATGCAGAAGCAAAGGAAAGCAGTCCAACAAGACCAAATCATAAAAGTTTAGTCAATAAGCATAGCTAAGGACCTTTAGTTCCTTCTCGAGGGCTACAGATAATATTCTGAGCCATATTCTGTGAGCTGTCTTGTAGATACCCTCTGTGTATCTACAGATAAAACGCCCACCAGGTGGAAAAAGTTAACTACATGATGACCAGACTGTAGCCATGACATAACCTGCCATTCCGAGAACTGGCCTCAAGAAAATGGAAACAAACCGACCCTGGAACTGAAGATTAACTGTACTTAAAACAATGAAGACGATGCTGGTCAGACCACCAATGACCAATTTCAACATGACTGTCAACAGCTGACTCTGCTGTTTCTGCATGCGGCCCCCTCCCCTCCATCTATAACAGCTCTTGTCCACTGGTTGGGGGGGGGGGGTCGGCCTTCAGACAGGAGCACCCCCCCCACCCCACCCCCCACCGCCCCCGTTGCCGGCATCCAAAATAAAGCAAACTTTCCTTTCCACCAAGCTGGCCTCTTTATTGGCTTTTGAGCGGCGAGCAGCTGGACCCACTTTTGGTTACAGTTCTATGCCATACAATATAGTAGCCACTAGCCACATACAGCTGTCAAGCACTTAAAATGTGGTTACTCTAAACTGAGATGGGCGGCAAGTTGAAAATACACATCAGAGTCTGAAAACAGTATAAAAATAAGAATGTAAAATATCTCAAAAATTTTACATTCATTGCGTACTGAAATATGCTATGCAATTGGTTAAATATATTGCTAAAATTAATTTTCACTTTCTAAAAACCTTTTTTAATATGGCTCCTAGGAAATTTTAACTTACATATGTGGCTCACATTACATATGTATTTCTATTGGTTATTGCTGGTCAAGTTAGACTAATAGTTCCAGGCTTGTATTGCTCTTTCCCCCATCAGTAGTTGAGTCTCCCCAGGGTGAGTCAACCTGTCCTGGCTTCACAAAGTCTTAGGTGGCCCAAGGAATGAGGGATCTTCAAACAATGCCTAGTCCCAACAGTCACCTCCTGCCCAAATCTGCCTACCAAATCCACCCAATGGTCATCACAAACTCAAATCCTTCCAATGCCAATAAACCCACCAACTCCCAACGCAGCCCTTTTTATCTTTGGACAACTCTTGCAAATGAGACACTTCTTCCTCATACTAATGAAGATCTACCTCTCCAGAGGGCTGATCTTAGCCCTACTTTACCTCTGAGCCATTCAGAAAAGGCTCAAGACCTGGAAAAAAACTACCATTTACAGATCACTTACAATGCACTGTGTAAATTTTAGTTTACTATTGCTCTTTGTTACTAGTTTACTATTGTGTAAATGTATAAATTTAGTAGGCACTTACATTTAACCCACATAGCAAAAGAAGTAGGTACTGCAGTTGTCTATCTCCATTTTATAATAGGGTCTACAGGGCGCAGAGAAATAAAGTGACCTGCCTAGGGCACCAATCAGGAAGTGGCCTCTTTCAACCCAGAGCTAGCCGACCTCTGAAAACCTTCACTCAACAGTGCTTTTGTGGTCGTGCCCCCAACATTCCCGTCTCCCAGCCAACCAGCCTGTTAGCAGCCACAAGCTCAATCCAGAAGCAATCTTGCCCTGGCCAGATAAGGATGCCCTTACCTGTCTCAGCAGCCCCAAGGATGTCCAGTTTGTCACGAATGGCAGGTGCCAAGGTCAGAGCTTGGACTGGTGTGGGCGCAGAGAAGCCTAGGAAGCTGAGCGCTCGGAGAACTGGCTTGGGTACAAACAGATCCTTCCAAGCTGATACATCTGCCTTGCGATCACGCATTTCAGGCATCCACGTCTTTGCTCTTTTGGGCACCTTTGGAGTAGTACCCTGGGGAGGCTCTGATTTTTTTTTCCCTTTCTTGTTCTTCTTTTTTGGAACCGTCTGGGCCGGGCTTTCTGATGCCATCTCCCCTACCTCTGGATCAGGACAAACTGTGCCATCTCCCTGGGGCCCTGGCTCAGTATCTTTGCCCTCAAACACTTTCTGGGCACTGCTTCCTTCAGTTTCCACAGCTCTACTCTTCTTCAACTTCATCTTCTTCTTTGAGGAGGTAGACTCTCCTTCCTCCTCTCCTTCTGAAACAGCTTGTGACTTTCTCTTCTTGGGCTCCTCCTTTGAGAAGAGACTGGAGGAACCCTCCCCAGAGGAGACCAACTGATAATCCGTCAGTTCCTCAAAGCACACCAAGTCATCCATCTGTCCGTTTGCGAACATATTTGGGTCAATCTTCACCTGCTTCCATTTTCCCACAACTCTGATGCCCTTCCTCTGAATTCTGCCATAGTTTGGTGGCTCTGGCCTCGATTTTTTCTCTTTCAGCTTCATGGTTGCTGAAAAGGAGAGAAATGTTCCATTAGATTGGCAACTGAGAAGCACAGGGTTCTGAGGCAACAGATAGTTTCTAAGCAGCCTACAGAGTATCACGCCCTGCAAAGAAGTGAAGACACAAAGATGGCTCTAACGCTGATGCTGCCAGCTAGAGAAGATCAAAGAAGGAAAGAAATGTACCCGCAGAGTGGGCAGCTTGGCCTGCAACAGAGGGGACACAGGAGGTGTGGCAAAGAAATATGAGCGAGATCTGGTTTGGATTCCAGATCCAATGCCAACCGCTCGTGTGCCCTTGGCAGCTCCTGCTTAATCCTCTCTGAACCTCAGCGTTCTCATATTTTTAAAAGGGGGGAGGGGTTTACTAGCTAGGTCACAAAATGTTCTCTGCAATAAATAACATTCTGTAAAGCGTGGTGGGTGAAGCCTGCCACTCCCAAGCCATTTTGAAGGCTGAATAAGAACCTGAGGGGGTCGCTGGAGGGTGGGTGAGGGGGACAGCTTTATTAAGAGTGCACAGAGCCTTCTTCCTTCTCAAGCCTTGCCCCAAGAGGGCAGATGCCTTTGCCACCACTCTGGCCTTTGCCAAATGGCTTAAAACCCAACCAGCTTTTTCATTACCTTTTAAGTGATTTAAAAACAAGTGATCTATGCACAAGTCGTCAGACTGGAACTCGAGCCACGTTCTCCGTTTTCAGAAAGGCCGAGAAAAATAGATCCTGTGGAAAGACAAAGGGAAACCTTGGTTCAAATCTGGACCCGTCACTGGCCAGCTCTGGGTCTGGGGTGCACGTATTAATCACTGTGAGCCTCAGTTCCTCGTCTGGAAAATGGGGATGATGAGGGTCTGTTTATCCTTGGACCGTCACGCGAAGACAAAAAGGTGACGCACGTCCAGAACCGCTCAGCATGGCGCCCCGCCGGCAAAGCAACCCAGAGCGCAACGAAGGTTCACCCCCAGCACGGGCTACGCCGCGATCACAAGCAACCCGGATCAACGATGGGGGGGAAGGGAGGAGGCACATGGGGGCGAAGACGCGGACTGCGACCCAGAGAGCAAGCGGGGGTGGGGGGGGGGGGGGGTCGCTCCTCCTGGCGCCCGGCCAGGAGCCCGGCGCTGGCGCCTCGCGTCAGGCACGAACCGGTTCACGAAGCAGAGAAACCGAGGGGCCCCCGGCGCAGGGTCGGCCAGGCCGCTTGACGAGGCCGGCGGCCGCCCTCTCTGGTCCCGAGAACCCAACGGCCTGGAGAGCCCCGCGCTGGGAGGCCGCCTCCAGCTCCTCTCGGGTGCCGGCTCTGGCCCCGGCCCCGCTACGGCTCCGGCCTCGGTACTCACCGTAGAGGGACGCCGACCAACCGCCTCAGACACTGCTGCACCAGCCCTCCTCGGCCGCGTCCACCGCAGTTCCGGGGAGGGGCTTGCGCTCACGCACGCCTTTGCGTTGGGAAGGAAGTCCCGCCCCCATTCTAGACCCCGCCCTTAATTCGCTGCGCGGGGCGGCTTTCGCAGTCCAGGTACCGAGAGCGCGGACGGTGGGTGCAATGGGCTGCGCGGGTAGGTCCTCCTCTCGGGCTTAGGGAGCGGGATCAACAGGTGGAGCCCGCCGTACCTCCTCTGAAGGGGCTCTGTTCTAGCTCCTGTATGGGAACATAAGTTCTTGTATTCTTGCTTTGGTTTTAGCGCAGTGGCTGTTTACGTACTGGCTGTGTGCCTGGAGCCTCGAAAACGTTTTAGCATTTAATTTACAACTCAACCAGCCTGTATTGGAAGTGTTGTTTTCCGCAGGTTTTCATGCCTCGCCTGTTGCTCACTGATGGTTGGGGAAGGTCGGGCTGCCTCCAATAATCAAGCTAAACTGGGTCCTTTGTTACATGCAGAGAAATCAGCTTCACGGTAGTTAATCTTTTTTTCGATGTGGGGATCACCAGACCATCTGGGAAACCTTTCCCACGCACTGTCTCTATGTCCGGTGACTTTGGGAAGTCCTAAAGGACAACGGGGGAATTCACCAAGCTTAGGTCAAGTGAGCCTCCCCACTACCCCGGAGCCAGCATGGGACACAGCTTAACTCATTTCTTGGAGGAACTTGCCAGTGTGTCCCCAAGAGCCTGGGTGGCATAGTCTGTGCCCAACTGGTGCCTGAAGCCTACGGGGACTGCACTTCCTGTGCTCCGGACTTCCTCATAGGTACTTTTCCATCTGGCTGTTCATTTGTATCCTTTAATATCCTTTGTAATAAATGGACACCAAGTTGGGGAAAGCAGGTAGGGGGACAGGGTGGGATGAATTGGGAGATTGGGATTGACATATATACACTAATATGTATAAAATAGATAACTAATAAGAACCTGCTGTATAAAAAAATAAATAAAATAAAATTCAGAAAAATAAAAAAATAAATTATCTAATAAAAAACCATTTTCCAAAAAAAAAAAGAAAAAAAACCCAACATTTAAGGGTCTATTGCCACACAAGATGCGTTACATACATTATCATGTTAATCTTGACAATACATATGCAATATATTTATATCCTTAATTTAGAGTTGAGGAAACTGAGTCCCCCCCCCCCAAAAAAGTGACTTCCCAAAAGTATTCCAACTACTAAAGATTGGAGCCAGGATTCCAACCTATGATTTCTAAGTCCATACCCTAGGGCTACTAGACCACTAAGGGTCATCGTTCCATCTATCATAAGAAGTAGCTGAACTGTCAGCCTAAAAATGTCTCTAAGGTGATAATTTTGCAAGAGAAAAATGTGCACACAAATTATTTAGTAATATTCATGTGACAACAAATTCTTTTACTGAAATTTCCACTATACGTCTTTTACCATCCCAATGTCATGTCAACATAGCATACAGAAGTATCAGGCATTCTGAAGAGGAGACAAACTCCTCTTCTGACTAAAGCAGTGTCACCAGTAATAAAGAGAGCATTTCCTTTTGAATGGCTCTTCAACTTCACATATGAAAACTTGAGCTCATTTTTCCCCTCCCTCCTTTTATCAACAGAGGTACACACAGCCCTCTGCTTCTCCATGGACACATCTTAGAACTACTTTAACCTTTCCTCTCTCCCTCACACCCCACGTCAAATCTTACAATGGTACGCAAGATGAGCATTATCCTCAAGTGTTCTGGGGTGGAATGAACTTATTAAGGAGCAAACACACCTGCTGCATTAATAAATCTTTCCTTATTTTTGTTTTTGTATTGTTTATTTTGGGTTTATTCCATATATTTCAATATTAACAGGATAATACTGCATGGTAACTTCGGTATGTTTTTAATTTAGTATACATAGAAGGATAATAATTATTAAAATTTAGTTCCAATTATATATATATTAATTCCCACACACAAACACGTGTGTATATACTAGGTCACAATTTTAAATGTATTCCTTACTAAGAATCATGGTAAAAAAAAAATTGAAAATCATTGTTCTACAGTATTTTGCAAAGAGTAATAAGGAAGATTACTAATGTCTGCCCTAAATACATGAGCTCTAACAGGAATATTGAAAGGTACGTAAAAAATGAGTTCAGGAATAACTACACAAACTTAGAAGATTCCTGGAAACATTGTAATATCTCCCATTATTCTTTTTAATCAGCTTATTTCCCCATTAACAAATGGTAGTAAAAAATCCATTGAAAAATATTTTTAAAAAATATATAGATATAGGACATAGCAAGGGAAAGGGGATAGCTAAGAGGACTGGGTTTACATAGCAGCCAATCTAGTAAGCGAGGAACCCAGGAGGAAAACAGAATAGTAACTGACAGCTATAAAAAAAAGAAAGAGAAAAAAAATCACCTGCAGAAAGAAAAAAATCACCCTGGCACCTGCAGAAAGAAAAGATGATAAACAGCTATCATAGGAAGGGAAGGAGACCCGCTTACTTAACCTATAGAAGACAGGTGGGCTGATATGTTCAATAATTCAGCAAGTATTTATTCAAGAGCTGCTGGGTACCAGGCACTGGTTCTGGAGTCTCCAGCACAATCTAATAACGCTTTATGCCTAGCCAGAGAATTTGTCAGATGACAAATATGGACTGAGTGCTTATTATATACTGGACACTGAGCTAAGCCCTGGCAGGGACATGGTGGTACAGACAGATACAAACCCTGCCCTGTTAGAGCTTCACAGTCAGAGAAGACACGAGTTAAAAACAACAACAAAAATCAACGAAATCATCCTAAGTGTACAAAGACCTACACAGGAACAATACACGGTACTATCAAGAACATCGCTTAGTTCGGAGGTAAAGGAGGCCTTCCCTGAAAAGTCGAGCCCTGAAAGATGAGTAGGAATCAGTGACAAGACAGAATAGAAGGAACAGTGTGTTCAAAGGTCCCAGGCTGAGGGGATTTATTCAATCACTTCATAAACACTCACTGAACATTCTGGATCTACCGGTCACTGTGCTCTGCATGTAGAAAGAAAACTATAAAAGCAAAGCACTCTGATTCTGTGTATCTGAGTGGCTTCTTGCAGAAATAAAATCAATAGGACTTGATACAAAACTAATTACTGAGAGAAAAAGAAAGCGTACAAAATTATTACCAGGTTTCCCTCCAGTACAATTTAAAAGGATGATCAGGCTTCAATAACAAATGGAGGCATATTTAGATAAAAAGTGATGAATTCAGTTTTGGGCACACTGAGTTTGAAAAACCAGCAAGACATTCTGGTAGAGACGTGGTGGTGGCAGCACCCAGCAAGCAGCCCTGGCCCAAAGTCTGGGAGAAAAGCCCAAGGCTATAGCCACGTATTTGGAAATCAGGTCGGAGATGTTAAGTCTAGGAGCGGAGAATAGGACACAGAAAGCGAGTCCCTAACACAATACGCATGGATCCTGTCTACTCATTTGACTGCTATTACTGTAAATGGGGCACCAAATCAGAAGAAATGGAGTACAAACAAATCAATTACAAAATGTAAAAGCTCATCAGTCAACCCCAAATCAACCTGTAAAAGCTGTGTGAAACAATGATTCCTTTTCTCTAATGCTAATGATACGATATAATGGAATGGTGGAGTTGAAGAGGGCCTTAGACATATAATTCACCCCCTTACACTATGACAATAAAGAAACCAACATCCACAGAGACTATGGAAGTTGTTCAAGGTTAACTAGCTAGCTATTGCCAGGGTCTGGATACTACCTCCACAAAGCAAGAATCTAATTTAAATAAAACAACAAAATTAAGATCCCTCATGCGTTCCTAAATAACTATTAATTTAATTTCACATGAATATTTTCTTCTTTAAGAGAAACAAAGCCAATTTTCTCCCTACTGTCCCTTATCGTAAAAGATCTAGTTCAGACATTCCTATCATTCCTTTCAGCAATATATGAATTACCAGTCCTCCAGTTATAGTTACCTTGAAGAAAAATATCGTCTAAGGAAATATAATTGCTACTTACACCATTTGTAAGTCAATGAGTAAATATGGATCTATAGGAGTAAATAATGATGTATATATCCTACCTAAATTATAAATATATCTCAAGATTTTATTTTTAAATTTTTTAAATAAATTTACTTATTATTTAATTTATTTTTGGCTGCATTGGGTCTTCATTGCTGTGGACGGGCTTTCTCTAGTTGCAGCGAGCGGGGACCAGTCTTTGTTGCAGTGCGCGGGCTTCTCTTGTTGTGGAGCACGGGCTCTAGGCACGCAGGCTCAGTAGCTGTGGCTCGCGGGCTTAATTGCTCTGCGGCATGTGGGATCTTCCCAGACCAGGGCTCGCACCCATGTCCCCTGCATTGGCAGGTGGATTCTTTACCACTGCGCCACCAGGGAAGCCCCATCTCAAGATTTTAATATGTAGTCCAGACTAGGTTCATATGCTTTTCGTATGGGAATCATGAAGAAACTAAGCAGTATAATGGACTTTTAAAATCACAATATGTAGTGACTTTTACTATGAAATAATGATTAAATAAAATAACAAGTCATTCTATTCCTATGTATATTCTGATTAACTACACAAAACAAAAGGATTTAGAGCAGCACACATGTTTAAACATGCAAAATATTGAACACTTTAGTATTTTTTTAGAAAATACTAGTCAAAAGAATCAGAGCTGACTAGTATATCCTGAGTTTGGGGGGGGATTTTTTAGCTAGAGAAAAGTAAATAATTTTGAAGGAGAAGAGAAATGTATGTACTAACCACCTGAGGAAAGCTGATAACCAGGGTGAGCAGGGAGGTAAGTTTACAGAGTCACAGAGCAAGGAGGCGTCTCGGCAGCATGACTAGTACAGCTCCCTCACTTCACTGACAGAATTCAGAGGAGCTAAATGATGCTCCCAAGGTCACACAGCTGGTTTGTGGCTGTGCTCTGTGTTTCTTAGCAACAGGGATTAAAAGAAAAACACAAGTTACATAGCTCTCACTGCTGAATAAAAAGAAACATAAAATTAGCCTAGAGATGGATTATATATATACTCCTGTATAATAAATAAGAGACTAGAGTTAACTAATAAAATATATGCCATTTTGGAACATTAAGAAATATTTTTCTTGAAGAAAAAAAAAAAAAGAAAGGAGGTCACATCTACTTACCCACCATTATACCGAAAGAAATGAGTAAAACGCTAGAATTTCTGACCCTCCAGCAGGTTTCTGCTAATCCAGTATTTGAAAACCATCTTGATGAAACAAATGGTTTTTAAACAATGTGTTATCTCAGAAAACTACGGAAACCGTGTGAATGTTCCTAATTTGTAAAAAAAAAAAAAAAAAGATTTAATCTGCGTAAATAGCAGAGATGAGGAACAGGAAAAACTGAGGATACTCCCAGGTGTGTAACCTGTGACGTTAAGTAGATGTTGGTGCCGTTTAGCCCAGATAAGCAGACAACCCAAATTTGAGAAAAGATCTGAAGGAAGTGATAGAGCGAGCAATGCAATGCCGATACCTGAGGAAAAAAACATTAAAAGCAGAAGGAACAGCAAGTGCAAAAGCCCTGAGGTAAATGTGTATTTGGTGTATTTAATGAATAGCAAGGATGGCTGGAGTACACACTAAGCGAAGAAGGGAATAGTAAGAAATGAAGTCAGAGCTGTAATGGGGAAAAAGGGGAGGTCACAGAAATCAGAGCAAGTACATGCTCAAACCATAATGGAACTAAATTAGAAATCAGTAACAAAAAGATATGCAGAAAATCTCCAAATATATGGAAATGAAACAACACACTTCTAAATGACTCATGAGTTTCATGAGTCAAAGAAGAAGTCTTGAGATAAATTTAAAAACTTTTTCAACTAAATGATAATGAAGATACAACATATCAAAATTTGTAGGATGCAGCTAAAGGGAAATTTATAGCATTAAAATGCATATACTAGAAGAACGATCTAAAAATCAATAACCTGAGCTTCCTTTTAAGAAACTAGAGAAAGAAGGGACTTCCCTGGCGGCGCAGTGGTTAAGAATCCGCCTGCCAGTGCGGGCGACATGGGTTCAATCCTTGGTCCGGGAAGATCCCACATGCCACAGAGCAACTAAGCCCGCGTGCCACAACTACTGAACCTGCGCTCTGGAGCCCGTGAGCCACAACTACTGAGCCCAAGTGCCACAACTACTGAAGCCTGCGTACCTAGAGCCGGTGCTCCACAACAAGAGAAGCCACCACAATAAGAAGCCCACGCACTGCAACAAAGAGTAGCCCCCGCTCGCGGCAACTAGAGAAAGCCCACATGCAGCAATGAAGACCCAACGCAGCCAAAAATAAATAAATAAATAAATTTTTAGAAAACTAGAAAAAGAAGGGAAAACTAAACGTAAAGCAACCAGAAGGAAGGAAGTAATAAATATGAGAAGAAAAATCAGTGAAATTGAAAACAGGAAAACATTAAAAAATAATAATAATAAAACCAAAAGCTGGTTCTTTGAAAAGATCAAAAAACTGGTCAACCTCTAGCCATGTTAAACAAGAAAAAAAACTGAGAAGACACAAATTACCAATATGAGGAATAAAACAGAGGACATCACTACTGGTCCCACAAACATTAAAAGGGGATACTAGCATAGCATAATATGATGCCAATAAATTCAGTTATCAGATGAAATAGTTAAGGACCTGAAAGACAAAAACTACCAAAACTCACTCAAGAAGAAATAAATGACCCAAATACCCATATATCTATTAAATAAATAGAATTTTTAGTTAAAAATCTTTCAAAAATAAAATTCCAGGCCCAGATGGTTTATGGGTGAATTCTACCTAACATTTAGGGAAGAAATAATATCGATTCTAGACAATCTCTTCCTGAAAAATAGAAAACCACTTCCCAAGTCATCTCATCTCATCTCAAGTCATCTCATGAGCATTCCCCTAAAACCAAAAACTAGGCACAGATATTATAATAAAACTGCAAACCAATATCTCTCATTGAGGGCAAAAATCCTCAAAAACATAGTAGCAAATAGAGTCCAGAAACACATAAAAGACTCATACATCATGACCAAGTAGATTTCATCCCAAGAATGCAAGGCTGATCATCATTTGAAAACTGATCAGTGTAATTCACCATATTAAGGACTAAATAAGAAAAGCCATATACGATATCAATAGATTCAGGAAAAAAACCTTCAACAAGATTTAATACTCATTCATGATTTTAAAAAAACTGTCAGCAAATTAGGACTTGAGGAAACTTCCTTAACTTAATAGTATACATAAGAAACCTACAGCCAGCATCATACTTAATGACTTAATGATGAGAGACTGAATGCTTTCCCCCAAAGATCAGGAACAAGGCTGGGAGGTCCCCTCTCACCACTCAAACAGTGGAGGAATCTGGCAGACGCAACTTCAACCAAGTGATCAAGATTAACATCACCAGTGAAAAGGCATGCTGATGTCATGTACCCCTGAAATGATGGGATGAGAGAGGCACGTCTCCTCGACGGTATTCTTCCCAAAAGCCCATAACTCCAATCTAACAGTGAGAAAAACATCAGACAAACACAAGTTGAGGGACATTCTACAAAACACCTGACCAGTACTCTTTAAAACTATCAAGATCATGAAAAGCAAGGAAAGACTAAGAATATGTCATAGCCCAGAGGAGACGAAGGAGATGGGATAACTAAATGCAACGTGATATCCTGGATTAGATTCTGAAACAGGAAAAAAAGGACATTAGTGAAAAAACTGGTGAAATCCAAACAAAGTCTGGCACTTAGTAAATAGTGTTATACCAATGTTAATTTCTTACTGTTAACAAATATACCACGGTTACGTAAGATGTTAGCTTTAGGGGAAACTGGTAATAGGCATATAGTAACTCTAAACTATCTTTGTAACTTCTCTGGAAATCTAAAATAATTCCAAAATAAAAATTATTTTTTTAAAAAAAGTAAAAGGGCATTAAAAGATATACTGTGTAAACACTAACCAAAAGAAAGCTGGAGTGAGTATATCACTATCAGATAAAGTAGACTTCACACAAGGAATATTTCTAGGGATAAAAACAAACATTACATAGCTACGAGGGGTTACTTCACCAAGAAAATATAACAACCCTAATTGTATATGCATTAATTACAAATATCAAAATACATAAACTACTGGTAAAAATGATATATTTGAAAGGAGTAGACAAATCTGCAATTATAGTTAGAGACTTCAGTATTCCAGTTGTTTAGTCAGTAGAACAAGTAGCAAATATCCTTAGAGATACAAAAGATCTGAAAAATATCAATCAAGTTTACTAATTGACATTTATAGAACATTACACCAACAACGGGAGAATACACATTCAAATATACATGGAATCATCACCAAGATCGACCCATGTTCTGGCCAAAAAACAAACCTCAGCAAATTTAAAAGAAATAAATTCAAGCAAAGTCTGTTCTGTGCCCATTACAGAATTAAACTAGAAACGAATAACAGGAAGGTATCTGGAAAACCCCCACAAATAAGAGGAAAATTATGTGAGATACACACACACACAAACTGTATGTGTAAATCATCCCCCCTCCCTTCCTCCCCACCATCACCAGAGCTACAAAGAGAGATGCCCAGGCTGTACTTTTGTGAATCCTTTTCCTCTTCAACAATGTCTACTACTCAAGGAAATATAGTTTATAATTTTATTACCAAAAGTATTTCCAAGCAAATACAGTTTACAAGCTTATTACCAAGAGAATTTCTATGACAATTCTAAATCCATCAGACTTCTCAGTCTAATTTTTCACCTGAATATGTAAATATTTTTATGCTAGCCATATAACTCTCATTCTGCCCAAAACATATTAAAACCAAATATACAGAACTCTTTAAAGAAAATATTGTTCTACTCTAATATTTTTTCGGTGATAAACGGTATTTTTGGTTTTGTTATAATATTATTGCATCTACTCCTTAATGAAACACAGGCACTTTCTGAATTATGAATATCTTCTTCAAAGGTGACCTTTTTTAAAAGCTCTGAAACTGTTCACCTACCCAAGGAGTTTTTGCCCTTACAGGGATGTCCATTAGCACCGCCTAGTGGATGAAATAAGAAACTGAGGTTCAACATCTTTTCCTTATCTTCTTTCTTAGAATTGAAGACAGCCTGCTGAAGCAAGATGGAACTTTAAATTCTGAGGCCCAACCCATCATATCGTCTGGAGAGAAGAGGGGGAAATGATGTCTGAAGAACTTAAGTGACTTGAATGTGATAGCAGAGATAGACACCAGGTCCCCTGATTCTTACAGTAGCAAACTGGCCCTTTCCACTGTACACTACAGCTATGTGGAAAAAAAAAATTAACCTCAATCCTTACCTTACACTGCATACAAAATTTAAGTGGAAATGAATCACAGACCTGAAATTAAGAGCTAAAACCTCAAAACTTCTAAAAGAAAGCACAGGAAAAAAATTTAATTGACCTAGATTTGGCAAAGATTTCTTACATATAACACAAAAAGCACTAACTATAATGAAAAAATTCAATGAATTAGACCTCATCAAAATTAGACCACAGCAATCTGACTCATAATCACATGTAAAGATGTTCAATGTCCACTGGTCATTTGGGAAATCCAAATTATAAATACAATGAAATACTACTACACTAGACCGCTGGTAATACCACCAGAATGACCTAAAACCAAAAAGACTGATCATACCAAGTGTCAGTAAGTATATGGAGTAATTCAAACTCTCATACTCTGCTGGTGGAAATGTAAAACTGTATAATCACTTGAAACAGTTTAGCAGTTTCTGGAAAATGTAAACATATGCCTACTATATGACACAGCCATTCCACTGCTAGCTATTCACCAGAGGAAAGAAAGCACATGTCCACACAAAGATCTATACATGAATGTTTACAGGCACTTAGTTTGTAATCGCCAAAACTTGAAGTTACCCAAATGTCTATCAACTGGTGCATGGATAAACAAAGTGTGCTATATCTTTAAAATGGAATAATTAACAATAATAAAAAGGAATAAACTATTGATACATGCAACATCATGAATGAAATTCCAAATAATTATGTTGAGTAAAAGAAGCCAGACGAAAGAGTAGCTACTGTATGATTCATTTCTATAAAATTCTACAAACTGAAAACTAATCTGTAGTGTCAGAAAGCAGATCAGTGGTTGCCTGGAGTGGGAGAGGCTATCAGAAGAAAGGGAGAGGATATTACAAAGGAGCACAAAGTTACTTTGGGGAGTCATGGGTATGTTCATTATCTTAATGGTGATGATAGCTTTATAGGTATATACATAGAGGTCAAAATTCATCAAATTGTACAGTTTAAATATGTGCAGGTTATTAGATGTCAATACACCTCAACAGAACTGAAATGAAATGTATATATACACATCCAGTGATCCAGCATTCCATTCTTAGGCATTTATCCAAGAGATATGAAAACATGTCTACATTCTAGAACAGAAGAATCTGTCACTAATGTATAGTGACAAAAAGCAGATCATTGGTTGCCTAGGGTCAGCGTGGAGAATTAACTGCAAAGGGGCACCATCTGGAGAGAAAATTTTATAACTACATGAAGTTTCTGGATAGGAAGTTGCCTATGCATCCAAAGTAAAGGATGCTCTGAATTGCCAACAGTTGATTTAAAAGACCAATAACAATTATCCTTCACTGAACACAACTCTACACCAAGCATTGTGTCCTCTGCATGCACTTCCTCTAATCTTCTCGACAATCCTGCAATGTAGGTTTTACTCTTCTCAGTTTAGATTAGGAGGCTTGGACTCAGATAAGCAACTTACCCAACGTCTCTCAATAGATAAATGAGCAAGCCTTGGCCTCCAAGAATACATCTGGGCATGTCTTAAGATAAAGTATTTCCGACACTACATACTGCCTTCTCAATGCCCAACATACTTATTAACTAGAGGTGACTTCTATTCTAGTGAAACTTCAGAAAAGTGCGTTTGCTTCCTTAAACAAGTACTTCCTTGAACACAAGTATCTGCTGGTACAATGCCACTTGTTCTCCAGGAGACGCCTAACACATACTAAGTACTCAATATTTTGTATGTTTTTACCTGAACTCCTAAGATTCGCTCTAAAGTAACTATTAGTTGCATTATAAATCTCCATTATTAACATCTCTGATTTGGAGGGAAAATTACACTGTAAGGCACA